>NC_062549.1:57431221-57771698 GCF_016906955.1 Phacochoerus africanus | reverse complement strand
TTCTCTTTATTTCAGCTGTGGCAGGCTGTAAGATTCTGAAAATTGTCCATTTCTTCCGAGTGGCAAACTTGTTCGTATAGTTGTTTCATAGTATTCTCTTATGGTTTTTTGTATTTCTGCTGTATCCGTTGTGATTTCTCCTTTTTTCAATTATAATTTTGGGTATTTGGGTTCTTCTCTCCTCTTTTTAGGGAGTCTGGCCAGGGGTTTGTCAATTTTGTTCACCTTCTCAAAGACCCAGCTCTTGGTTTATTAATTTTCTCTATTGTTTTTTTGAGTCTCTATTTTATTGATTTCTTCTTTATCTTTAAATTTCCTTCCTCTGCTGACTTTAGGCCTTTTTTGTTCTTCTTTTCTAATTCATTTAGGTGGAGGGTTAAGTTGTCCATTTGGGATCTTTCTTCTTGTTGGAGAAGGCCTGTATTGCAATAAATTTCCCTCTGAGCACTGCTTTCCGCAGCATCCCATAGATTTTGAGCGGTTTGTGTCTTCATTATCATTGTTTTCAAGGTAGTTTTTAATTTCCTTCTTTCTCTTGATTTCCCTCATTGACCCATTGGTTTTTTTGTAGCATGTTGTTTAGTCTCCATGCAGTAGGTTTTTTTCTCTTTTCCTTTCCCATGGTTGATTTCTAATTTCATGGCACTGTGGTCAGAGAAGATACTTGAGATAATTTCTATGCTCCTAAATTTGTTGAGATTACTTTGTGTCCCATATTGGTCGATTCTTGAAATGTTCCATGTGAACCTTGAGAAGATGTGTGTTCTGATTTTTTTGGATTGTGTCCTAAGATATCAATGAAGTTTAACTTTTCTATTGTTCCTTTAGGTCTCTGTTGCTTATTGGTTTTCTGTCTAGAGGATCTGTCCATTGATGTGAGGGGGGTATCAAGGTCTCCTACTATGATTGTATTCTCATCAATATCTCCCTTTATGTCTGTTTAATATTTGTTGTATGTATCTGGGTGCTCCTGTAGTTTTTGGGGCATATATGTGACAATAGTAACATCCTCTCTTGGATGAATCCCTTAATCATTAAGTAGTGTCCTTCTTTGTCTCTCTTTATGTCTTTTGTTTTAAAGTCTATTTTGTCTGATATGACGTTGCAACTCCTGCTTTTCTGTTCATGTCTATTGGCGTGAAATATTTTCTCCCCACCCTTTCACTTTCAATCTATATGTATCTTTTGGTCCTAAGGTGAGTTTCTTGTAGGCAGCACTATTGAAGTTTTTTGGCTTTTATATCCACTCAGCCACTCTGTGTCTTTTGATTGGGGCATTCAGTCCATTGACATTTAAGGTGATAATTGATAGATGATATTTTATTGCCATGTGAACCTCGTGTTCCAGTTGATTCGATGTTCTCCATTCTTCCTGGTTTGTTTTTTTTTTGTGGTTGGATGGTCTCCTGTTATTACTGCTTGAGTGTATTTTTTTTTCATTTTTTGCAAATGCCAATTTTGGTTTTGGCTTGTGGTTGCCCTGTTTTTAAAGTATGCTACAACCCTTCCCATATTGTGTGTTTTTGCCTGATGTTCCTGTAAGTTCAAACCCTTCATTACTATATTAAAATTAAGAGAGAAATCATACAAACAAACAAAAGGTTATTTACTTCCTAACATCCCTTGCCCCCCTTTTATGGTTTTGATGACTCTTTTTATTTTTTTTCTTTTAATTTTATTTTGTTTGAAGCATGTTCATGATTAAATCTGTATGCTGGCTTATTTGAGTGACTGCTCTCGGATTTCGGTTCCTCCTCAGTCCTATTCTTCTTCTCTTCTTCTTTTTTTTTTCTTCCCTTTCCTTCCTTTCTTTTTGGTTTAGAGAAGCCCTTTCAATATTTCCTTTAACCGGGTTTGTGTTGCTGTATTCTTTAAGTTTTTGTTGGAAACAATTTTTTATTTCCCCTTCTATTTAAATGATATTCTTGCGGATAGAGTATTCTAGGTTGCATATTTTTTCCTTTCACACTTTAAATATCTCTGCCATTCCCTCATTGCCTGTAGTGTTTCTGTAGAGAAATCGCTGATATTCTTATGGGGGTTCCCTTGTAGGTAACATTCTGTTTTTCTCTTGCTGTCTTAGATCCTCTCTTTATCACTAACTTTGCCATTTTTTTATGATGTGTCTTGCTGTGGGTCTGTTTGGGTTCCATTTGTTTGGGCCCTCTGTGCTTCTTGTATCTTGAACCCAGTATCCTTTAGATTTGGGAAGTTTCCAGAGATATTCTTCAAATATATTTTCCATCCATCCCCTTATCTTTTTTCTCCTCCTTCTGGAATTCCTATTATGCGTAGATTGGCCTGCTTTATATTATCCCATAGGTCTCTTATATTGCTTTCCAGTTTTTTGATTCGGTTTTCTGTCTGTTGACCGGATTGAGTGATTTCCATTATTCTATCTTCCATATCACTGATTCGTTCTTCTGCATTATTCATTCTGGTTTTTACTGCCCTTAGTTCCGTTTGCATCTCTGCAAATGAATGTTCTAGTTTTTCTTGGCTCCTCCTTATATTTTCTAGTTCCTTTCTGAGGGTATCTGCATTACTGTTCATATCTTCTCTTAATTCCTTCAGTATTTTCACTATTTCTCTTTTGAACTCCAGGTCTGTCAGACTGCCGAGATCTGTTTCATTGCTGACTGTTTTAGGTGAGTTCTCCTGTTGGTTTGACAGGGGGTGGTTTCTCAGCTTCTTCATCTTGCTTGTTGTTTTCTTTCTCCTGAGGGAGTTGTACTCTCCTTTATTGGGCAGCGTTTGCCTTGTCACTGCTGTGGAATATTTCCTGAGGGCTGGCGTTGTTGGTCAATCTTTTTTGAGGCAGTGTGGCTTTTCTGGAGTGTTGATGGGGCTAACAGTGTTTCTTTGAAGCAAAGGAGGACTTCCTGAGGGCAGACAGGACTGGGAGGTCCACACCACGATGGTAGCAGATTTCACTTGGTCATGCAGAGCTTGCTCTGGTGTTTTTAGGCTGTGGGGTTCTTGCAGGTGGTTGGTGGTGTTGGGCAGCTGTTCCTCAGCAGTGCAGCACCCCCGGGGGCTGGATCAGCTATCTGGGTCACTGAGAACCTAAGAGGCTCTTCCCTAGGGCAGCCCAACTCAGAAGGATGGCCTGAGAATGTAGGCGGATCTTTTCACAGTCTGGCCGAGCTTGTTGCAGCTTTTCTGGGCTGCAGGGGCTCCTCCAGGGGGCTGGTGGTGATGAGCAGCTATTCCGCGGGAGTGGCACACCCCCTGGGGGCTTGGGTGGGTAGCAGGGCCACTGGAAACCCTAGAGGCTCCTCCCCAGGGCAGCCCGACTCAGAAAGACCATCTGAGATCTTTTCCCAGCTCGGCCATGCTTGTTGCAGCTTTTCGGGGCTGTAGGGGGTCCTGCCTGGAGCTGGCAGTCCTATACAGCTGAACCACTAGGGCCCCCCCTGGGGGCTTGGGCAGGTAGCAGGGCCGTTGGAAACCCAAGAGGCTCCTCCCCGGGGCAGCCCGACTCAGAAAGACCGTCCAGGATTTAGGCAGATCTATTCACTGCCTGGCTAGGCTTGTTCTAGCTTTTCTGGGCTGCAGGCCTTTTCTCGGGGGCTGGTGGTGTTTGGTGCTACTCTGCGGAAGTGTAGCCCCTCCAAAGGGCAAGCAGGCCTGTGCAGGGACAGCCCCTGTGGTGGTAGGCTTCAGGCAATTGTTGAGGCCAGCCCTCCCGGATGGCAGGCAGTCCCAGGTTCGGCGAGAGCGTAGGGGGTGGCGGGGGTGGGGGGAGGGGATGCACTGGGAAGCACAGCTTTCAGCTAGCTAGCGGGCCTGTAAGCTTGCTGTGGCGTGGGGGGTATTCTATGGGGACCCACCCCTTCTTCTCTCCCCTCCCCAGCACGGGCGCAGACCAGGCCCTTTTCCCAGGTTCCCTCTGATGCGGCTTTCCACTTCCCCGCCCCTAGAGTATTGCTCCCTTTCTCTGCGACAGCTTTGTTTTCTAGTCTCCCAGGCAGTCTCTGCCCCGTCAAATGGTTTCTAGACCTCCCAAGCAGTTTCCGCTCCGACCCGCACCCCCAGCCCATTCTCGGTGTCTAACCTCTGGAGCCGAGGATTCGGTGCCCAGCCCCCACCCAGGCGTCCCCCGGCCCTTTCCCGGGGACTAACCTGTGGAGCCGAGGATTCGGTGCCCAGTCCCCACCCAGGCGTCTCAATTTTTGGTGACTGTGCCCGTAGTTCATATGGTCCGTTCGGTTCTTGATCGGCTTTTCCGTACTCCAACTTACTGCTACACTCTTCTCTGCATCTGGAGATTCCTCCGGTTCATTTGATCTTTCCCCCGTGTAGGTGACTTTCCAGGGTGCGGGATCCCTTTCTACTCCGCAGTTTCCTTTCAGGAGTGCCCGTCCCGCTCAGATTCACCTTCTCTCACTCTCCTCTTTTCTCCCGTTCTGCCCCGTAATGTCACGAACTTCTTGCTGTTATTGGAGTTTAGGTTCCTCTGCCAGCGATTGGTTGCTGTTCTGTGCGAGTCATTTATTCTGTAGATGTGCTTTTTTTTGTTGTGTTTGTGGGAGAGGGCGAGCGTTTCCCCCTACTTCTCTGCCATCTTGTCCTCTCTGAATGAGTTCTTTACACACTCTCTAAGATGAGTACAACAGAGCCAGCCTAGAAAAGTCAGTCACCATTTTCAAGGAGATGCCAGCTCTTCCTTCTTTTTTCATCCCCTTGTTTGGTATTATAAAATCCGACTGTGGAAACTGTTCACTGCCTGATTAGCTGTACTAGCTTTTAAATCCTAAGTAAAAGTGTATTTTGGCTCTAAAGTTACTCTTGTATATATCTTTGAAGACCCTAATCATTCCATCCTAAAGGGAAAGTGGACCCAGGGATCTGAGGCTAAGTAGACAAAATTTGTTTTAACAAGTTAGCCTAATTAGATTCCAGAAAATGAAGTCCACACATTAATGAGATTTAGGTCTAAGAGAAGAATTTTGAGAAAGGTAATCTTCGATGAATCATCAGCCATGGCAACAGCTATGGAAAGTGGAATTCCTCAGTCCTAGAACCAACATATTTGTTTGGGAAAAAACAAACAAAAGTGAAGGATTGGGAATAAACAAGCGAGTAAAGTACAAGTTTTAATGATATTTTCCATATACCAGTCATGTCGACAGTATGAATTTTAATGTTGTGGTTTTATATTATTTTACTTACTTGGACAAACTAAAAATCATTTAGTGTCCTGGTGTGTTGCATAATTAACCTTTCAGTGCACCAAACATCTGAAAATAATGTCAGGCATATACGGATGTGTGGAAGGATAGACTAAGAAATGTCCATATTATCTTCCCAGGATCCATCCTAAAGAGAGATTGGGTGGAACTCAGTTTCCCTCACAAGCTATTTAAGAAAGTTATTCATACTTTTTTTCTCAAATACATTTTGAATTAGTTTATTGCTCCTGACAGTGCTAACTTTTTATGGCCACAGCTGCAACGCCTAAAAGTTCCCAGGCTAGAGGCAGAATTGAAGCTGCAGCTGAAGAACTACACCACAGCCACAGCAACACTGGGCTCAAGCCACATCTACACCTACATCGCAGCTTGTGGCAAGGATAGAACCTGCATCCTGATGGACACTGTGTCGGGTTCTTAACCCACAGAACTACAGTGAGAATTCCTGACAATGCTACCTTTTAAAGATAAAAAGTATCTCCAATTTTGGTATCGAAGCAGAATGTATTTTTACTGTTCCATATCTTTGTCATTCAGTTCTCAAAGATAAATCTTATTTAAATATTTAAGAGTTTGGTAGAGCAGTCTGTGTTCCCTTTAGAAGGCATTCAGAGTGTTATATATTTAGATGGTTTCCCCTTCCTATTAAACTGACGTTCAAGGCTTTCAATGGCAGAGGGAAACTGGAGCACTCCTATAAATACTGAGTAAAATGTAAAATAATTGCTCTTTGGAGGGAGTCAGTTTAGCATTATCTGTTAATATTTAGCATGTTTAGCATATTTATCTTACATGAATACTCAGACATGTTTGCTAGGAGACATAAATATTCACAAAAACATGCCCATTCCAACATTTCGGTAGGAATATAGATAAATGGCTGTGGAAAGAGTTCAAATATCTGGTTAGGTAAAAACAAGGCAAGTTATATAAGAAGAGCACAAATATATGTTTCTAAGAACATGTAAAACAAAGGAAGTGTAGTTATATATTTATATTTACAATTTATGAAATTATTGGGGTGTTGATGCTGGCAGTCAGGGAGACATTTTATATATTAAAGTCATTGTTATTTTTTTTCAATATGCATGTATTATTTTTAATGTAAGCTACTGCATTTCCTTAAATTTAAGACACTGGTACACCTTGATCCTTCTAGAGAATATCAAGAGAACGTTTTTAATAATCACTGTCAGGACTGCCACTGCCCAACTGCACTTAGCATGCTCCATTGTGTGGTGCACCCCAAGTTACTTTAATTAAAAATAATTTGTTGGAGTTTCCCTCGTGGGTCAGCAGAAATGAGCCCAACTAGTATCCATGAGGATGCAAGTTCCATCCCAGGCCTTGCTCAGTGGGTTAAAGATCCGGCGTTGTCAAAACCTGAGGTGCAGGTCACAGACACAGCTAGGTTCAGGAGTAGTTGTGGTTGTGGTGTAGGCTAGCAGCTGTAGCTCTGATTCAACCTGTAGCCTGGGAACTTCCATATGCCTCACCTGTGGCCCTAAAAATAAAATAAAATAATAAATAAATAAATGATTGTTAAGGAGTTCCTGTTGTGGTGCATGGAATTAGGGGCATCTCTGCCTTGCCACGACGCATGTTCAATTCCCCAGCTTGGCATAGTGGGTTAAAGGATCCGGCATTGCTACAGCTTCAGCTTACGTCAAAACTGTGACCTGGATTTGATCCCTGGCCTGGGAACTTGATATACCATGGGGCAGCCAAAAAAGGAAAAAATAAATAAATAAAAAATAAATTGTTAAAGCATTTACATAAATTGTCAAGAACATAAAGACATTTTAAATTAAAACCATGCCAAGAAATTTTCAAAACAAATATGAATCACAAATAATTATGAAAAATACCCAACCTCATTTAAAATTAAAATCAGAGGGAGATTTTACTTTTGACCCATAAAATTGATAGCTGAAAAAGATATGTTAAATATTACACTGTCTTAATGCTTATGTAAATTGTCACTCCTTTCTGGACAACCATTTGATGAGATTGTAAACACCATTAACTGAGTGTATGCAGAAAAAACTAAAGAGGCACACAAAATTTATGTACAAGAATATTGGCCACATTTTCATTTAAAAGAAATAATCAAATTTTAATATATTCATAATAGAATTAATAGTGAGCTGAAGAAAAAGCTTGTCTTCAAGAAGAATTTAATGGCTTAGGGAAATATTCATGATAAAATACTAAATGAAAATCAGGGGAGTTCCTATTATGGCTCAGAGGATTAAGAACCTGATTTAGTCTTTGTGAGGATGCAAGTTTGATCCCTGGCTTCACTCAGTGGGGTTAAGGATCCGGCATTGCCATAAGCTGCAATGTAGTTCACAGATGCAGCTCGGATCCCACTTGCTGTGGCTCTGATGTAGGCAGTAGCTACAGCCCTGATTTGACCCCTAGCCTGGGAACTTACATACGCTATAAGTGCAGCTATAAAAAGAAAAGAAAATCAGAAGACAAAGTGGAATCTACACTGCAATTTCGTTTGAAAAATATATCAAATGTAAGCATTATGTGTATATATACATATATACATGTATATATATCCTGTCAATGAAATATAAATGGTATATTCTGTGTTTTTATAATTGAGAGATAACTGACATATAACATTATATTATTTACAACATAATTATTCAATATTTGTATCTATTGAGCTATGAGCAGCACAGTAAGTCTAATTAGTATCTGTCACCACACATAGCTACAAATTATTTTTTCTTTTGACAGGAACTTTTAAAATACTCTTAGTAACTTTTAAAAATACAGTGAGAAATTAGTAACTATAGTCACCTAGCTGTATATTACATCTCCACATGTTATTTATGTATTTATTTATTTAGGGCCGCACCTGCAGCATATGGAGGTGTCCAGTCTAGGGGTCGAATCAGAGCTGTAGGCTCTGGCCTGTTCCACAGCCACAGCAATGCCAGATCTGTGCCATGTCTGTGCCCTACACCACAGCTCGCTCCGGATCCTTAACCCACTGAGCGAGGTCAGGGATCCAACCTGAATCCTCCTGGATGCTAGTCAGATACGTTTCCGCCCAGCCACGATGGGAACTCCCCCATGAGTTATTTATTTTATAATTGCAAAGTAAAAGAGTAAAAAGAAAAGAAACCAATTATTTCTGAGTAGTGGAAGTGGATTTTTTTTCTTTGTAATTATCCGTATATTGTGAATGAATAGCAAAGGAAACCATTAATAAAATGAAGAGGCAACATGCTGAATGTGAGAAAATATTTTCAAATTATGTATCTGATGGGGGTTAATATTTAACATCTATAAGGAAATCATACAACTAAATAGCAAAAAAAAAAAAACCACAACCAAATAATTTGATTAAAAAATGGGCAGAACACCTGAATAGACATTTTTCCAAAAAAGATATTGAAATGGCCAAAGGTATAAGAAAAGGTGCTCAGGAGTTCCCATAGTGGCGCAGTGGTTAACGAATCCGACTAGGAACCATGAGGTTGCGGGTTCAGTCCCTGCCCTTGCTCAGTGGGTTAACGATTGGGCGTTGCAGTGAGCTGTGGTGTAGGTTGCAGACGCGGCTCGGATCCCGCGTTGCTGTGGCTCTGGCGAAGGCTGGTGGCTACAGCTCCGATTCGACCCCTAGCCTGGGAACCTCCATATGCCGCGGGAGCGGCCCAAGAAATAGCAAAAAAAAAAAAAAAAAAAAAGACAAAAAAAAAGAAAAGGTGCTCAATATCACTAACCCTCTGGGAAATAGAAATCGAAACCACAATGAGATATTACTCACACCTGTTAGAATGGCTATTATCAAAAAGGCAAGAAATAACAAGTGTTGATGAGAATGTGAAGAAAAGAAACATTTGTGCACTGTTGGTGGGAAAGTCAATTGCTACATCCATTCCAGAATGGAGGTTCCCTGAAAAATTAAAAATAGAACCACCAGGTAATCCAGCAATTCCACTTCTGAGTATTTATCTGAAGAAAATGAAAACACTAATTCAAAAAGATATATGCCCCCTCACATTCAGTGCGACATTATTTGCAATAGTCAAGGCATAGAAACAACATAAGTATCCACCAATGGATAAATAGACAAATGGTGTATGACTGGTATATTATTCGGTCATAATAGCGGAATATATTCAACCACATAAAATGAAGTCTTGTGACAACACGGATAAAACTTGAGGGTATTATGTTAAGTGAAATAAGTCAGAAAAAAAAAGAGCAGTACTGTATGATATATGGGATCTTAAATGAAAACCCAAAAAACAAAAAAAAAAGACAAAAATGAACTCATGGACATAGAGGACAGATGGGTGGTTGCCTGAGGCAGGGGCTGAGGAGATGGGCAAAATAAGGAAAGAGGGTAAAAAGGTACACATCTTTAGTTATAAAATTAGTAAGACATGGATGTAATGTAAAGCATGGTGACTGTATTAATAACGGTCATACTTAAAAATTGCAAAGAGTAAATCTTAAAAGTTCTCATCACAAGAAAAAACAAGTTTTGTAGTTGGATGTGATGATGGATGTTTAACTAGACTTATTGTGGTGATCATTTCAGAATATATACATTATGTTGTATACCTGAAACTAATGTAATGTTATATGCCAATCATACCTCCATAAGAATAATTATTGATTTATCTTAAATTTTAACAGTTTATAAAGTCAACATTAATTTCTTATGTACAGGTAAGTACCCTGTAGCTGTCTTTATTTCAGTGATTACATTAGTCATATAATGCTCTGTAGCTTTTCTGCTGGATTATATACATCCTTTCTTTCTTTTTTTTTTTTTTTTGGTCTTTTGGTCTTTTTGACATTTCTTGGGCCGCTCCCACAGCATATGGAGGTTCCCAGGCTAGGGGTCGAATTGGAGCTGTAACCGCCAGCCTACACCAGAGCTACAGCAACGCAGGATCTGAGCCGCATCTGCAACCTACACCACAGCTCACGGCAGCGCCAGATCCTTAACCCACTGAGCAAGGCCAGGGATCGAACCCGCAACCTCATGGTTCCTAGTCGGATTCGTTAACCACTGAGCCACAACGGGAACTCCCATCCTACCTTTCTTAAATGGATTTTTTTTTAAGGATGGGTTAAATTTATTGGACTATGTTGTTTATCATTATTACAGCAATATATGGCCAAACTGTGTCATAGTGTTGTCAGTCTCATATCGCCTAGTTCTCAAAAACAGACAGACAAACATAAAACAATTCTTAACATATGTTGGCATTCTATTATATTTTTATTGAAATTGTTTTCCTGGAGTCAGTACAGATTTGAGACAGGCTGGGACCTGGAACCTGGGACCTGGTACACTTTACTGCAATATTTGCAGCTGGACAAACATCTCCTTGAGCAACAGAATACAAAGAAACTATAACTAAAAACCACTGTATGCATATCCAGTTGGGGCAAATTATAAATAATAAGATACCAAAAGGGCACAAAGCAACTGCCACTTCTGAGATGCTGAGAGCAAAAGCAGGGTACTGAGCACCATCCTTGAACATAGAATAACCAAGGGGGAGGGCAGAGCACTTAAGCCATCTCTCAGCCTAACCCATGGATCCTTCCTCACCCTCACACCCTTTAAGTGACCAGCCCACCGCCCCCCCCCTTTGGGAGCAAGCAAGGTCATTTATTACTTGTTTGAACTTCCTAGTGCTGCAGCATGAATCCCAATAAAGCCTTGCCTGAATTTCTTGTCTGGCCTCTTATCAATTTCTGTTGATTGAAGAGTCCAAGAACCCAAGTCAGTATCATACTGACAGCCAACTCCCAATTTCTCATGGTCATTTGATTTTAATTCAGCAGAATAAAAGTAGTTTTAGATGTAACAGTAAGATACAAACAAACTGTACTCATCTTACCCATGTCTAGATCCAGGGATCCAAGTGAAATTATAGCACTTGAGTTGGCATGAGTTTTCATTTCATCTAATGCAACCTCTTCTTCTGCAGATGGGAAAAAGAAACTCCCAAAAGGTCAGACGAGAACGAATGCTTATTAACCCCCATTCCACACTCAGCCACCATGTGGTTTGACCCCATGTCCCTAGTCTGACCAGTAAGAAGGGTCAGGCTTCTCCAATACATGTGAGGCTTATGCATATGACACTGAGAGCTCAGGCAATTTTCTGGGCTGCTAAGAGTTATCATGTGTTCAGCATTTAGCTATAAATATAAAAGGAAGAGCCCCACTCATGATCCCACCTAAGATCTGCAAAGCGAACTTTAAAAAATCCAACCTGGGGCAGTCTCTGGGAGTGCAGGTACTTCCTGACCCCAGCAAACACCAAACCAAACAAACAGGAGACATCGAAGTGATTCCACTCATTGTGAACACAGATCCCAGGAATGAGTAAATAATCCTAAGTGGAAACAAATGAGAAACTCTCACTTTAAAACCTGTGACAATGAAAAATACAATTAAAAAAATGACATTCTTCACATGCACACACACACACACAAAGTGAAAGGAAAAAATCCATTAATATATTTCAGAGTGGTAGAATTATTATTTTTTCCTTTGTAAATGTCTGTTAATGTACATACTAAGCCTATAGCCTATATGTAATTCATAAATACCTCTTTTATAATCTATTATTGTTTTCATGACTTCTATGGATCCCACTTGTTGGATATTTTCTTGGCTTCCAAAAATTTCTGTTGCTTTGCCCAGTTCTGAGCATTTATTCTCTCCCTTGCGCTGCACTGTGTACTTGCATTCATAGCCGTACTTTCTCTTGTTGTATGAGGGCTTCCTAGTCTCAGGAAATGTAGGGTTCAGTGCCAGTAAGCTGAATGGCTACTGGTTGTCCTTATTTTCTACTCCTTTGAACCTCCCTTTCTTTATGAGTTTTACTGATGTGGTGTTTTGAACACTAAGCCACAATGACCTCTCCTGTATCTTTGTGCTATTTTTGTCTGATGGGCTCCAGGGTCTATTCTCCTTCCATCCCAATATCAGTGAGCCTTTTGTATCCTAACAGAACTGAAAGTTTGGTATCCTGGTGCACTGAAAAGGAATCTTTATCTTGATACATGATTTAAAGCAGAAAAAATTCACTCTAAGGAAAAAATGAAATTAAGGTAGCTATCTCTTTGTAAATAATGCTCTCCTTTCTTTACCTTCTCTTCTCATGATTTTTTTAGCCCTTATCATAACAGTATATCAAGAATTAAAGCCAGGAGTTCCTGCCAGTGCAGTGGGTTAAGAATCCAACTGCAGCAGCTTAGGTAACTGTGGAGGTGTGGGTTCTATCCCTGACTTGGTGCAATGGGATCAGGCATTGCTAGAGCTGCTGGCAGCTGTGGCTTGGATTCAGTCCCTGGCCTGGGAACTTCCAAATGCCACTGGTGGTGAACATAAAATTAAAAAAAAAAAAAAAAAAAAGGAATTAAAGCGAGTAAAAGCAGGCTAAATTTGGAAAACCATTTCTGAGATATTTACTAATCTTTTCTGATTATTAAAGTTATCTGTGTATGAAATTCATTAACTAAGGTTAATTAAAAAGAGAAAAGTGTACTCTATTATTCTGCTTCCTAGAGATAACTATAGTTGCTATTTTCATGTCTTTTCAGACTTTTTACATGAATGTGTGTAGGCTTACATGTGTGTATGAAATTTTGAAACTGAGAAGGACCTTGTCAGTCATTCAAAAGCCTTTCTGTGTTCCTTGTTTCTTATTTGTAAGAAAAAGGCTTCCAGCCTCCTAAACCTTCCCTGAGTTCCAAAGGGCAAGTTCAGTTACTAATTAAAGAGTGAAGGAGTGAAGAAACAAAGGAAAGGCAGTCAAGAAACCATAGTGCAGAGGCGGGGCAGAATTTGGGTTCCTCCTGGAGGGATATGCAAAATCTGATACAGATCTTTTAGCTCTTCTGCAGGAACAAAGGCCTGCATCCAGGTGAGGATGGGAACTTCAGGCTGAGCATAAGCAAGAGAACCCCAGACTGGTTGGAAGCAGAAGGCTGATGATTGAGTTTCCTGAAAGGGTACCATGTTCCCTCACCACCAACCAAACAGAAGAGGGTTATACACCCTGCAACCCTTCCCCCAAATTTTACCTATAAAAACTCTCCTCTCAAAACTGTCAAGGAGTTAGGGTTTTTAGAACATGAGTTGCCTGTTCTCCTTGCTTGACCCTTGCAATAAGCCTTTCTCTGCTCCAAACTCCAATGTTTAAGTTTTTTGTTTGTTTGTTTTTTGTTTGTTTTTGCTTACTGTGTGTCAGGCACAGGTACTTGTGTTTGACAAAAATTTGTTTTACAAACTTAAGACTATGGTGCCAATACTTCTTGAAAATGGTTGTCTAATTCTCTTCTGTAGGTATGAGATATGACTGATAAATGTGTAACCTCATAGGGTTAGCCTTTTTAACCATAGGGCTTTGTTCATGGTGGAACATTTTAGAACTAAAAATTCTGTTTTTCCTTGACATTTTAAAATATACCTAGTGGGTGATATCTCTTTCAATTGATTTTTCATTTATTTTTCAAATCAATATTAACCAATATATTATGTAGGATCCTCAATCTCCTTTATTTTTTTTCTTCCCCCAGAAGGAAGCAAAAGTGAATTATATAGAGTATCTACTGTGAGTCAGGTATGCTCTAGGGACCTTGTATGCAAATTCTATTTAATTCTCATGGCAGTTAAGTCATTGTGTGGGTATTTCTATCACATATGAGGAATCAAGCTCTGCAAAGTGATCACTTTGATACAAAATAGCTAAGCTGATTCAAAATTCAAGTCAGCTTGACTCTGGAGCCCAAGTTACTTCTCCCACCATATTGCTTGCCTCCATACATTGTATCAATACTGTATAAGTAAGTGAACCATGATGATGTAGACCTCAACATGACCTGAAGAGTTACACCAGGCTATCAGATACATTCAGTATGATCCTACCTATTTTCATGAACCCTCAAGCAGTGAAGGAGGCCACCTGTTCAAATATTTATAGACTCTCTCTTGTTAGGTTTAAAATAGTTTATAGGAGTTCCCCATGGTGGCACAGTGGAAACAAATCAGACTACAAATCAGGAGGTTGCAGGTTTGATCCCTGGCTTTGCTCAGCAGGTCAAGGATCCCTCGTTGCTGTGGCTGTGGTGTAGGCCTGAAGCTACAGCTCCAGTTGGACCCCTAGGCTGGGAACCTCCATATGTCTCATGTGCGGCCCTTAAAAAAAAAAAAAAAAAGAAAAAAGGCAAAAAAATAGTTTATAAAACTTTCCTCAAAATCTTTCTATAATTTTCTTTTTCTTCCATACTCCTTTCCCTCGTGCTCCAGTATGTCCTTAAAGAGCAGATACCTAAGAGAAAGCTTTATCATCTCAGCCACCAATGACACCCACAGTCCACAGCAGAATATTTCTAAAACTATCCAGAATCACATGTGCCATTTATTAAATAAGCAAAAAGAAACATCATCCCTAAAGGATTTGCTAACAGAGTTTCACAATGTGGGATTCTGAAAAGTTGCCTGATTAAAAATAAGCAAATATTCCAAGTTAAATTAAAAAAAAAAGTCAAATTAGAAAATATGTTTAAATCAGTTGAAAACACTTTTTAATAGAAAATTAAAAATATGCCTTTATTTCCTAATCCTTTCTGGTGGAATTTGGAAAACTAAAGAAACTAGCTATTAAGCTAGTAATATTAAGCTATTAAGCTATTAAACAAAGTAAATATGTTTTTAAAAATGAGTTTGTAATTATTGATATTTAGAATGGAAGTATGGAATACTCCAATTATGGCATTTACTAGGATAATTAAATTATTCGCCAAAGATCACATGTATTGTGTTATAAATGTGGTTAAATTTGATGGTATAGTATTTATACTTAACACAACTAAAAATAATTTAGTTGAAAAGAACACAAAATATTGTTACTCACATTTTTATGTTGCCTAAAATTTTACTGCGATGTGTCAAACATAGAGAAAAATACACTTTAACCAAAATTTTAGAATTGGAGACCTGATTGAAATAAAAAGGTATTTATTTGGGGTTTGTTAGGACTGCAACCCAGGAGACACAGATTCAAGAAACACTTGAATTGCATTCCACTGGACTATAAAATGGGGGTGGCTTATAAGGCAAAAAAACCACAAGGTTTCATTTAGTTACATGAGTTGTTTATCAAGAATTATAATTGGATCTGGCCAGAAGAAGGGTGCTCGTTAACTAAGGATTGGTCAGCGTCTGAAATGGTTGCATAGTTACAAGGGGAGACCTTGAGACCATAAGGTTGCAGCTGGCAGAAGTTGTTCTGAATACAGCTAATGGTGTACTTGGTTCTGGTATAGTTCAAAGAAAGTTCAAGTTCTCAGTGGTGCAGAGACATTTCAGAGATCAGAATCTCAATGACCACCCAACTCCATTTGGCATTCCTGAAGTGTGATTACTCTATTATAATTTTAATTTGTCATCAGTACAAATCACAACACATGGCTCAAATAATTTTCATAAACATGCACATAGAGTCAGCACCCCTGAAGACATGTATGTTACCCCACCCACTGACCACTATTCTGTCTCTAATGGCATTACCTAGTTTTGTATTTGAATAATATGGACAAGAATATGCTTAAGTTCTATTTATCCATCACCTCAGATTTGTCAAATATTAATATTTTGCCTTATTAATTAAAATATTTTAAAATAGTTTATCTTTTCAATTTTTATATAACTCCCTTTTGCTTTCTAGCTGTATGAGTTTTGATAAATACATAGAACATTATCCATAGTGAATATACAGAACATTTCTTTCAGCCCCACAAAAATCTCCTTATGCTGCTCTCTCTTTGTAGAAAACTTTTTCAGCCTTAATCCCTGACAATGACTTATCTATCCTGCTTCCTTAGAAATTTGCCTTTTCTAAAATGTTAAATTAATGAAACTGCACAGTACATACCCATTTTAATCAGGATTTTTCCGCCTAGCATAATGGATACATGGTGCATCACATATCACTAATTCATTTTTATACAAATGACACATACAACCCAATAGCAAAAACAAAACAAAACAAAACAAAAACCAGACAACCCATTCAAAAAATGAGTGGAGGATCAAAATAGGCATTTCTCCAAATAAGATATACAGATGGCTAATAAGCAAATGAAAATACACCCAACATCCCTAATTATCATAGAAATGCAAATTAAAACTACAATGAGTTATCACCTCACACCTGTCAGGATGACCGTCATTAAAAAAAATCTACAAACAATAAATGCTAGAGAGGGTGTGGAGAAAAGGGAATCTTCCTACAGTGCAGGTAGGATTGTGAATTGGTGCAGCCACTACGGAAAGTAGTATGGAGGTTCCGTAAAAAACTAAAAATAGAGTTCCCATGTGATTCAGCAATCCCACTTCTGGGCATATATCTGGAGAAAACTGTAATTTGAACAGATGTATGCATCCCAATGTTTATAGCATCACTATTTACAATAGCCAAGACATGGAAGCAACCTAAATGTCCATTGACAGAGGAATGGATAAAAAAGCGGTATATATATGTATCTGTATACATAAATATACCATTCAGCCATAAAAAGAATGAAATAATGCCATTTGCAACAACATGGATAGACCTAGAGGTGATCATACTAAGCAAAGTAAGTCAGAGAAGACAAGTATCATATAATATCACTTTTATGTGGAATCTAAAAGGTGGACTTATTTATGAAACAGACTCACTGACATAGAAAACAAACTTATGGTTACCAAAGGGGGAATAAATGTAAGGAATAAATTAGGAGTTTGGAATTAGCAGATGCAAACTACTATATATTAAATTAATTGACAAGAAAGTTCCTATGGTATAGTGCAGGGAATTATATTCAATATCAGTATCTTGTACTAATCTATAATAAAAAATACATACATGCATGTATAACAGAACCACTTTGCTATACACCAGAATCTAACATAACATTGTAAATCAACTGTACATCAATAAAAAATTTTAATAGTTCATTTTTATTGATGAATATTATTTTACTCAATTAGGTTTGAAGGAAAATCTTTATTGATCTGAATTCTGTACTGGGCTAAACTATTATCTAAGAAAGAAGCAAGAAGAAAAATAGTTTAAGGCAAATGAATGCTTAAGCTGTTTACTATTCACAGACCTTTGCCAAAAGAATTACTACTAAGTATGATTCAGGAAGAAGGAAATTAAATCCCATGATATAAATGATGAGGGGAAAATGTTAAATGTATTCAATGATCCTTGACTGAATAAAAGACAAAAGCAATGATGATTTACTTAGAAAAGTTTAATTATAGGTTTGATAAGTGTTCTACAATTGTTTTAATTATTTGAGCAGTAGAAAAAGATCAAGTTTAGATTTTTCAAGGATGTAAAGTTTTAAAACTAACTGCTAAAAGAATGGATACAGAACCAATAAAATCCCCCGAAAAAATGAAAAAGAAAGAAGGAAAGAAAAAAATAGAAACAGAAAGAAAGAAAGAAAGAAAGAAAGAAAGAAAGAAAGAAAGAAAGGGAACTGGATTAAACTAATGGAACAAAGATATGCAAAGTAAAATCTATAAAATGCTTAATAGAAAACACTAAATGTTAAAAAATAAGTCTAAATATATTCATAATGAAGTTAAATAAATATATATCTAGAGAGTCCCTTTTAAAGAAAACCTAACTGTAGGTTCCACACAAGTGTTTGATTACAATGCTCTATACTGACTCTGGATAAATACTGGGTAGTCTTGATGAATAAAACCAGTTTATTGAGCAGTAGCGTTATGTCAACTAAAAAATATCACACAACTTAAAAGTTGAGTTATGTTTTATTCAGGGGACAAAACTGAGAACTTAAGCCTGGGAAGCAGCATCTCAAATTACCCTGAGGAGGTGAGGGGGAGAGCTAGGATATATTGGAGTTTTGCAATAGGTAGGTATTCAGAACAAAAGATTACTATTATTAAACACAGGATTACTATTAATAAAAGAAAACCAGGTAATTCAAGGAATTCAACTCTTTTCTATGTATGGGAATACACCAGATCTGGGCTCACTGAAATTATTCCTTTGATATGTGCCCCAGTATCCTGTGCTTTTCACATCCTGAAGGCTCACCATCAGGAGTGGTTGCAGTCTGATGGCTGCTGGATGGTAGATATTCTTTGTTTTCTTCCTGAGTTCCCTCAGGGCTCATTGGTTTGGAGGTGGGAGGTGGCTGCAGTGGCTGATGACTGTGACATCTTTATTTACTGATACGGCAGGCAATATTTTATTTTTATTTCCAATCTACTTTTATTGGCTGCTGTAGCAAAACTCCAGGCAAGAAGTATGTTCTGAAATGACAAGAGACATGTAAAACTCCTCCAAAAACTCCCTCATTGTTCAGTGGAGTGCTCACATGAATTTTCATCTAGTAAAATGCTT
This sequence comes from Phacochoerus africanus, assembly GCF_016906955.1. Classification (NCBI taxonomy): domain Eukaryota; kingdom Metazoa; phylum Chordata; class Mammalia; order Artiodactyla; family Suidae; genus Phacochoerus; species Phacochoerus africanus. The sequence continues at coordinate 57,753,071 of NC_062549.1, read as the reverse complement.
CTCTCATTCTTGAGGTACCCTCTTTTCTATGTCATTGTCTTAAATAACTCCCCTCTCACTCAGCTTTGAGGGTTTACATTAGACATATCTCTTGAGGCGTTCCCACTGTGGCTCAGCAGGTAACGTACCCGACTAGCATCCATGAGGATGTGGGTTCAATCCCTGGCATCGCTCAATGGGTTAAGGATCCGGCGTTGCTGTGAGCTGTGGTGTAGGTTGCAGACGTGGCTGGGATCCCACATTGCTGTGGCTGTAGTGTAGGCTGGTGGCTACAGCTCCTGTTGGACCCCTAGCCCTGGGAACCTCCATATGCCATGGGTTCGGACCTAAAAAGACAAAAAGACAAAAAAAAAAAGAAAAGATATGTCTCTTGGCTTTATGCCTATTGCCCGTATTTTCACTGATTTCATTGTTCACGGTGCACATTATGTCCACCATGCAAGATGCTGGGTAATTTAGATGTGAAGATGAGTGAGCCATGGTCTTTCCCATCAAGCAGCTTGTCCTCTGGCCAATCTTCTGGAAAAATGGGTTTGTGCATTACATCTATGTGTACATAATTCACAAAGATCACAGCACCTTTGAAATATGCTTAGTTTGCTTCACGTCTGGATCGTTTCACTTTTCTCAATTTAAATCGCCAAGTTAAGTTCATAAGAAATGAAAAGCCTCTGTTGCCAAAACTCTGTTGTCTATTCTGGTGCAGAATAGAAATGCGAAGGCAGAGAGTTTCGGGTGAAGGAGAAAAAATGGCTTTATTGCTTTGCCAGGCAAAGGAGGGTGAGAGCAGATTAACGTTTTAAAGACTTTGGGAGAGATTAGGAAGGTGGTTTTATGGTTTGGGGAGTAGAAAATAGGGTCTCAGATAAAGATCAGGGTAGAGGCAAATTTGCGTTGTTTTTTGAAGCTAGTGTTTAGTGGCCCCAAGACTAGTTCTCCCGATCCTTCCCTCAGGAGTGAGGAATGCTTCATCAAGTAGTTAACAGCTTCCATTTGTTAGGGGTTTTAGTTCTACGGACAGGCTCAAAGATATTGTTTTGTATGTTCCTTGAAGAGGACCCTGCCCCAAGGCTGCACCATTGTCTCTTGACTGCTCCTCCCTGGTCTCTATATCCCCTCCCTTCCCTGATTAGCAACCTTTTTTTTTTTTTAAAGGGCCACACCCACAGCATATTGAAGTTTCCAGGCTGGGGGGGAAGGGGTCAAATCAAATCGAAGCTGCAACTGCCTGCCTACACCACAGCCACAGAAACTTGAGATCCAAGTCACATTTGTAACCTATACCGAAGCTCATGGCAAGCCAGATCCTTAACCCACTGAGCCAGGCCAGGGATCGAACACTCAACCTCATGGTTACTAGTCAGGTTTGTTGCCACTGAACCACAATGGGAACTCCAATTAGCTACTGTTTGAACTTGCCCTTTGAAACTTTGGGATGGTCAAGGAGCCTAAAGCTTATTCCCTAATAATAAGAAGTGGAGGACACAGAAAGGCTTGTGTGCCAGGAGCCCCACAGGGCCCTGCTTAATTACAGCTCTAAACTATTGAATAGGAAGCTGGATTATTATGCTAATTGTTTTCTAACCCAGTAATACACTAGATTTTATTTCTTAAGTCAGACTGGGTAATACTATGGTAACAAACTTCAAAATTGCAATTTTTTTAAACAAAAAATTTATTTCTTGTGCAGGAAAATAGTGGTTATTGTCATCAATACTCAAGAGATAATACTCTCCTCAGAGTTCCTGTCGTGGCGCAGCAGAAACGAATCCGACTAGGAACGATGAGGTTGAGAGTTTGATCCCTGGCCTCACTCAGTGGGTTAAGGGGTCTGCCGTTGCTGTGAGCTGTGGTGTAGTCACAGATGCAGCTTGGATCTGGTGTTGCTGTGGCGTAGGCTGGTGGCTACAGTTCTGATTGGACCCCTAGCCTGGGAACCTCCATATGTTGAGGGCACGGTGCTGAAAAGACCAAAAAAAAAAAAAAAAAGAGATACTATCCTCCTTGTGGTTATTCAGCAATCTAGATGCTGTCATCTTGTACCATCTCCACAATGACTGAGGAAGGGGAGGAATGGAGTTTAAGAGTTACTGTATCAGACAGGAATGCATTATTTGAGCATTGTGGAATATGTAAGGGAATGAGTCCTTACATACTGATGGGAAGATATGTGAGGAGCTGGAGAAGTAAATGTCTGAGAAGTAGACTTGGAAAATGAGAGGAAAAAAAAAAACACAAATAATGCTACTTAGGCATGGACATGTGTGGACAAGTTGGAGCTTGCAACAGAAGACAGCAAGGCAGGGGTATCTATCTGCCAGAGTAGGGCTATGAAGATTTGCTGGTGGAGAGGCAGCAGGCTCCTGTACCTGAGGGTGTGCCTGTACCTGATGATGGACCTGGCTTTTCCAACACCCTTCACAGTTAGGAAGAAGTGATGGACATGGAGGGTGAAGAGCTAAGGACAAGCTAAGGACTAGCCCTTCTTCACCAATCTTTCGCCACCCAATCACAAAGACTCAGTTCCAGCTTCTACATCTTTGTGTGAATTTCTCTTTGGGCCAACTCTAACTCCGAATCATATAGGATGAGAGTTCTTGAAAACATTGCTGCAGCTTAGTTAGATGTATGTAGTCAACACAAACCATTACCCCCACCTCCCAGTTCTTACCTGATGTGGCCTGAAATCGACACACATCTTGTCAGAGTCCATTGGATAGAAACAGTTCTATGCCCGCACCTAACTGCAAAAGTCTGGGAAATGCGGGAAAGCGTATGGATATTCATTCATCCACCATTCACTGTTTCTACCACACACACTATGACAGAAAGACGCAAGTATAGATGTCAGTGTACAATAATTTGCATAAGTCATCAACTTGATCTTCAACAAGACATTTTATTTGGGTGTGTGCTTTGGTCTTATTAAATTATGTACATTAATATTAGAGCTATAGTCACTGTAGCCGGGATTTTATCTGTAAGTCTGAAAATTCTAGTTGTCGCTCAGTTCTTCTCAGGGCAAGCCTCTGTGTAGAGAAATCTTTTGCTTCCTCCATTCTCTCCCTCTTTCTTTTTTTTCCCCTTATGTCTTAAGTATATTAAAGCAGTTTCCAGCACTGAGCTTTTCCAATTTCAATGTTCAGCAGCCCTTGGAGTATAGTTTCAACTATATTTTCTTTGGTGGGAGGAGAGCAGACAAGAGAAATAATAAAATGGAAGATTAAAGAAACCTTACAAATTAGAAAACTAATAGAGCGTTTCTGTATGTAATCTTGTGGCAAATTTGATGTTACTTGGAGTGGAACTATGAACATTTAAGGAAGGTATATATTTTCACTGTATCTTAGAAATGCGAAAGTTAGCCATGTTGTATTGATGGTATGAGTCATCCTGGACATTATGAAGAATAATATATTTATCAATGTATGATTGCTCTATTTATGACTGTTATGCAATAGCAATAACAGGCAGTCAACACAAAGTGATTGCAGTTACTCACTTTCCAGAGGAAAGGAAGAAAGAATTAAAGTTCTTTTTTTATTAAAAAAAGGAAATAAAAAAGATTTGCTATCACCAGGCAAAGAAAACTTCTATAAATCTGTCGAGCTGGCCGAAACTTACGTAATAACAAATTAGTACAAGACCTTATCCAGTTGAAATTAAAATTAAACATAATTACAACACAACATGAATGCTTCTCCTGAGAATTACTATTTTGATATATAAAAAAATTAAAGATAGAACAACATCATTGGAGAATGCTGAATTTTTAAAATCCACTCAGATCTAAATGGGTAGATTAACATTAGTCAGCTGAACTTCAAGACTTTTTGTAGGAGATCTGGACTCAAGTCAGAAGGGTTTGAACTCAGTCCTAACTCTGATCAGCTGTATGTTCTAGGTTAAGTCCCTTAACTTCTATGAAGCTTGGTTTTCTCACTAACAAAATTAGCCATTTTGATAATATATCTTCTAATGCAGTATGTCCAATGCAGTATGTATAACATGAGCAGCATATATAATTTTAATTTTTTTAGTCATTGTATTTAGAAAAGTAAAAAGCAAAAAGAAGCAAATGAAATAAATTAATAATATATTTTATTTAACCCTTTGTATCCAAAATAACATCATTTCAACATCTAGTTAATACATAGAATTAGTAATGATATATTTTACATTCTTTTTCTTTACAATCTGGTGAGTGTATTACACTTGCAGTGCAACTGATTTTGGAAACTAAATTTCATTGGAAATTGTTGTTTAAGGAAGGTATATTTAGATAAGGAAATTGTTCAAAGTAGGTGTATTTAGATAAAATAAAAGTATAGATGAAAAAGTAGATTCATATGCTCAAGTTGTTCCAAATGTATTTAAAATTTTGTACTAACTGAATCAACTGCCAGTATTTTTTTGTGTTCTTTTTTGGTCTTTTTTTTTTCTTTTTTTAGGGCCCATCCTGTGGCATATGGAAGTTCCCAGGCCAGGGGTCTAATTGGAGCTACAGCTGCCACCCTTTATAGCCACATAAAGGCGGAGTACAAGCTGAGTCTGGGACCTATACACAAGGGAACACTGGATCCTCAACCCACTGAGCAGGGCCAGGGATAGAGCCTGTATCCTCATGCATATTAGTTGGGTTCATTATCACTGAGCCACAATGGGAACTCCCACAACTGTCAGTTTTACGATTTCAATTCAATTTGATTCAAAGTTAAATTAAAAATCTAGTTCTATTTGTGGTTGCCAAGGGGGAGAAGTAGGGGAGAGGGATGGATGGGGAGTTTGGGGTTAGTAGATGCAAACTATCACATTTAGAATGGATAAGCAATGATGTCCTACCGTAAAGCACAGGGAACTATATCTAATCTCTTGGGATAAAACATGATAGAAGACAGTATGACAAAAAGAATGTGTATATATGTATGACTGGATCACTTTGCTGTGCAGCATAAATTGACAAAACATTGTAAATCAACTATACTTTAATAAAAATAAAAAATTCAGTTCATGGGTTACATTTGCCACATTTCAAAAGCTTAGTATCTTCATGGAGCATCTGACTACTCTATTGGATGGTGGAGTTCTAAAATCTCTGCTGTCTCTACTTTTACCTCTGTGAAGCTCTCAAGGACTACGTGCTTTCCAAAAAAGGAAGATCAACTGGATTCTCTCCATAATTTCAGGAATGTACTGATTATCAAAGGAGTATAATCAGTACTTATACTCCACCAAGATGTCTTATGTATAAGGTTCACAAATTCTCTTGCTTTTCTTTCCTGCTGATGGAAACATTTTCATTTTGGTGGATTTAGTGAAAATGATTAGACAACAATAATGGGAGAAAAAAGAATGTATACTTGTGTGTGTAACTGGGTCACCATGCTGTACAGTAGGAAAAAAATTGTATTGGGGAAATAACAGTAAAAGGAAAAGAAAGAAAAAACAAAAAAAAAACAAACAGAAAAAGGCTTTCCATTCTATTTTGGGGAGATACTCTAAGGACTGATTACTTCTCTTACTACTTTACTGTGACATTTATCAAATAAGACATGTACAGATATATTCATGGCAGTGTTGCATGAAATAAGAAAGGAGAAACATAAATGTCTACCAGTCAGAGAAAGGATATGTAAAATGCAGTGCCTACCTATAGTGGGTTATCATACATAAGTCAAAAGCAATCAATTCAATTTCTGTAAATAAATTAGGATCAAATGGTATAATATAATGAAATCATATTAAAGGCTTAGGAGGATACCATTTTAAAATGCATATGCCAAACAATACTGTATGTTATTAAAAGACACACACACACACACATATTTATATAGACAATAGTTTGGAAAGATACACTTTTGATGCAGAAAAATGGGTGCTTACAGGAATGGGGGCTAGATTGGACTGGGGATTGGGGACACAAATAACATGACTACAAAATGAAAAGTATGAGACTGTGCTACATTATAAGAAAGAGGATCATATCAGTATCTTTTAAATCCTGTGTCTTTGTCATTTCCATATAAAATTTAAAATATATGAAGTGCTCAGTTAGCTGAGTTGATAGAGCATAAGACTCTTAAAATATATGATAAAAACCCTATAATGAAATTATTGTACATTCACAATCCCTCAGAAGTTTATCCTCTAGACAGGAAGAGAGACATATACACAAACAATTATGATTCTGTGTATTAATTGAAAGCTATGGAGTTCCCGTCATGGCTCAGAGGAAATGAATCTGACTAGTATCCACGAGGATTCAGGTTCAATCCAGGGCCTCGCTCAGTGGGTTAAGGATCTGGTGTTGCCCTGAGCAGATGAAGCTCGGATCCCACATTGCTGTGGCTATGGTGTAGGCTGTCAACTGTAACTCCGATTTGACACCTGCCCCCTCCTTTGCTTCAGCCTCAAGGTCAATCACTGCATTAGTCCAGTTCTTGGTTCCTGAATACCTTAACTATTGATTTATCCTCCTAATTTATTTCCCCCTTCCAGTGACCACCCCCCTTTATTCATATTTAAAAGTGCTGCTAGAGTGATATATGTGAAAAGCATATAGTACCATGTCATTCCTCTGCTTAAATCTTCTCAGTAGTTTTCCTTCAGAACAAAATTCAAACTCTGTAGAAAAAAATTAAGATTCCTCTATATTTCATTTTTAAAGGACCCTCCATTCTGTCCTCCGTCGTGATTGTACACATTTACATTCCCACCTACCATATGATCCAGCAATCCCACTCCTGGGCATCTATCCAGAGAAAACCATAATTTGAAAAGATACATGCACTCCAACGTTCATTTCAGCACCTTTTACAATAGTCAAGACATGGAAGCAAACTAAATGTCCATTGACAGAGGAATGGCTAAAGAAAATGTGGTACATATCCACAGAGGAATATTACTCAGCCATAAAAAAGAATGAATGCCATTTGCAGCAACATGGATGGACCTGATTATTATACTGAGTGAAGTTAAGTCAGACAGAGGAAAACAAATATCATATGATGTCATTTATATATAAAATATAATACAAATGATACCAAAGAACATATTTATAAAATAGAAAAAAACTCACAGATTTTAAAACCAATCTTGTGGTTACCATTGGTTAGATTGTTGGGGAGAGAGGAAGTGGGATGTTGGAAATAACATATACACACTACTCTATATAAAATAGGTAAGTAACAAGAACCTACTGTACAATGCATGTAAATCTACTCAATAGTTTGCAATAACCTATATGGGAAAAAGAATGGCTACATTTTCTATGTATGATTGATTCATTTTGCTGTACATCTAAAACTAATGTAACACTGTAAATCAGATATATTCCAATAAAATTTAAAAAATAAAGTCACCTCAACATATAAACTTTCTTCTACCTTTATTTTCTCTTCTGAGAATGGTTATTTCTATACTTTCTATCTCATATGTCAGCTTTTGCTTTTGAAGTATATATATATATATATATATTTGAGTAACACCTCCTCCAGGAAGCCTTCCCTACCCTGACCTGGCAGGACAGGTAGTAGGTCCTTTTCCTCTGTGTTCTCCGTCTCTTGCACAATCCCTTTTACCATGCTGTGTTTTAATTGTTTTACTTATTGCCCATCTTCTTCATTGTCTAATTCCTGTGTTTTTCATTGTCATTTTCAGAAATTAGCACAGTACCTGAGTAAGAGCTCAGTAAATGTGTCTTTAATGGTGAAATTAATTTAGTGTACTATAATCTAGATATAAACTGAGTTTTCTTTCTTTCAGATCCATCATCCTTACTACCTCTCCTTCCAACATATGTTTGGCTTCAGAAAGAGAAGGGAGTTGTATCTCACCACAAAAGACTCTTAGTTTCTCCTTCTCTACTCTTCTTGATCTTATTAGGACTGTGGTGGTGGTTTGCCAGGGAGGGACAGAAAAGAGAAATTGGGGTTCTAGTTGGTGATGTCAGTGCCAGTCATGCTGTCTGTTGGGAATTCCTAATGGAAGAGCCATACCCAGTTATTTTTGTAATATGGAATGATTAATGTATCATTTTCTTCAACTGTGTGCAGTGGGGTAAAGCCCACTGTATATACTATTATGCTGCATCCTATATCCGACGATAGCCATTCTCTGTTCTCAAGTGGGAGCTCACTCACTTTGCTTGACGTATCAGTCCCAGGCATTGTGGTTTCTAAATCTGTTCTCCAAGACCGAGGTCTACCCAAGAATATCCTTGCCTCCTAATCTCAGCAAGATCTTTTGATGCGCTACAAACTATAAACCAAGTGTAAATTTAACATTGTTGATACACCCAAATAAAATATTATAGGACATTAAAGAGTAGAGGCAAAACTAGTTATATACTAGGAAAAGATAATAAACACAGGCAGAGGCTACATTTTTCATTTCTCCCACTAGTTATTTCTACCACTAGGTATGCTGGTTTATTTATGACTCCCTTCATTAAAATACTCATTCATTTCCCTTTAGCTTTAGGCTAGATCTTGATTGATTAAGCTTCTTTGTACTGTGAGGGGATCCAGCTTTTCATTCCTGAGGAATCTATGTGCTTAGTGCTTCTTCCTGAATAAATTTACAACACTCTTTGGTAAAACTTATTCAGTAATCAAAACAGTATGCTGGGGACACAAGATTCCCTCTTATGCTTTCCTAATCCATCCTTGAAGGTCAGGTTTAATTGCCTCAGCCAGGACAATTTATGCCAGTTCTCTTAATCATACATTGGACATGGCAAGTTGGTATATCGGGCTTCAATTCAGTGCGACCAAAACAGAATCAGATATCTTGTAGGAATGGTTCTTCCCTTGGATTCTTAAATCTCTATAATAAAAGAACCAAGCCCAGCATAATAAAGGCCATATATAAAAGCCTACAGCTAACGTATTATTAGGGAAATACTGAAGCTTTTTTCTAAGATCAGGAAAAAGACAAGGGTGCCCACTTTCACCACTTGTATTCAATATGTACTGGAAGTCCTACCGAAAGCAATCAGGCAAGAAAAATAAGTAAATAAAAGGCATTCAAATTGGAAAGCAGTGAAATTATTTTTGTTCATAGGTGTCAAATCTTATAATAGAAAATCCTAAAGATTCCACACACACCAAAAACGTTAGAATTCTTAAACAAACTCAGTAAAGTTTTAGAACACAAAATCAGCAAGAAAAAATAATCAGTTGTGGTTCTACACACTGAGTGAACAATCAGGAAATGAATTAGGAGAACAATTCCATTTACAATAACATAAGAAAGAATAAAATTCTTAGGAATAAATTTAACTAAGGAGATAAAAAATTTGTACCCTGAGAACTATAAAATACTGTACAATGAGAATATAAAATATTGCTGAAAGAAATTAAGACAATAATAAATGGACTTTTTGTGTATTCCTGGTGGAACTATAAACTGGTATGGTTGCTATGGAAAACAGTGTAGTGGTTCCTCAAAAATTTAAAAATAGAATTGCCAAATAATGCAGCAATTCCACTTCTGAGTATATAGCCAAATAACTGAAACCAGAGACAAAAAGAGATATTTGTATACCTGTGTTCACCATGTTCACAGCAGCATGAACCCAAAGCTAGAAGCAACCTAGGTGTCCATTGACAGATCAATGAATAAACAAAATGTAGCATACACACACTATGAAATATTATTCAGTCTTAAAAAGGAAGGAAATTGACCTGTGGTACAATGTGGATGAACCTTGAAGATCTGAGCAAATCCTGTATGATTCTATTTCTACGAGGTACCTAGAATAGTCAAATTGATAAAAACAGAATGTAGAATGGTAGTTGCCAGGGGCTTTGGAGAGGAGAAAATAGAGAGTTATTGTTGAATATGCATGGAGTTTCAGTTTGGGAAAATAAAAAAGCACTGGAGATGGATGGCGGTAACAGCTACACAGTGGAAATATATTAATGCCACTGAACTGTACACTTAAAATTGGTTAAAATGCTGAATTTTATGTTATATATATTTTACCACAATAAAAAATGAAACAAAAAGTGACTTCTGGAGAATTCGGTCTTAGACGTATGAAATCATTAAACATCATTAAGTGTAATTATCAACATATGATAGATTCTAACAGTTGATATCATATCCTGGAAAAGAACACCAAGTTTTGAAGAATTTTGACTTTCAGTATCTGGAAGCTGGGTCTTCAAACATTATTTTCGTTGTTATCTAAATTAGTGCTTTCAGATAAAAGGAGGGGGAGGGGAATAAAATAGGATCAGGGAATCCCACTGACATCTTCCCATCACTTTACTTCTTTCAGTGTGAAATGTGTGGGTGATAACCTCAAACATCATGTTAAGATATGGCAGTTCTGCTGCAGAATCACAAATGGAGAATGATAATTAAAATTAGATGGGTTAAATCGTTTATTCTGGGAAGGGCAAATTGCTGCCCAGGCCTCATCTAAAGATGCTTGATTTAATCTGCTTTACACCAGCAGCTGGCACATCCACTGAAGGCAGATATCACTTTGGGTGGAATTGTTGGCTGCTGTTAACAAATTCAATTCCCAGCAGAGGAAGCAGCCGTACCAAACTTGAGAATGGTTTCATCTGCGGATAGCTTATCTCTAAGCTCAGTGGAACATGTGTTGAAAACCCCTGAAAAAGATAGAAGACCCTCTAGAATAGGATTCATCAGTATTTTAAGCACAGCTCTGCCATTAAAAGCTACTGGGACCATCAGGAAATCACTAGCTCTCTCTGAGTTGAATTTCCTCATCTGCAAATACAGGTTGTTATTGTCCATCCCTATCATTTCTAAAAGCCCATGACCTACTGCTGATCCACTCTCATATGTTAGGAATCTCTAAGTGGTTCATGGAATAACAGCAATGAGTCAGTGAGGAGGATCCATAGGTTGTTGTGGGAACAGGAAAAAATTCAACCAAAACATTTTGCATCTCTTTAAGAGAAAGACACACTTGGTATGGATCATTTAACTTAAAAATCGATGAAGGCTAGTGATGACTGTTTTGCTATAGGAACTAGAATACATGTATAAAAGCAGGTTTTATTTATGTTATGCTCTGTACTCGATTTTCTTATCACACATAAACAACATTCTTTCTTCCTTTTTGGTGCAATGATTGAACAGACCTCATAAAGAAGCATAAGGATTTATTCTTCCCTTCTGACCAAGTGGGCTCAAGGCTGGTAACCCATCTCTCTCCATCGAAGGCTCTCTTTGACTGATCCTTTTCCATGAAAGACTTCCCATTTCCTTTCTTCTTCAGGGTCTCCTGTCCATTCCAGCTCTGCCTTTCACTCCAAGCTCTGTATTCAGTTCTCCCTTTGGTACCTGCCCATATTTGTGGTCAAATCCCACCTACACCCACATCCAAAAAGCACTTTCAGGAAAACCAGACTGGCTTACAGTTCACTCTACACCTACATGCCACAGAGCGAAGACAGGAAAGCTCTTTATGTACTTTGTTTAGTGGGAATTTCTTCTCCTTTTGGGGATGGTTATAGAACAAGAGCATTTCTCTTTGTTCATCCTCTTTGTTTGGGGGGGGGTATAATTTCTGCAACATCATCGATGTCCATATCAATAACAGAGATGATAGCACAATGAAAACTTTTTTTTTCTTTCTGTCCATATGATTTCAAATAATAGTGAATGACATCATTAGTATCATATGTAACAAAATGTGCAATCATAGACCTGGTTTTAAGGTCATTGGCTTTGCTGTTTATTAATTCCAAGCCCTTGGGGAAGTATTTTAACTTTTGTTAGCTTTGATTTCTTTGTCTTTTATTAACTTATGATGACTAGGAAAGAAAATCTATTAAAAGTTTCTGGCATGGTATCTGGACCTGGATAAGCACCCAAGATATCTTAGTTCTTACTATTCTATAGGTAATTGAAATTGCCTTCCTTTGAGTTTGTATCTCACAGTTTTTTTTCCTTAAATTTTTTTTTAATTAATAGGCTGCTTCAAACCCTGGTATAGTGCATAGGTGGTGCATAGGTGGGTAAATTGTTCTTTGCAAAAAACTAGAATCCCTCTTCCCATCATAGTCATTGTTATTTTGTACAGTTAGTAGCAGAATTTCTGACAGATGACCGTAATGAGTTCTGGACTGCTTTGGGGGGTCATTAGCTTTTTTTTATTTATAAGAAATGGCTTGATTCTATTATCTCCTTTTTAAAAATCCTTTGCAAATTATATCTAGAAGCTGAATTTCATTAAATCAGTGTTTCCATCCATGGATCAAACAAAACAAATATATTTCAGGTTCACACCCTGGGAAAGTCTGATTTAATGGCCTCGGGTTGGGTTTGGTAATACATAATTTGAAAATACTCCAGAAGCTATTATGATGCACATTTCTGATTAATAAAAGCTGAATTAAATCGGCGCAGGAGAGCATGGGCTATTACAAAGCTCAGCAGGTTTCGCAGTATCATTCTTGATTTTTTTGGATTCTTGTTCACAGTTTCATAAAGATGAGAATAGAATTTTAATTGAGGTTATATTTCCATGGGAACACGAAACCCAGTGTTTCTTCGTGTTCCTGGCTATATCTGTAAGAAGGTATCCCATTGTTCACTCCAAACTGCTGCAATGCAGTGAACACTAACTGAAACAAATTTTCTGCTTTCCATTGCCCATCATAGAACACAACTTGCTGTTCATAATTGTAGATAATGACATATCTGTGCAAGATTTGCCATATCCTTGGATTATCCTCACAGACAAAGAATTTTAGAGCTGAGGTCCATTACTCTGATTTTACAAATAAAGTAACTGAAACCTAAGGTGAATGATTTTACCTAAAGTCTCACAGCTGGGTGAAGTTTTTTTTAAATCTATTTTTGGTATACTACATGTAATTGGCTCCTATTTTTCCTGAGGGGTGGAAAAACAACTACATTTTCTAAAAAGCAGCAAAAAGAAAAACTGTCAAACCACAACAGAACTGTCAGCAAACTTCAAAGAATCCAAGGTATTTATGATACCCAGAATATTTTCTGATTCCTTTATTTTTTCTACAAATCCTCTAATTAAAATAAAACCTCTGGGCAATTTGTAAAGTATAAAGCATAATGGAATACTGTTTTGTTTTCCTCTAGTCATAAAGAAGAACAGTATCTTGGAGTTCCCACTGTAGCTCAGCAGTAATGAACCCAACTACTATCCATAAGGATGAGGGTTCAATCCTTGGCCTCAATCAGTGGGTTAAGGATCTGGCATTGCTATGAGCTGTGGTGTATGTTGCAGACGGCTCAGATCCTGCATTGCTGTGGCTGTGGTGTAGGACAACAGCTGCAGCTCCAATTTGACACCTAACCTAGGAACTTCCATATGCCAAATATGCGGCCCTAAAAAGAAAAAAAAGACATGCTTCAGTAATCGTTCTTGTCCGTGTCTGCAGGTGTGAAAGAGCAATATTTCTTGAAAGAGAATTTACCCAGAAGTGGAAATGATGGATTTTGAAACATGTGCACTTGACCTTACTAGGTATTATTCTTCTGTTTTTCAAAGAGAATATAGCAATTAATATACTTAGCAAATCTGTATGAGAGTTCCTATTGCTCTATAATTGTAGGAATGACGATTTATTCACACTGTAGTTTTAATTTGCTTTTCTATCATTCTTAATGAGATTAAACCTATTGTCAATGTTTTTTTTTGTCCATTCCTGCTTCCACCTTTAGAAAATACCTATTCAATTATTTCACTCATTTTTTTCACTGGAATTTTTTTTGAATTCCTTAAAGTTCCCACTCAGGGGATCCAGGGATCAAACTCATGTCCTCATGGATCTTGGTTGTGTTTGTTACTGCTGAGCCATGACGGGAACTCCCAGATCATTTTAAACCAATTCCCAGCCTTTTTAATTTTCTTTGCTGCAAGCTAGGGAATATGAACCTATGCTTCCAACCTCTGAAAAGGTACCTGTGGTTTCAACATCTCAAAAGGAATTCTTCCCTCCTCTGCATCATGACCAGGCTTGGAGATATGCAAATTTCTTTGCTAAAGATTGAGGTTGGTGATGGATGACTATATTTTTGGCTCATCTTTATTCTGATGTGTTCTATCATTTTGGTGATATCTCCAATTAGACTTCCAATCTTGGACTAGCCCTAGGTTTTGTTTTCCATCTTATTATCTCATCAATCCTTAAACAAGTCAAGCACAATTCACAGGGATACACTGCATGCCACAGGGCTAAAGACTGCTTCTACACTATGTCTCCATGAGCCCTAATTTCTAGTCAGCCTATGCATACATTTACATTTTAAAGAACTGTAGCCATCATTTGTACTTGTTTTCGATGGAAAAGAAGGTCTTTGGAAAATTGAATTCAATAATTAATATATAAAAATAAGGTATCTGATATTTTCACTGAAATAAGTAGAAAAAGTACTTCAAAAAAATACTTCTTTGATAGGACTGCACCCATGGCATATGGAAGTTTCCAGGCTGGGAACTGAACCTGAGCCACAGCTGTGACCTATGCAATAGCTGTTAGCTGTGTGAACGCTGATCCTTTAACCTACTGTGCCAAACCCACACCTCTGTGGAGACCTGAACTGTTGCAGTCAGATTCTTAACCCATTGCATCATGGAAGAAACTTTTTCTTTTCTTTTCTTTTCTTTTTTTTTTTTTTTTTTTGCTTTTTGGGCCATGTACCTGTGGTATACAGAAATTCCCAGGCTAGGGGTTAAATCGAAGCTATATCTGCCAGACTACACCACAGCCATAGATAGCGACAACAGTTCCAAGCTGCATCTGTGACCTACACCATAGCTCATGGCAACACCAGATGTTTAATCCACTGAGTGAGGCCAGGGATCAAACCACATCCTTGCAAATACTAGTCAGGTTCTTAACTGCTGAGCCACAACAGGAACTCCAGGAACTCCCATTGACTGGTTTTTCTCATCAAGATTGTTTCATGTCCCAAATATATCATATATTGAAACAAAATGCAGTGTTGTGAAATGAGTATATAAGAAAAGGCCTTGCCTGATTGATTTAGAATAGATAGATAATAGACTTTTGAGATCTAGAAGGGGACTTAGAGAAAGTCCAACCCCACTCTTTCAGTATACAGGAGAATAAACTGAGGACCAAAGAAGTTAAACAGATAGTCCCATGTTATAGAACTTTAAGACAGACCTGATACCTGAGTCCAGGTTTTCCACTTCTAAATTTGTTACTTGGGAGAATTACTCTATAGTCCTACCATCAGGAACCACAAATTTCTGGGTGGCCTAGATGTTTGCTAAGAAAATTTTCTACTAATACCATCTCTGAAACTTTGAGATATGCACAAATTCCAGTTACCATGTGGAGGAGAAGTCATACTTTTTAACTTTTAAAAGTTTGCTTTACAATCACAAAGCAGATAGTAGGTAGTGGTCATGTATTTAACCAAATACAACTTTTGTTCTGTTTTCAAATATGATTGTATTTTCCCCACATTCACAAGGAAAGTTATGAATCAGAAAATGAAAGGAATCAATAGGGTGAGTCTTCTGGAGAGTCAACAGGCGGAGATTTTGGAACTAGATTATTTATTCATCACAAGTCTATTAACTAAAAGGCAGATCTGGAGGCAATATGATGACTAAGTTCATGGTGATTTATGAGGAAAAACTTGATATTCTCCTCTTCTGTAGATCTGATGCCAGGAGAAGGCTCTGGAGATGGAAGAGTTGAGAAGCAGTTCAAAGCTTCCAGAAATCAGAGTGTGTTAATGCACTCATTTATTTGGGACAGGTGGTGGATATACTTCCATTTGGTCTCTATTTTTTTCTTCAGTAATAATGAATTTCTAAGGGGTATTGACACAGACAAGAGGCATCTAGTGTAGAAAACCTATGCTAGTCAAGCAAGGCCTTCAAGGTCCTGTTTTTGATTGGGAATGAGCTAGCCTAGCCTACACTTTTGTGGATCCAGCAGAGTAGCCAGCAAGGATAGGACTGATTTCTCTGCAAGGATTTTAGTGACTGGTTCATGGAACCATTAATATTTTAAGAGCTTGAACATGCCGTGTCACATTTAGCGTCAACTCATTTTTTTACTGATTACCTCTATGTACTCTACTGAGTGCCTTTGTGTGCTCTGTCTCATTTAATTCTAAAATTTGGCACTGTCTCAACTTAAAAATAAGGAGAACAGAAATGATACATTTTCTCAAGTTCACAGAGCCAATAAAGGGAAGACATGGGATTTGAATAGCGGATTTTTTTTTTGTTCCAAATTGTGTCTCTAATCTTATGCCAAGCGATCTCTGAAAAACAGGATGTCAATAAGACCAATTATTGAGTTTTGTGACAAAAGTCTCATCTTTTCAAAAATTTTAGAAACGAAGTCTTATCACTACTATAGATGATAGACAAGTTTACATGAAAATGCTGACTACCTTGATTGAATGGTTAGAAGGAAAGTAAGGGAATATTTGTGGAACGAATTAACCAATATTATATCATTCTTTGATATGCCTGATAATGTTATTTCTCCCTCCTCTTTTCTAGCCAAAATAGTATACAATTCATATTTCACATCAATGTGGAGTTTTTCCCAACAGTCCTTTGTCACCCAAGCTTGGATAATTTTGTGTGGGAGAAAGAATGGGGAATGCTTAAATCAAGACATGGACATAAAGTGGAGTTAATCTATGGAAAATGATATATGCGACCTGAGCAGTAACAGAGTTTGCATTTCCTTGCTCTGAATTAGAAATTTTAGGAGTTCCCGTCGTGGCTCGGTGGAAACGTATCTGACTAGCATCCATGGGGACACAGATTTGATCCCTGGCCTTGCTCACTGAGTGAAGGTTACAGCATTGCTGTGAGCTGTGGTGTAAGTTGCAGATGTAGCTCAGATCTGGAGTTGCTGTGGCTGTGGCACAGGCTAGCGGCTACAGCTCCGATTGGATCCCCAGCCTGGGAACTTCCATATGCCTCAGGTGCAGCCCTAAAAAGGTAATAAAATAAAATAAAATAAAAAATAAAAAATTTTTAGTCTGTAACTGCCTGGCATTTTTAGCTTTCATGCTTCCATCCTCTTCACTATAAACCTAAGCTTCTTAAGAGCAGATATTAGGTCTTATAAGTCCTAGTATTTATTTTGTAATTCTTTACATGCATAAATTGTGGCATTTGTATGGATGAAAATATGTATTAGTTATCATGTTATCTACAAATGAGAGTTTGCTATATACTACATATAAGTTAATTTTTTTGAGATAGAATTCTGACCAGATAATTAAGAAAAGAAATCAAGGCTAAAGTATATCAGTGTATAAAGGAATAAACCATGAAGCTGAAACAAATAACCTAGTACAAGTAACATATTCCTTCAAATTAAATCTACCTTGAATTAATGCATCTTACAATCATGGAAGATCAAAAATAAATTTTCAAAATGAGAGACTTATGTTTTGATGTGAGAAAATATGAGGGTCAGAGCTGAATTGCATTAACCCAAATGTGTAAAATGTATTGACACTGCCCAGCTGATGGTATTCAGAATGTTAAACTAAGGCGTTAAAAAAAAATGTTGCTTTTCCAAGGCTATTGACCATAATGATTGCAAAACCAAAGGTTTTTTGCTGAAAGTCTGTACAGAACTAATCCTGAGAACTCACTCCTTTTCCCAAATGAGGTTTTTGACAAATGGAAAGTAAGGTGACAGTAGAGATAAGAAAGAAAAAGCAAGTGTAGAAAATTTTCTTTGTTTTTGTCTTGGTTTTTAACTGGTAGGGGTCAAGGAGCCTGAGAACAAAATCACTGACTCTTTCATGTTTTCTCCATTTTATCACAAATGTTAATTTAATATATGAGGTTTTAATGTGCATGATTTTTTTCGATCTGTTCCTTAACTGGTGTTTCCTTCAGCTATGTCTTCTGAAAGTGAAAATATTTAAAGGAAATAGGAGTTTAAAAAAATATATTTTATGTAATTCATTAAAAGTATTCTTTTGATTCTACAGATTGGGTGCAAAAAGAGAGAAAAACACTGGAACCTTAAGGGATATTAATTCAAGAGCAGACAGTAGCTGATTTATCTTATCTCCTAAGTGATGTGGTTATTTCTACATGAAATCAAGTAACCTTTTGAAAAAGGGAGGAAAATCAGTCAACCACTTTTTTCTTTATAAAAGTGATAAATAAAACATTTCATGTATTTTTGTTTCCTGAAAGATTTATTTTTAGTTGAGTTGTGTGATCAGTTAGTCAGTGTAGCAAAAATTTTAATTTCTTATTCATGTATTTTGCTTCTTTGAAATTACAAATTTCTTATCTTATGGAAGCTTTTCCATGGATGACAGAAGGTTCAATCTGTGACAAATCTGTGGTAGAGCAATTAAAAAAAATGCTTGCTAAGAAAGTGCTTGCACTTGAGAGTTTAAAAATATCTACAAATTGTATATTTCAAAATTTATTAAGCTGTCAGCAACTCCATGGATACATCTCATTTATCTGTTTGTTTATATCTTTAGGGCATATCTCAGTACTTGGCACATAGTAAGTGCTTAATCTATCCTTGTTGAGAGTAGAAACTTTTTCAAAATATTCAATTTCATTTTATGAATAATAGGCCCTAAGGAAATAACTTCTAGAATATTGTTTTTTTGAGACAGTTTATCAGTTGAAGACATAAGTAGGATTTTGGTTTGGAAGATTACTCTCCCACGGATGCTAATTAACATAGCAATTATATATAACTAAATCCAACATCTTCCTCTGAGGAAACGGATAGGAAAATTAATATTAGTCTTAAATAAAATATTTCTGTCTTATTTAAATAAAATAATCTTTGCTAGATGAAGGCAGAAGGGAAATGGAGATGGGAAGAGTATGAGATGTTTTTTAAATCAAGATTATCTATACTGAAGTAATTTTTTCTAGTGCTTTTAAAGTTGTGAATAAGGAGCTCCAAGTGAAATATATTAATAAATAAATATATGCACTAGAATTTGCTTTCATTACCTTAAAAATAAATTAGTTTGTATACACTAAGAGTTGACAATAAAATGATAAACTGCTAAAAAGTTTTGTGTTCAAGCTAAATTTGGGAACTTTGACTAATAAAAATGTTTAAACTTATTTGTACAGCTACAAATTGCTCATACATGCTTATTTTCTCTCCTAAAATAATTATTTTAGAATTTCTCCCCTGAAACTGCTATCTGTGTTAGTTGTTAAAATTGTTTTGTTCTTTTAGGCAAGAATTAAGTAATTGATACTCAGCTTAAGTAAGAAAAATGTTCCAGTGGATTTAACCTGGTTAAATATATTATTTTCTACATTTCTGTTCATCTTTGAATTCTTAGGGCTTGATTACTTAAATTGTATTTTCAAGTTTTAAGGGGTGAATAAGCTTCTCTTAAAAGGTATATTTTCAAGTTTTAAAACCTTAAAGGAGGCAAAATAACTATTAGCATTGTAACTGTCATGAGAACTGCCTTTCTGGATTTCTAACCCATACCACCAAACCCCTGGAAAGAGCATATCACCTCAGAAAATCATTAAATCACAAAAGAAGACAGTAAGAGAAGGAAAAAGAAACAAAGGAATTACAACTCAAGCAGAAAACAATTTTTTAAATGACAATACTAAGTCCACACCAATCATTAATAGCTTGAAATGTAAACAGACCAGATTATGCAATTAAAAGACATAGAGTGTCTTTTAAAATAAAATAAAAATAAAATAAAAAAAAAACCAGGACCAAACTATATGCTTTCTATGAGAGACTCACTTTTGGTTTAAATATACACATAAGCTAAAAGTGAAGGAATAGAAAAATATATTCCATGCAAACAGAAACCAAAAGAAAGCAAGAATAGCTATACTTACATCCGACAAAATGTACTTTAAGCCAACTGATAACAAGAGACAAAGATCATTATATTATGATAAAGTGCTCAATTCATCAAAAGGATATAACATTTGTAAATATCCATGCACTCAACCTAGGAGCTCCTCAATATATGAAGCAAATATTAACAGATTTGAGATCTGAAAGGAGAAATAGCAGGGAATTTTAATACCCACTTTCAACATGGATAAGTCATCTAGATGGAAGTCATTAGGAAAACATTGGATTTAAACTCTATGTTAGACCAGATGTCCCTAAAAGACATATACAGAATATTCCATCCAATAACACTCTTCTTAGATGTAAATGGAAGATTCTCTAGAATAGATCATATGTTATATCAAAAAAGCAAATCTTCATAATTTTAGAAAATATTGAAACCATATCAAGTATTTTTTTCTGACCAAAGTGATGTGAAACTAGAACTCAGTTACAAGGAGAAAACTGAAAAATTCACAAATATATGGAAATTAAACAATATGCAGCTGAATAATCAATGGGTCAAAGAAGAAATCAAAATAGAAATACAAAAATATTGTCTTGAGCTGAATGAAAATGGAAATACTCATTCCAAAATTTATGGGATGCAGCAAAATCACCTGATGAGGAAATTTCGTAGTGATAAATACCCACATTAAGAAAAAAGAAAGCTCTCAAATAAACAACCTACCTTTATATACGAAGGAAGTAGGAAAAGAAGGACAACCTATGCCCAAAGAACCAGAGACTGAAAAAAATGAAAGAAAAATAACAGATCCATGAAACTAAGAGTTGTGTCTATTTACCAAGAAAGGACTCTAATAAGTAAAATTAGAAATAAAAGTAGAGACATTACAAGCGATTGCACAAGAGTTCCTGTCATGGTTCAGCAGTAATGAGCCCAACTAGTATCCATGAGAACACAGGTTCAATCTCTGGCCTCATTCAGTGGGTTAAGAATCCAGCATTGCCATAAGATGTCATGTAGTTTGCAAACACGGCTTGGATCTGGCATTGCTGTAGCTGTGGTGTATGTAGGCTGGCAGCTGGAGCTTTGATTCAAGCCCTAGCCTGGGAACTTCCATGTGCTACAGGTGTGGCCCTAAAAAAGAGAAAAAAAAAAAATGATTCCATAAAAGTACAAAGGATCATAAGGGACTACTATGAACAATTGTATGCCAACAAATTGCATAGTCTAGAAGAAATGGATAAATTTCTAGAAACATATCTTCCAGCACAATCGAATCATGAAGAAATAAAAATTCTAAATAGAATGATTATTGGTAAAGATATTGAATCAGTAATCAAAGACCTCCTAACAAACAAAAGTCCAGGACTAGATGGCTTTACTGAGGGATTCTATCTAACATTTAAAAAAGAACTATTACTAATCATACTCAAACTCCCAGGAAAAACAGAAGAGGAGGGAACACTTCCAAACTTATTTTAGAAGATCCTTATTTAAAAACAGAACAAAACATTGACAACATAATTCAAATAATTATAGAGTCTCTGAATTAACCACATTAGAAAGAGTAGCATTTATTTCATCTTCTAGTAAGTCGGTTATCTCATTGCCTTTTTCTATTTAAAACTGAAAAAAAAGAAACAAATTGTACAACACATTAATTATATTTTATATTTTATTCTCTTTTATCCCTCTTTCCTGTGTCTATATGTATTTATATTATATAAATAAATATGTATACATGTCATAATATATGTATTTACTACATATACTAAATTATATATATAATTTGTAAGTATTTTATTGAGATATGATTTGGCATACAAAAATCTGTGCATATTTAATGTATACAACTTGGTGAGTTTAGAAAAAAGCATATATCCATGGGAGTTCCTGTTGTGATGCAGCAGAAACGAATCTGACTAGGAAAAATAAGGTTGCGGGTTCGATCCCTGTCCCTGCTCAGTGGGTTAAGGATCTGGCATTGCTGGGAGCTGTGATGTAGGTCGCAGACACAGCTCAAATCTGGCGTTGCTGTGGCTGTGGCATAGGCCAGCAGCTATAGCTCCAATTGGACCCCTAGCCTGGGAACCTGCACATGCTGCGGATGCAGCCCTAAAAAGACAAAAAAAAAAAAAAAAAAGCATATATCCACGAAATCCTTACCATAATGTATGTCATAAATATATTCATCACTCCCAATAGTTCTTTCATATTTATTATTATTATTATTATCTTTTTTGATTAAAAACATTTAATATAAGATCTACCTTTGCAGTAAAATTTTAGGTATACAGTGCAGTATTGTTAACCATAAGCATTACGCTATATAGTAGATCTCTAAGACTGTTCATCTGGTATAACTGACACTTTGTACTGTTAACTAACACTGCCCATTTACCCCTTCCCCTGGCCTCTGGCAACCACCATTCTACTCTCTGTTTCTGTGAATTTGACTCTTTTCGATTTCTCACGTAAGTGGTATTGTGTGGCCAACCTACTGCAATCACATGAGGTTGTATTTATTTATTTATTTATAAAGTTAACATCTGAATTCCCTTTCTAGATATTATGATGCATTTGATTCAGGAACAAGGTAGACATCAAGTCCTCAGATGGTCCTAACATGTAGATAAAATTAAAATGCCTTTTTAGAAAAATACTCAGATGCATTTCTTGGCCAAAGATATTATGAATTTGAAATCCAAATGAGTTGCTTGACACTGGTTTTCATATGTTTACACCTGCCCAAGGCAAGGTAATTATGAGTATGAGTAGTCCTTGCCAATTCTTATACTTTTTCCTATAACATAAAATACATGAAGACATTACCCTTGTGCATTAAACAAGGAGAATGTGAGCACATATAAAAATGAGGACAAAGGCCAAAATGTGGACTTGAATAAAAATAGAATTGATTTAATGTTTCAGTTGCACTGAGGAACTCTTCCTCTGGCATGTTTAAAATTACTCAATAAGTGACATAGTATAGTTGTCTCTAATAATCTTTAATAAAGTAGAAATGTTCACTTATGACTGATTCAGTTATTGTTTGTTCTCATGGATTCTTACCCATTATTTCAAGATATACCAAAATATGACAAGATAAACTATTCATATATATATTTTCATTAGGAACTCTTTTAGAGTGTAGAAGCAATAATCAAAGAGATCTCATCATGATTCATCAGTGTGAGAGATTTCTAATTATTTAAAATGTGTGCAATGAAAATATCTGAGCCAAAAGAGAGAATAATAAAATCCTCCTTATCTGATTATAAAATTCATATTGAAATCCAAAGGACTTAAAAGCCTAAATAATTCTGAAAAATAACAGATTTGGCAGTATAACACTAATTTATTTTAAGACTTACTATAAATCTACTAATATAGTCAAGAGTAGTACTAACATACGGATAGATAAGGGATCTACCGAATAGAATTGAAAGTTCAGAAACTGACACATATATAGTTATATATATAACATGCAGTTGATTTTTGACAAAGTTTCAAAGGGAATTTAATGGAGAAAGGATTATCTTTCAACATGTGGTGTGAGATAAATTGGTTATCCATGTGCAGAAATATTAAAGAATTTTATTTATAATTTTTTCCCAGAAGAATTCTGCTAAAAATGGGCCATAAATCTAAATACTTAACATTTCTAAAACAAAACATAAGAGAAAACCTTTATGACTTTGGGTTAGGCAGAGATTTCTTAGTTCTGATATCAAAAATATGAATCAGAAAATAAAAAATAATAAATGACACTTCATAATTAAGAACTTCTGTTTTTCAAGATTGTTAAGAGAATGAAAGACAAGACATAAACTGGAAGAACAGATTTGAAAATTCATGTCTAAGAAAAGACTTGTATAGTATATTAAACACTCTTCAAAACTCAGACAACAGAAAACAAAATACATAAAAGATTTAAATAGACACTTTTTCAGAGAAGATATGCAAATATCAAATAAACTTATAAAAAAATGCTCAACATCATTAGTTTTAGGGAAATGAAAAATAAAACCACAATGAAATAGCACTATATACTTATTTAAAAAGTTTAAAATTAAAAAGACTGGGAGAGTTCCCACTGTGGCTCAGAGGATTAAGGACAAAATGTTGTCTCTGTGAGGATGTGGGTTTGATCCCAGGCCTCACTCAGTGAGTTAAGGATCCAGCATCACTGCAAGCTGCCATGTGTGTCACAGGTGGGGCTTGGATCCAGTGTTGGTGAGCTTGTGGTGAAGGCTACAGCTGCATCTCTGATTCAACCCCTGGCCTGGGAACCTCCATATGCTGCAGGTGCTGTTGTAAAAAGAAGAAAAAAAAAAAGACTGGGAGGCTCCCAGTTCCCCTGTAGCACAGGGGGTTAAGGATCCAGTGTTGCTGCAGCTGTGGTGCAGGCTGCAACTGCGGCACGGGTTTGATCCCTGGCTGGGGAACTTCCACATGCTGCAATTGTGGCCAAAAATTAAATTAAATTATTAAATTAAATTAAAAGACTGACTATATGGAGTGCATGCTAGGAGGTGGAGCAACCAGAACTCATACCCCTGCTGATGGAAATGTAAATTGATACAGCTACTTTAAAAAACACTTTGGTAGCTTCATAATGTTAATTATGCCCTTATACCATAAGACTCAGCCATTTCACTCCGAAGTATTTATACAAGTGAAATGAAATTCTGTGCTCTTACAAAAATCACTACACAAATATTTGCAGTGGCTTGATTCATAATTGCTCCAACTGGAATCTCCCCTAAAGTCCTTTAGTTGGAAAATGGATAAACAAATCTGGCACATACATACAGAGGAATAAAATGACTACTCATTAATGTATGCACTGTTGATATACATGAGAAAATGGATGATTTTTAAATGCCTAATACTAAGCTAAAGAATCCAGAATTGAAAGGCTGCATACTGTGTTTCATTCTTATGATGTTCTTAAAAAGGGAAAAAATAGATCAGTGGTTTAAAGGGACTGGGGCTGCTTACAAAGCATTATAAGGTAATTTTTTGGAGGGAAGGAACTTGTCTATGTTTCGATCGATTATGGTGGCTATATGATGGTATGTATATCAAAACCAGCAGAATTATATGTTACTAAAAAGGGTCAGTTTTACTGCATGTAAATTATACTTTAATTTCTTTAAGGGTGAAAATAAAGATCAAACAAAAAAGTCTGCATATCATGGCCAGTTTCTTCCCTGATGAGTGTAATTCTGAACAGACATGAAAATTACCCCAGCTGAGCCTGCTCTTGTTGGATTCCAACCAGCGTTCAGTAACAGCTCTGCCCTGTGTTGACTCATTTGTATGTACTTGAGTATCTAATTCCTCCATCTCTGCCTGAGACACTTTGAGAATAAACTGAAGGGTGGGTGATACTTAACCTAGAAGTCCAAAGGCCAGAGCAAGAACAAAATGTTCCATCACTGTGGGTGGGGGTGATTCAAGTCAGGCCCAAGGAATAACTTCCCCGCAGGACAGTACTAGGAGACACTAAAATAGTTGCAGAGGAAACTGTAAGCACTTTCTCAGAATTCAAATGAAAGACCACAGGCATCTGCCTCTCCCGAATTCTCTCATAATCCCACACTTATGAGCACATGGCTCAGGCAGGGCCCCAGGCACACTGAAACAAAAGTAAGGTGAATTTCTGTCCTCCATAAAGAGGGAGGAAATTAGGGTCTACAGTTGTGAAAAGAAATCCACATGCAGATGGCTCAAATGATTGCCTTGGAAGTACCAGTCTGTCATAGCCATGCTTCGCAGAGCTTCATGTCTCCCAGCAGAATAAAATGTAGTGAGTACTTTTAAATAAGTGTGCATTCAGGAAGAAAAGATGTAGCATAACCCCAAACATTAGTGACTCAGGCCTGAGGGATAAGAAGTGTGCTAAGAGTCAGGCTGCCAAACCAATTAGACTGGAAACATGTATTTAGTTCTTTTCAGAAGCCTTGAACTGTCTTTCTAATTAGGGGATTAATACAATCTAGCTGACAGCTACATTACCCTGTCACTTTTCTACAAATTATATCTAGAAAAATTCACACAGACTTACAAACTCCAGATTTTGAGATTAAAATG
This sequence comes from Phacochoerus africanus, assembly GCF_016906955.1. NCBI lineage: Eukaryota > Metazoa > Chordata > Mammalia > Artiodactyla > Suidae > Phacochoerus > Phacochoerus africanus. Next base: position 57,727,154 of record NC_062549.1, on the reverse strand, counting down.
CTCTGTGATTTGCTATGTTTCATGCAAAGTTAACTGATTTAATGCATTCTCTTAGAAACTTTTTAACGTCCTGTGCCAATTACACTTTACATAAATATCAGTCCTTTGGTTAAGTCAATTAGTGTAGGGTTATAAAGCAAACAAGAGTCCTAAACTTCTGTTTATGGGCATGGTTTTCTGTGTTTATGACTATAATTCTCAAAGCATAAGCTTGTAGAGTCATCATTTCAGAATCTGGAAATGTTCTGGCACCTGCTGTAAAGAATGCAGTATTTGTGTTTAAGCAAAGGTGTGCACTGAATTCTAACAGATACAAATCAACCCAGACAATCTAGTCTCATTCAACACACACTTCGTGGCCGCCAGTGGGGACACCATTGCTATTCTCATCTCGGCTTCCTCCTGCAGGCACTCAGGCTTATGCTGATACCTTGGAGGCACAGAGTGATTTATTGATCAGTGTTAATATCCTAAATCTGTAGTTAACAAATAGCCATAGAACTCCGGGTTCATGGAAGGTCAAGGCAGGCAAGGTGGGGAAAGGCGAAGGGGGATTGTCATATGCTGGGCACGAATCTAAGAAGGTACTTTGATGTCTCATTTACATTAATTATTACAATAAACCATAGACATGGCTATAATATCATAATAGACATAATATTGTAATAGACATAATAGCGTCATGTCATATGTGAGCAATCTGATTTAGCTGCAGTGTCTATGGTGTTACTTAAAGAACATCTACAACAACCAGTTAAACTCTTCTCCCCAGTGCCCTTCCAACCCTAACCCATCCTTCCGGCTACTCCCCTAAAGTTCCTGGAGTCTCCATTGAGCAAGGCAATGTTAGCTGTGTGGCCACACAATACATACACATTAGCATGACCTAGGATGCTTGTACAAAATCCACTTATTTTTGCAAATTGCTGGGATTCATGATTTGGGAATGGGAAATCGGGATTCCCATAATCATAAATTATTCTGTATTTTTCATAACATCCTATTTATGTGTTTTTAAACAATAATGAGAGACCGTAATAATACAGAATGAATTATTTTCCTGTGATATAGTTATCTGAAAAATTTCAGTGGTTTTCCATGAAAAAGATATAACAATAAATGCATGGCTACTTATTGTTATTAACCAACATACTGGGTTAAGATTATATATTTCAATAACACCCAAAAATATTCTGTACTTGATATAGGCTTTGGAGATAGAAAATATTAAAATATGGAAAAATTGATTCAAAATAAATATCCTATAGATGTCATTAAAAATGGAAAGAGGAGTTCCCGTCGTGGTGCAGTGGTTAACGAATCCGACTAGGAACCATGAGGTTGTGGGTTTGGTCCCTGCCCTTGCTCAGTGGGTTGACGATCCGGCGTTGCCGTGAGCTGTGGTGTAGGTTGCAGACGCGGCTCGGATCCAGCGTTGCTGTGGCTCTGGCGTAGGCCAGTGGCTACAGCTCCGATTAGACCCCTAGCCTGGGAACCTCCACATGCTGCGGAAGTGGCCCAGGGAAATAGCAAAAAGACGAGAAAAAAAAAAGAAAAAGGAAAGATAGTACCAAGCATTATTTGCCCTGTCTGATAGTCTTTAATTTTGTTTCTTGACAGATATTCTGGATGGAGAAAATTTCTTTGATTTTGGTTGAATTGCTAAGAAGTCATCCAAAAACTTCTTCAATTCAGGAAAAAAGGTACATATGCCTTATATAAGTTATTTTCCTTTTTTTAAACAGGAAAATGCTTTGTCTGCTTGCCCTGATTTCATTTGTTTGTTTCTGGCTGAAATCTACATTACTTCCATTAATCTATATCCACACATAAATATTCAAAAACTAGAAAATGCCAGGGAATATTATTGAGTAGTATTCAAATGACAAAACATCTGGATCTTCTAGTAAGATTAGTAATACTCTGAGTCGCATAACAGAAAGGGCTAATTTTGCTTCCAAAACTTAGTTTTTGAGATACCACTTATAGAATTTATACAAAGTATCTCATGCATAAACACATTAATATTTATTTTAATTGCAAGAATGACTCACTTTTAGCAGCAGATGGAGCCACTCAAAATATGGCAACAGCTCTAAGCTAGACCAGCTGATGAAATCCTGGACATTGAGCTGGTTCTCTTCTACCTCCTCCTGTCCTTGTTCCCAGAATGGTTGACCTTGACTTTCATTTCTAAATATTTGTATTTCCTACTGTTCCTTGACTTGAGTCAGTGGAGATCTTTGAATCAGGATAAATTCTATGTCATTGTTAACCTTTAAACCTACAGGAGAATTAAAATAACTTTTTTCTGTGTTCTTTGGTTTTTTAAATGAGTTTTTTTCTGTATTAGGAAAAATATACGCATTTCCTGAGAAACATTAAGAAGAAATTCCCATATGGAAACATCATGCCTCACATTCAAGATTTCAATGGACCGAGTTTGAAGGAATACCTGATAGTTTGCATTTTTAACAAACACCACAGGTGATTCTTAGGATCACCAAAATTTAAGAATTACTGGATTACCTTTTATAGGTGTTTTTCATTAAAATACAACTATCTCTGTGGGGATAGTACAATAAATTATTATTAATTTCTATAACCTTAGAAAATATACAATTGATCCTTGTAAAATATGGTGGTTAAAGAGCCCAGCACCCCCCTCTACCACCCCCACAGTTGAAAATCTGTGTACGACTTTATATTCAGCCCTTCATATCCAAGGTTCTAAGTCCAAGAATTCACTATGGATTCACCCCATCATGGATGCAACCATTGGTGGATTACGTAGCCCTGCAGTCCCTATTTATTGAAAAAACAATCTGTGTGTTAAGTGGACTTATGCTGTTCAAGGGTCAACCATATTACATAATAGCTCTAGTTTAGGGCAGAAATATGAAGGATTTTGAAGGAACTGGATTTTTAAAGGAGGTCTTTGGAGTACCCTGATGGCCTAATGGATTAAAGATCCAACATCATCACCACTGTGGCCTGAGTCACTGCTATGGCATGGGTTTGATTCCTGGCCTGGCAACTTCAACATGTCACAGGTGCAGCCAACCAAAAAAAAAAAAAAAAAAAAAAACCAAAATAAAAAATTAAATCAAAATAAAGGATGTCTTGGAGAATAAAAATTCATTAAGAGACAAAGTCTAAGTGAGCATTTCTTTGGGGCACTCTGACCACCTATGGAGAGAACAAAGCACAATCTAAAAGAAGGAAGAAGTAGGACTTTGCCTGTGGCTCACATAACTACTCGGCATTGTCTCTGCAGTGTCTCTGGTTTGATCCCTGGCCCAGGAACTTTCATATGCTGTATGTGCAGCCACATATTTAAAAAAAAAATAGGTAAGAAGTAGAGAGGAAGTTTATATAAAGGAGAAGGAAAGAGTAAATTGAAGAAGATCAGCTTAAGCTAACTCACCATTTGCTTAGGCTTTATCTACTAAAACTGAGAGGTTGGAGAGGGAAGTTAACAGACTGGGACTGTAATTGTTTGCCGGCATGTGGGGGCAACAGGGGGCTGCCCATAGGAAAGCTTTAGTAGTTTGGATAAGCAGATGCCTGCTCCATGGGGAAGAACACCAAGATGTGGTCATGACCCTGGAAATTAGGATTCAGAGTTAGGGAATTCCATTGAACAGGTGGCTCCTTAAAGGAAAGCAAAGTAAGCTTTTTTAGTGAAACAGCAGCTGAGAATCTGGAAAAAATTATTGGATTATCCACATTCAGTCAGAATAGCAAGATGGTTTGGATCCCAAAGCTCCTTTAGAAGGTGTTTCAAATCCTCTTTTTGTTTTTTTGGTTTTTTTTTGCTGCAAATGCCCCCAAGAATATCAAGAGATTACTTATTCTGAGAAAAAGCTAAACATGATAAAATAGATTCTCTTCTGAAAGAGCCCGAAATTTAGACTTGATGTTCAAAGTGTGGCCCATGGACCAGCAGCATCAGCATCATCTGGGAGCTTGTGACACAAGCAGAATCTTGGGGACCATCCCAGATCTGCTGAATCACAACCTGCATTTCAACAAGACACCCAAATGATCCCATGCTCATTCAATTTTGGGAAACACTAGAGTAGGGCAGGAGTTCTCAACTGTAGGAAGCTTCAAAATCACATGAAAGGCAAATTAAAATACAGACTGCTGGGCCCCATTTCTAGAGTTTCTGATCCAGTTAGTCTATGTGGGGCCCAAGAATGTGCATTTCTAACAGGCTTTCTAGAAATGGATGCTGAGCAGCTAGTCCAGGTGCCAAATTGGAGGAACAAGTAGTCTAAGTGATGTAAACACTGTTATAGCCCTCTTGTTTCCATATTTCTTCATCTTGTTCTTTTATTTTCATTTTTAATTAAAAAAACTCTAGGAGTTCCCATCATGGCTCAGTGGTTAAAGAACCCCACTAGCTTCCATGAGGACTCAGGTTTGATCCCTGGCCTTGTTCAGTGGGTTAAGGGTCCAGCATTGTCGTGAGCTGTGGTGTAGGTCACAGATGAGGCTCAGATCTCACGTTGCTGTGGCTCTGATGTAGGGCAGAAACTACAGCTCTAATTCGACCCCTAGCCTGGGAACATCCATATTCCATGGGTGTGGCCTTAAAAAGAGAAAAGACCTAAATAAATAAAAAACTCTATGTTTCTGTTGCCTGGTTCTTGTATTTTATTTAATTTCATGCCAATTGTAACTGACTTTTGGTAATGTTTCTGTCAGTTCATAACTGATTTTTAGTTATATGTTAGGATGAACCTCAGGATAGAGGCCCTATCCACAGACTCTCACAAAGAGATCACATTTGTCCTTGGTGATTCTTTTTTTTTTCTTTTCTTTTCTTTTTACAGCCACACTTGCAGCATATAGAAATTCCTGGGCCAGGGGTCAAATTGGAACTGCAGCTGCAGCCTACACCACAACCATGACAACACTAGATCCCAGCTGCATCTGAGAATTACACTTACAGCAAGACTCAGTCCTTAACCTATTAAGCCACGCCAAGGATCAAAACATCCTCACAGAGACAATATCAGGTCCTTAACTTGCTGAGACACAGTGGGAACTCCCTGTCCTACGTGATTCTTTAACCTCAGAGTTCTATTCCAATTCCATATGGCTGACATAACTGAAACTGAGTAGACTGGGCAGGTCGTGAGGCTCATGGACAGATAGGCCATGAAATGAAAAGGAGCAAATGGAAGCATATTGTAATAAAATCTCTATCCAAATAATGAAAATGGTGATTAATTTGACTTATTAAATTATTTTACTTGGAAATTTAAATTGGCTATAAAAGGAGAGGATTTTTTAGTTTTCAGAAAGATAAATTAGGAGTTCCCGTCATGGCTCAGTGGTTAACTAGGAACCATGATGTTGCAGGTTTGATCCCTGGCCTTGCTCAATGGGTTAAAGATCTGGCATTGCCGTGAGCTGTGGTGTAGGTCGCTGACACGGCTCGGATCCCATGTTACTGTGGCTCTGGCATAGGCTGGCAGCTACAGCTCCGATTAGACCCCTAGCCTGGGAATCTCCATAGGCCGTGGGAGTGGCCCAAGAAATGGCAAAAAAGAAAAAAAAAAGATAAATTAAAAGGCATACACTGCAGACGTAGTCAAGCAGAGACAAAAAGGCATAAGGGGCTGTAGGACAGATGAATTTATGAGGAAAGGGATAAGGATTGGGCTTTGAAGACTTGGTTCATCTTTACAAATGTCAAACCCTGAGATGTAGAGATGACTATCAGTAATAATTATTTTAAAATCTATATAAATATGACCTCTATTCACTATTAAGGACTTGAATTTGAGAATTGTTCTGTCTGCCCTGATTTTACTGCTGTGCATGTTTTGACAAATCTCACTGTGGTAGGGATAGATTCTTAAAGTGATAGAATCACCCTGAATGTAACTGGGGCTTTGGTGAAGAGAACATTCTAGTGGTTATTCGTGCTCTTGATCAAATATTTAGAGATCTTTGCTTTCTGGGCAGTAGGTTGAACTGCACCTCCTGACTCTCCCTTAGTTGAGTGATATATCATTTAGAGTCCTGGAAGAAAAAAAAGGCACAGGATAACAGAATAAGTGAGAAGTTTTAAATAATTTTTTTTCTAGGTTGAGATGGGATTTATAGAAACCAATAAGTGACAATACAGAACCCTAGGACTAGCATCAGGAGAAGACTGTTATCTTTAAGACTGAAGGGGGGAGTGGTTTTGTCATGGAACTCAGGTTCAGCTGCTTGTCACTTAAGAATCCAATACTGAGGAATTCCTGTCGTGGCGCAGTGGTTAACGAATCCGACTAGGAACCATGAGGTTGTGGGTTCCATCCCTGGCCTTGCTCAGTGGGTTAACGATCCGGCGTTGCCGTGAGCTGTGGTGTAGGTTGCAGACGCGGCTCGGATCTCGCGTTGCTGTGGCTGCAGCTCCGATTGGACCCCTAGCCTGGGAACCTCCATATGCTGCGGGAGCGGCCCAAAGAAACAGAAAAAAGACAAAAAAAAAAAAAAAAGAAAAGAATCCAATACTGAGAGAAAAGTGTTGGGTAAAAGGAAAGGTAGCTTTATTAAAGAAGCTAGTAATCCTGAGGAGAAAGTGGACTCATGTCCAAAGCCAACTCCCCCATCCCCCACTGAGCTTTTAAAGGGGAGTTTCAGGGACGCACTGTCAGAGGGAGAGGGCTACATGCAGAGCAGCATCGTCAGTTCCAATAGTCATCTTGAAATTGGTCATGAAATGGTCTGATCAGTGCTATCTTGATTGTTTTAAGTAGAGTTTATTTTCAGATCCATATTTGTTTGTTCCCATTTTCTTGATGCTAGTTCTTTAATTATTTAAGATGGGGGAATTTTAATTTCCGGCCACAGTCTTGTCATCATGTAGTTAACATATTCACTTTGGTGGGTGGGAAGGGTTTCACTGTCTGTAAAACAGCTCAAAGGATATGGCTTCAGAATATTATTTATAACACTTGAAGAGGAAAGAAAAGTCCTTGACTTAGTTTAATAGCTAAGCTGTTATTATTTTGACTTGTTCACTGTTCTCCTTTGCTTCTGTGTTTTCTCACTTATCTGATTAATTTCATTATTTTTAATTTTTTTATTTCTAGCTTTTTGTGTGTGTGTGCTGCACCCATGGCATACAGAAATTCTCAGGCTAGGGGTTGAATTGGAGCTACAGCTGTCACAGCCACAGCAAGGTGGGATCCGAGCCTCATCTGCAACCTATACCACAGCTCATGGCAATGATGGACCCTTAACCCACTGAGTAGGGCCAAGGATAAAACCCACATCCTCGTGGATACTAGTCAGGTTTGTAACCCACTGAACCACAACAGGAACTCCTAAATTTATTTATTTATTTATTTATTTTTTAAATTTTTAATTTTTTATCTTTTGCCATTTGTTGGGCCGCTCCCACGGCATATGGAGGTTCCCGGGCTAGGGGTCCAATTGGAGCTGTAGCCACCGGCCTACGCCAGAGCCACAGCAATGCGGGATCCGAGCCGCGTCTGCGACCTACACCACAGCTCACGGCAACGCCGGATCGTTAACCCACTGAGCAAGGGCAGGGACCGAACCCGCAACCTCATGGTTCCTAGTCGGATTCGTTAACCACTGCGCCACGACGGGAACCCCCTAAATTTATTTTTGACAAAAGCTCTTCTACAGACAAGAGACAGAGGACCTTGGGAGATCTGTCCTAGGAAAGCAGGGAGGGTCCGGCTCTGTTATAGTTTTAGTTTTTTTGGAACTCGCAGAGAGGACTTCCTGAGTGGAAATGAGGCTTTCAGTAGAAGACCACAGTCTGCACAGCTGACCTTGAATGGAGGGACTTAGGGAACAAAGAATTCAATGCATTCCCATCTTCCAGTCACTTACTGTTGTTTCCCTAATTGGAAGGATAAAAAGGCAACTCTTCGGGCACAGAACACTGTACAGATGTGTGCAGAATCTGAGTGGAGAAGTAAATTAGTATACCTAACACAGGTGTAATAGAGGAGCTGGTTCTCCACAATGACTTATGAGCAAAAGTGCTACATATCTCTTCCTTGATAGAGCATTTAATTGTTGGTAGAAGACCCTTCAGAGACCAGAGATGGTCTAGAATGTTGCTCCCCTGTCAGTTCAGGTTGTAAAGTAATGAAAAGCTGCACAGAGCTTGTAGTTAACACTTGATGGGCATTTGCTATGAATGAGAAATGAATCATTGTTGTCTGAAGCCACTAAAATCATGGCATTGTCTGTTATGAGGACATAACCTATATTACTAATACAGAAGTTGTTACCTATAATTGGCATATTATTATAACCAAATAGCCAAACCATCTGTTATTAGTTTAGGAAACATGTAGTGTAAAGTTAGGGAACTGGTATTTGAAACTTGCAGGATGATAATCCATATTATTTGATGATAAAATATGTAGAAAAACTGTAATCCACATTCACATGACAGGCAGCCAATGTGCCAAATGAACTTGTAACTCTAGAGAAAGAAGTTGTGAAACAGAAAAGTGGAAGCATGTGTGGGGTTACTATTGATAGTTGACAGGAAATACGGAGGGGTGGGACGGAAAGGAAAGAGAGGAGACTAAAAAAGGATCAGCCAACTTGCAAGCGGGAATTAATGAGAATAGTTTAGACTTTAGACCCAGAGCCTTATTAGAAACAGCTGATTCTCAGTCAAAATTGGTGAAAAGTAAAACTGAGACAACTTTTGACAAATAAAAACCAATTCGTATTTATTCTCATGGCAAGTCTCAAATTTAAGGTAAGACTATTACCTCAATTATAAAATCTCTGAATAGACTAAAGAATCTCAAGGCAAAGGTCTAATAAGGCAATAGCATTTGGGAAGCCTATGCATTTGAACAAAACGGCTGAGAGAAAAGAGACTAAGTATATGACTCATCAACCAAAATCAGAAAGGATCAAATGCCTTTTAAGAAAGGCAGGGGGATAATGATAGAGGATGGGACGTGATAAAATAACAAAGACAGATAATACATCTAAAAAAGTGTAACTAGAAGAGAATTGCACATTGGAGCTGGCTTAAATAGATAAAAAGTCTACAAAGTTTTAAAGAGCATTGTATTGCCAAGTAAACGATAAGTTTGACTGAAAATTCTGTAACTCTTGGGAGAGTGATTTTAGTTATTCTTTTGTCCTCCCACTGAATGTTGGGTGTGAGATTTGCAGGTTTTTCCATTGGTCTTCAGATTGAGAGGATCTAGACTCAATGTAGAAATTACTGCATATAACCCTCTAGCAAAGAGGATAATAAACAACATCCTGAGACACTGGGCTTGAAGCTTGATGCCAAGGCTGGGTGGGGTCTTGGATTTGATTCCTTGTAGAAGAAGATAAATAGCTCTTTTTTTAAAGTTGCATTGAAGTATAGTTGATTTACAAGGTTGTGTTCATTTCTGCTGTACAGCAAAGTGATTCAGTCATACATATAATACAAGTGATATCATATGTTTGCTTTCACTTTCTGACTAAATTCACTTAGTATGATAGGTCCATCCATGTTACTGCAAATGGCATTATTTCATTTTTTTTTTTTTTTGGTCTTTTTGCCTTTTCTTGAGCTGCTCCTGTGCATATGGAGGTTCCCAGGCCAGGGGTCTAATCGGAGCTGTAGCCATCGGCCTACACCAGAGCCACAGCAATGTGAGATCCGAGCCTCGCCTTCGACCCACACCACAGCTCATGGCAACGCCAGATCCTCAACCCACTGAGCAAGGTCAGGGATCAAACCCGCAACCTCATGGTTCCTAGTCGGATTTGTTAACCACTGCGCCACAATGGGAACTCCTATTTCATTCTTTTTTATGGATGAGTAAGACAGAGCTCTTTTTTGAAGGAGGGAAATTTATCCTGACTGATATAAAAATAGGTACTGATTCTTGTGGAGAAGTAAGATTGGAGTAGAATATCCTTCGCGGAAAAAAAAGATTGCTTTTCATTACCAGATATTTAAGCTGAACAAGGAATTTACAGATTATGACTCTTTACAGATTATGTAAATTTTTTTCAGGTTATGACTCAATAGAATTTTAAGCTAAAATTGGCTGTTTCCTTTCCCTAGGTGAGTCAGGTGGAGGAGGTTATATAATTTTGTCAATAAAATTGACTCTATTAAATGCTTACAGATGAAAATGTCTATCTTTTGCTTTGATATTGTGAATAAATAGATCACTAGATGAAATGTAGTTGATTTGGATCTAGAATTTCATTTAAAGATATTTCAATATACAGTACAATAGATGTGACTATTTGGATGGACGTCAACCCTGCATGAATATGACTAGGAGTGTTTGCTGATTTCTTTTTTAGGGTCTCTATTCAAGAGATGTTCTTCTACGTAGAGAAAAAAATAAAAGGATGTCTCAAGGTTAAAGCATTCATCCTCTTCAGCTGGAGTATTGATGAAGTAAATTTCTATCCATATACGTGCTCTCTGAAAGCTTTACTGTTGCTTCATCTCTATTCATGAGAACTTTAAGGGAAATATTCTGGAAAGAAAATTCCTTTCTTTATGTTGGCTTCTTTAAGCCTCAAGGACTTGTTGAAATGCAGGACAGAATGAATAGCATTTCAAATACATCATCTGCAGGTGGGGTGGGGAGGAAAAAGGGTTTTATTCCACCACGTATTGACATAGGAGGAAATGAAGCTTGCAAAAAACATATCTGCTATGCAACAAAGACAGAAAAGAAAAAAGAACATCTCCATTTTCCCGACTTTACCATTGTAATTCTTCCATGAATGCTGTTATACTGAGATTCATGTAGAAATGGCATAATTGGCCAATATGTTCGAGGTTTAGGTGGCATAATTTTAGAAATTATTGTGGATAGTGTTGTGGAATAATTTAGTTGTTGCTTTTCTTCTTTCAGTGTGTTTTCTCTCATAACAGACTCTCTAAACTCTATTCAACCAGGGGAAATGAATATAATATAACTAGCAGTTTAGAAATTAAATTTGTAGGCAATGGACATTGATTTACCTAAACACTCATTTCTTTTAATGTTTCCTGGGATATCAATTAAAGATAATAAAAGTTTTAGTGTTGTTTGATAGATACTTGAAGGTTTAGGAGAATAAATATGGTTAAATATTGCAAATAATTACTTGGGAACATTATTTGTGAAGTATTATTTTAAATTTCTAAAAGATAACGTAGCAAAAGCACTTTTTGTCTAAAAATCATGTCTCAACATTAGATACTTATGATTTCATAGTTTCACTAAATTAAACAATACTAATTAAAATGAAATAGATCTAAAAAGTTAAATATATCTATATATACTTAACTGGAAGATTATCTATAATATAATCTTAAGTAAAAATTTAAAAGCAAAGTTCAAATTAATAGATATACTGTGATCCCATATTTGTAAAATTAATATATATACTTCTCTTTATAACTATATATGATACATGTTCTTATGTACAGGGATCAAATACAGGTTATTCAGGTGTTCGCACAAAGATCCTTAACCTTTTTTGTACTTTTCTCCCTAAGACTATTTTTGATTCTGAAAGTATGTGTTACCTTTGTAATTTAAAAAAATAGTGAAGACAATATAAACAACTACAAAACAGAGAGAATAAGTGGAAAGGTGAACTATGCCCTACTATTTGTGTTTGATAAGGTGTGCCTGCTTTTTTTTGTTCTCACTAGGTATAATTAAAATCATTACCTATAGGAATTTCCTCTGTGGCACAGTGGGTTAAGAATATGACTGCAGTGGCATAGGTCTTAGCTGTGGCTCAGATTCAATCCCCGGCCCAGGAACTTCTATATGCCATGGGTGTGGCCATTAAAAAAAAATTACCTATAATATAGACTCCAGTAAAATTTTATAAATTAGTTTTTAATTAATTTTTATTATTAAAAATTAATTTATTAAAGCTCCATGCATGATTTTTTTTTGCATTTTAAATCATTTAATATTTGAAATAAGTTTAAACATGCTCAGTTATACAGAGAATATATTACCTTTGCCCCCTTAAGCTTTGCTGAATTTTTGAAATTTAGCTTACATTCTCTGTAAACCAGGAGCAATTTTCATTTTTGCCCTTTAGAAGAGCAATTTGTGTTATGGATATTTTGGAAAGTGGCTCAGCTCTTTAAATAATAATAATGGATTTTCCTCAGCAATTTTGCTTTTTGGAGTTTAATCAGCTCTCAAGCACACTTAATTTGTGGATTAGAGCTTTTTGGACAACATAATCTCCAACACAATTAGAGTGTTGTAGAAATTATTTGCAAGGCAAAGAGCAAGGAGGTTAGCACAAATGTTCCAGGCAGTATCAGTGAAGCAGATGTGCAGGATATGTGACCAATAGCCAACAGAATGTTTACAAACTTGTTCATCTTTGCATTCATTTATTTCAAAAATGCTTGTTGAATACCTGCTATGTTTCATGTACTGACTATGCCAAATCTTGGCTTTATATGAAAGAGTCAATAGCAGACGTGTCCCTGCCTCATGGAACTTTCAAGAACAAATCAAATAGTGTAGAAGTTTTTTCACCGGACCCTTATTTAACTGACCCTCTTAATTCTGTGGTGCTCTCCATTGCTCTATGACGTCTACTGGCTGGGGCAGCAGCCATGTTGAACGCTGACAAGGAATAGGCTACTCACTAATATGCTCACTTCTTTTTGTTCTCACCCATTTAACTGTGTCCTTATTAACATCAGTTGAGTTTATTCTTAAACGTGATTATGCCAGTTGCACTCGTTGTTTTAATTATGTAATTCAATCAACAATAGCTTGAACAAAGAGCATATGAATGCAAATAGAAAACCATCTCTCTGATCTACTTTCTGCTACCCTCTCACCCAAGCCTCTCCCAACATATTTCCACAGTTCAGGGTTCAGACATTTTGTTTGTCCTTGATGTATTTATTTTAAAAGCCATTGTCTCTGCCCTGGGCAACATCTCTGCTAATAGCAGTGTTTCTTTCATGGCTCCAGCTTCTGCAGAGAAGCCATTGATTCTGACTTCTACTCTGTGTCCCTGGTCTCTAGGCTAAACCACATCCTCTAGCCCAGAAGTGACAATTCTTCCTGCTGTGGCTTATTTCTGGGTTAATGACCCTATAGGTCCTTACATCACCCATGTATCTAGTTTTCTGTATTAAAATCTGTTTAAATACTTACAAGGGTTCCTGTTTTCCTATTTAGACCCTGACAAACACAGAGATTAACCACACATGCTAGTGAAGTAATGCTTGTTCATTGACTTCATCCTTTGCTGACTAGGATTTCTTTCTCCTTAGTGGGTTATAATCCACTAAATTGATAATCAGTGGCAACAGGTGTGGGGCAGTAAGTATATTGGTAGTCCAAAATGAGGATTACACTCAGTTTAGAGATTCCACATTAATAGGACTACAACCCAGGAGGAGAGTCATGGATCCTTAGGTTAGTGATCTCAGCAGTCAGTACTGATCTGTTGAATCATCAAGCAAATTTGTTCCTGGTACTGTGGAAACTGAAGAGAAGTGATGATATGTTGATGGATGTTATCTAGGTGTCTTGCTTATTGTGAGATCTCGATAAGATACTTAATGTATTTTCTTTGTCTTTAACAGGTATTTCCAAAGGAAGTAGCTGTTCTTTTTAGACTTCGAAAGATGCTTTGGAAATGACTAGTGGGAGAAGAGAAGAAACAAATGTGATGGAGTAGTGTATATTGTGCAAGATTAGAACTGTACTAAAGATGAACATGCTTAATCTGCTGGGAGTAGGGAAAGGGATGCTAAGAGCATGCAGTTGAGGACCTTTGACTTCAGGTATCACAAATACAATGGGCCCTTGAACACAGCCAAGATTAGGGGTGCCAAGCAAGTGGAACATCTGTGTGTACAGCTTCACAGTCAGCCCTCCTTATCCAAAGTTTCACATGTGCAGATTCAACCAACCATGGACCATAGTACTGTAGTATGTATGTATTTTTTAATTTTTATTTTCTATAGTATATATTTATTGGAAAAAATAAAAACATTCTGTAAGTGAATCCACACAGTTCAAACCCATGATGTTCAAGGGTCGACTTTCCTCTATCATGACCAACAAGAGAGGAAACAACTGGGCTGTATTTCTTTTTCCTTTTTTTTTTTTTTTTTTTTTTTTTTAGGGCCACATCCACCACATATGGAGGTTCCCAGGCTAGGGGTCTAATCGGAGCTATAGCTGCCAGCCTACGCCACAGCCACAGCAATGACAGATCCGAGACGTGTCTGCGACCTACACCACAGCTCATGGCAACACCAGATCCTTAACCCACTGAGCAAGGCCAGGGATTGAACCCGCAACCTCATAGTTCCTAGTCGGATTTGTTTCTACTGCACCACCACCACAGGAACTCCCTCTTTTTCCTTTTTTCTTTAGTATTTGATTGGTATTAACAATACCAGTCACGTGGCTCTGAATATCAGAGGCAAGTGGAGGTGCTAAAAACTACTGTAATGCTACTTTACCCAAATCTCTTTTATCATGTTCTTACCACTAAAAAATGATAAATAGATTTAATTTAACATTATGAAAAAGGAGCTTCAGCTTAAAATGTTTTCCATTTTGAAGTTATATTTGACCATTAAATGCACACAAATAGAAAGAAGAAAAATCATTCCCAGCACCATACTTAAACACAGCCTTTGTTAATAATTTAACAAAGTTTATCTATAAATAGCTCTAATCTTTTAAACATGTAACACAGATGTCCTTGAGTTTGTATTCATAAATGAAATTGCAACTTTTTTTCTTTAAACTTTTCATTGAAATATATACAAGAAAAATGAAACTAAGTGTCCAGATCAATTATTTTTCACAAATTGAACACCACCATCATCAACAACTATATCGGAGTTCCCGACATGGCTCAGTGGTTAACGAACCTGACTAGTATCCAAGAGGATGCCGGTACAATCCCTGACCTTGTTTGGTGGGTTAAGGATCTGGTGTTGCCGTGAGCTATGGAATAGGTCACAGACATGGCTCAGATCCTGTGTTGCTGTGGCTGTGGCAGAGGCTGGTGGCTGCAGCTCCAAATTGGACCCCTAGCCTGGGAACCTCCATATGCTCCAGGTGTGGCCCTAAAAAGACAAAAAACAAAAACAAAAACAACCTTATAAAAAAGCTGGACATTAAGAGAACCCCAGAAGTCCCTTTTATTTGTAGTACCTGCACCACCTTTCCCTGAAAGGAGAAACACTATTGAGATTTTTTATAGCCTAGATTGTTTTTATCTATTATACTGTATGTCCCTGGAATCACACAGTATGTATTTTTTTGTTTGATTGCTTTCACTCAGCATTGTTTGTCTGGTTAATTAATATTTTTGCAAATAATTGTAGATTGTTCAGTCTCATTGCTGCATTCAGTTGTGTGAACAAACGATAATTATCTATTCTATTGTTCATGTGGATTTGGATATTTGCATATTTGGGCTATTTCACATAATGCTTTTATGAAAATTTCAGTACAAATATTTTAGTGAATGTATGCACACATTTGGTTACTGCCAAATATTTTCCCGAAGTAGTATACCAATTTACAACTTTATCAGCAGCATATGAGAGTTTTGGATTTAACATCTTGTCAATATTTGTTTCTTCTGTTTTGTTTCCTTTTAGCCATTCCAGTGGCTGTGTATTGGTATCGCATTGTGGTGACTTCTTTGATGACTAACAGAGGAAAACCTACCACTTTTTCATAATTTATATTGTCCATTTGAATATCGTTTTGTGTATAATCAAAACTTTTGCACATTTTTCTGTTATCTCTTCTTTATTATTGATTCATAATGCTCCTTATATATTTTAGAAATTATTTTTTAGATTGATATCTAATCCTACTGTGAAGTTTGCCTTTTTATTCTCCTAATGATGTTGTTTGATGGACATAACATTTTAGTTTTAATATAGTCCAATTTGTCAATATTTTAATAGTGACTTTGTGTCCCATTTTTGTCTACTTCAAGGTCGAAAAGGTGTCCAGCTTACTTTTACACTAAATACTTTAGATATTTTCTTTTTACTTATATATTTAAAATCCATCTTGAATTGAGTTTTGTGTATGGTGGGATATTTTGTGTCCTGTGTGATGCAGGACTCAGCAAACTCTGTGTGAAAATCTAGCTGTCCTTTTGAAAAGTAAAAGTATTAGTGGACTAAGCTGCTGTCTACTTGGCCTGAACTTTGTTCCAAGGGTGTAATTAGCATTAGTTATCTGCCTTCTCTCTCATCCATTCTGTGTCTCCCTCCTTTGCCAGCACTTCATTTGTATAGGTTACCTTCATCATTTAGAGTTCTGGGTCTGCTTATCTTGCTTTGGTCAGGTCACAGGTAACACAATGGTCCCTTCCTTTCCTACTATCAGTGGACATCAGAACATCAAGAGGAGCCCAGCATGCCTTAGAGTTCCAGGCAAGGTCCTCCCTACTACTGTTTTTTTTTTTTTTGGCAGACTTTCAGCTCTTATTTGAAAATTGGAGCTAATTACTCCCACTAGTTCAGTAGCTCCTTTCTTTGCTTGACAAGCTAACATGACCAAGTGGTAGTCATAGCTTTAAGTTAGCAGAACACTTACTTATTCATAATGGGATCATCAGCCACTTTTTCCACCTCCCACCTACTTCCGGTGTTTCAGAACATCTATTCTCACAAAGGCTAAAGCTGCAAGAATAGAAAGCACACATTTCCCAACTGAATTCCTGAGAGTGATGGTGAAAAAGAAACCTGCATATTTTAGATATTGGCTATACAGTACCATAAAGAGACCATTGTCATAACACACATACCACATTCTGGAGGGCAGCTCTGTTAACTTGTAGGATATTGTCCTTATACCATAGCTAAACCTCTAAGAGTCTATTACAATGTTCTATTGGGCTGCTATGTAATAGTTATGAGGTGGGCAGAATCAGTGGGTCCTTTGATCAGTACCCATGATTGCCCTTCTTTAGCTATAAAATGGGATCCTAAGTATGATACATTCATATTATTTGGGCATCACATGTTGATCCATCAGACACATCAGGCCCTCTGGAAAACCCTGGGACAGTGGTACTAGCAGAAATAAACCCATATCTAGGATCTCTCTCTTTCTCTCTCTCTTCATGCTTTTGGCTCCACTACTAGTTTCCATCTCAAGATATGGTGTATCCAAGAAGAGAGGTGGATGACTTTCACTGAAGGAGACACTTTGTACTTGGCTGCTCATTGTCTCTTCACCAGTAGGTGGTAACTGGTAGGCACTGATGTGAGGCAGAAAAATCTGCACATTTTTACCCACTCTTATGTCTTCATTAACACACATTTTCCCCAGTTATTCATGTCTCTGATCTTCCAGCCTTGTTCTTTTGACCCCTTACCAATGAAGACCATCAGTAGGGGATAAATTTTTATGTAAAGAACCAGATAGTAGATAGGCTTTGCAGGCTGTAATGGTTTCTCCTGCAACTACTTAAATTCTACTACTGTTGCCCAAGAACAGTTAGAGGCAAATGAGTGTGGCCATGTTCCAATAAAACTTTATGTATAAAAATAGATATCAGACTGGATTTGCCTCATAGGCTATAGTTTGCAAACCCCAGAACTCCACCATTTGGTACTGCCCAAGAATCCACATATGTTCCTACCTCAGGGTCCCTTTCTCTTCATGTAAAAAAGAGAACCTAGTACACTGCTCAAAACTATTGTGTACTTGGAGGATTGCCTCTTGCTAGGGATAATCTTTGAGTGGGTCTATAGCATGCATTACATTTTCAGCTTACACCTACACATATGTCTGCCCCATCTGTGAATTATACCCAAAATTGCAGTGCCACATCTGTTGGCTGTAGAAAAATACCCTGAAAGACCATATAGATGAAGCTGATGGAAAAAGTATCAAATGCAAGATATTGGTGACTATGGGGTCTAAGCCACAGATTTGTATAATTTATTTGAGCCATTTGGACCATGTTGGGCCTTGTTAAAAATATACCATTACAATGATGTTAGTTGCTACTTTGCTCACCTGGCATTATACCTGGGTAGACCTAACAATATGATCTATTAAGAGGAAGCTCTGGTCACATACTCTCTTGATTCCCATGGTCTGTTAGTTTGTCTTTATTTGATTCTAGTTACACTATTGGATTTGATTTTCACATGACAAGTAATTTTCTGCTCTTGCTCCAGAAACCTAGAGTCTTAGCTTTGACTCTTTTGTTGAGACTTCTCGGACATGTCACCAGTTGTTGTTATCTACCATAGATATTTTCAGTAGTGTTGAACCTGAAGATAATCTTGCCCATGAATCAGGGCGACTTGCACCATATCCTGGATTTGCTACAGCATCCTTTCTTGCTCTGGATCCCATTCAAACTTGGCATTCCTCAGAGTCACCTAATAAATAGGACTAGGCAATGTGTCAAAATAGTTTGTATTATCTCATGAATTCAAGGATGCCAATTAGAAACTGTTCCTCCTTGCTAGTGGCAGATAGTACAGTATGTAAGGTATAACATATTTAATCTTAGAAAGAAATTCCTAGATATTCCTGACCACTAGACTTCTAAAAGTGGCTCTGGATTCCTTATAGGATTTATATCTCACTCCCTGCACCTGATGTTTCACCAGTATATCAGAGTGTTTGCCACTTCTTCATCACCAGGTGTAACTAGCACAACATCATGAATATAGGAAAAGAACATGATATTTTATGGAATTTCAAGACGAAGATCCCTTCAGACTATATTATAATAGAAAGCACAGGTTTTCTTTTGTTTTTTTTTTTTTCATTTTCTTTTTTTGGCTACACCTGTGGCATATGGCAATTCCTGGGCTAAGGGTCACATTGGAGCCACAGTAACACCAGATCCAAGCCACATCTGTAATCTATGCTGTAGCTTACAGCAAAACCATATCCTTAATCCACTGAGAGAGGCCAGGGATTGAACCCACATCCTCATGAACACTATATTGGGCTCTTAACCACTGAGCCATAACGGGAGCTCCTTTTATTTATTTTAATAATAGAAATTGAAAAGAACACAAATGTGAGATTAACTGTCATATGTTGAGTATAAAAGACTGTTGATCTATTTAAGTAAAGATTATACATCAGTAATGCCAGTAGGGGCTACCTTCAGTCCAAGTTTTCTTTTAACATTTTTTCCACCCAGTTGTTGTTATTATATAATGATGTCATGTGTTTTTATAAAATTATTTTTTAATGTAACCACATTAGTAAACTTTTTTTTTTTTATAAACCTACTGGGGACTTGGAGAACAGATTTGTGGTTGCCAGGGCGAGGGGGATGGATTAGGATGGGCTGGGAATCTGGGGTTAGTAGATGCAAAGTATTGCATTTGGATAAGCAATGAGATCCTGCAGTATAGCACTGGGAACTATATCTAGTCACTTATGATAGAGCATGATGGAGGATAATGTGAGAAAAAGAATGTATATATGTATGTGTGACTGGGTCACTTTGCTGTACAGCAGAAAATTAACAGAATACTACAAACCAGCTATAATGGAAAAAATAAAAATCAATTTAAAAAATAAGCCTATTGGATTTTTAGGTAAGTCATTTGTAATTTTCATTATTCCATTTTATCTTTCTCATCTTTTGCAGATAATAATACCTTGTCTCTCCCTTTCATGTGTGTGTATGGGGGGGCGTCCTTTGTCATGTCTGTGTTTGTATGCAGTTTTATGTCTTATTGTTTTTGCAAAGTGACCAAAACATTGGTGAATAATGGTAATAATAGGTGCTCTTGTATCATTCTACATTTTAAAGGAGGTAGTGTTTCACCAGTAAGTGCAATATTGGCTTTTGATTTGAAATAGATGCTTTATTATATATTGATATAAAATAATTATATGGATAATTTTGAGGAAGTTTAGTAGAAGATATTGAATTTGAGAATCTAATTCACTTTACAAAGATTATTTTTATTTCTTAATTTTCTTATAGCAAAGGTGTATTATAGGAAAAGATTTCACAATATTGAATCAATTTCTCCTTTTGAGGTAAATTATGTGTGCAAATGATATATTATTCTTTCAAAACTGCTGTTAAACTATGTTCATTAATATTATATTTAGAAATTTGTTAAATATACTTGAACTTTTTGGGTTTTAGCACAGCTTTTTATTTGACTTAAAATGTTCTCAAAACATTTATATAGCATGTATATAATCTATATTTCAAAAGTTTAAAAAAATTTGTAATAAAACTCTTGGGATTTAGAATGTTGAGAATTTATCAAGGGTATATCTTACATACATTAAATGCTGTTTTCAAGAAAATTACACTTTTAAGCCTTAAAATACATTCGTATGTCTTAGAATTTTAAAAAAATCTTGAAACTTGTTGAAGATAGAAAAAAATCAGAGAATGTAATAGTCAGTATAATTGTTTTGTTGTTGTTTGTTTGTACTTTAATTTCTTCCTTGATAATATTTTCCAGAGAGCTTTTAGTTTTGCTGCTTTCTCAAAGAACCATCTCTTCAATTTATTAATTTTATTAATTTTCCTTGCATTCCTGTGTTCCTTTATTTTTTTTATGATTTTCATATGATGTTTGAGTTATTCCTTTTATAAACGCTAGATTTTATTGCTTCTCTCTAAGTACTGAACATACTTGGAGTAGTGTCCTTTGTCTTCATATCCTATGTGTTTTTTCAAAGGAGGAGAAAGGAAAGCAGAAGAGAAAACCTTCCATCTTTCCACATGCTAATAAGCAAGATGTTGTCTCTTGTCTAGGATATATGTTTTGGGCTCTCCTCTTTTGGAAATGTCACAGGATACTTCAGTTCCATTTCATCTGTTTAGGTAGCTTGGAGAGCAATGACTGACACCCACTGGGCAGCATGCTTTTCCCCCCAGAGAGATATTTGTGGTTTTTTGGCATGCTCACCAGCTGTGGTCTAAAAGGGCCAATGGGCTGAATGACTGAGGTTGGTGTTCAGGAGCTCTTCAAATGGCTACCTGAAGCAAAAAGGCTGTGCTCTAGTGATGTTAAATATAGGACATGTGGGTTTCTGTACATTGCATGTGTTAATCTAGCCAAGGGAACTATGTATGAATACATGGCCCTTATCCTGCCTGGTGCCAAGAAAGAATGAGTTAGAGGGAAAAACCCATAGGGCTAAATTAGAAATATATGCTCATCCCTCTGCTATGCTCTCCATGATTACTTTTGTGGAAAATAGCCAAGGAAATACAAAAGTCATAACAAATATTTCCCAATCTGAACTCTTCTACCTTCCTCTTAAGCTCTGACCATTGGAGAGAAAAATGTTTATTAGTTTTGTAGAAATTAAATACTTCCTTTTGCAGAAGGCAAGTGACAGGAGGCATAAGATGTAAACTTTTTTTTTTTTGTCTTTTTTTGTGATTTCTTGGGCCACTCCCATGGCATATGGAGGTTCCCAGGCTAGGGGTTGAACTGGAGCTGTAGCCACCGGCCTACGCCAGAGCCACAGCAACGCAGGATCTGAGTCACGTCTGCAATCTACACCACAGCTCATGGCAACGCCGAATCGTTAACCCACTGAGCAAGGCCAGGGATCGAAACCGCAACCTCATGGTTCCTAGTCAGATTCGTTAACCACTGTGCCACGACAGGAAATCCTTTTTTTTTTTTTTTTTGTATATAGCATTCAACAGAACTAGGGGAGACCCTATGAATAACTCAACTCTCAATTCCTTAAAACTGGATTCTCTGACCTCTTAGCAATTTACAAATTACTTTTCATGATGAGGAAATGAATAATAATTAAGTGATAAACCTGAGAGTCAGAACTAGGCTTTACTTTAACGCTGTCACTTATCAGCTTAGAAAATTTATCTAAGCTTCCATTTTTCTAAGTAATAAAATGAAGATAACTGTTATTGTGATGATAACATGAGATTTTATATAAACTTTGTTAAATCATGCGTTCAACATTATTTGTGTCTTTTAATTAATTAAAGTGTTTGGCCACACCCACTGCATGTGGAAATTCCAGGTCCGGAACCCAAACAGTTGCAGAAATAATGCCATGTAGTTATGCTATAAGCCACAGCGGAAGTCCAACATTTATTTGTTAATAAGTATCAAGAGTTTAGCTCACTGCTGGAGATATCCCAAATCATACTTGCATTAAATTCACAATCTAGCACAGTCTTTGCATAAATTAAGCCCATATTAGTCAAGACTCCTTCAGTTGCAAGTGATAGGCATTCACCTTTAACCAAGTGATGTAAAAATTGGGGAAATTATTAAATCACCACGAAGAGAGAAGCAAGAGTGTCTAGTTTATGACCTAGAAGCTCAAGTTGCCTTTCCAACAGAGGAGGGGCTGTACACAAATTCAGCTTCTCACTAGGTGCAATTCTGTTTTCCCAAATCCAAATTTCCTACAAAGTTCCTAGATGCTAGCAGCTGGCCTTCTCAGACCCTAGAAAGCTTGCACGTGGGCTCTGAGCACCAGATACCTGAGGCTGTCGTATTTATTCCATAGACAAAACAATTCCCATGCTTGCAGGTCAGCATTCCTCTCCCAGGGTAGAGATCTTCAGTGTTTAGCAAAACCACAGCCTTTATACACATTTCCAGGTTATAAGAGAACAAGGGATCATGTGCCTCCTCTTGTAAAATATGTGCAAGTTTTTCCTAGTGAAATATCCTCTCCTAAGTCACTTGAAGTTGTACTAGTATGCTTCGTCCAGTTATCACATCACTATAACCCAGCCACAGAAAGGGCAGGGGTTCATTCAGTCTCTTGTGAGGTACAAGGACTTTATCTTTTCTCACTGCTATATTATTTTCTTATTATCACTTTACTCTGTCTCTTGGTTTCATCTTCTAAGGTTCTTGTGGCCTACCTGAGCCTGAAATCATGGCTGTAAGCAGCACAGATCTTATACTGCTAGAGCTTTATACCAAAGCATGAAGGGAGAATTCTTTCTGATGATTCTCCTTATAATGAAAAAATGTGAAAAGGTACTCAAGCTAAAGCTAGGTTCTGCACCCATACCTGGATAAGCTACTCTGTTAAAGGAGCAATTACTGGAGACACTCAGGGTCATGTGCTATCAATTGTACCTTAAGTATTAATTCAACAAATACAAGTGCCTACCATGAGCCAGGGACTGCTCTAGGACTTGGAGATATAAATGTGAATAATTAATGTTTGTTGTCCTCAAGTAACCCACTGTCTAACTAGGAAAGACATGGTGCAATTTCTTGAATATTAACACTTTATCAGGCATGAAGGTTAGCATGCATTATCACTAAACTTCAAAAAATTTGGTGGAGGAGTTCTTACCATGACTCAGTGGTAATGAACCTGACTAGGATCCATAAGGATGTGGGTTCAATCCCTGTCCTTGCTCAGTGGTTCAAGGATCTGGCATTGCCATGAGCTGCGGTGAAGGTTACAGACGTGGCTCAGATCTGGCATTGCTGTGGCTGTGGCGTAGGCTGGCAGCTACAGCTCTGATTTAACCCCTAGCCTGGGAACTTCCAAATGCCATACATAGGTGCAGCCCTAAAAAGACAACAACAACGACAGAAATTGGTGGAATAGATTTATTGTCACATTTTGATAGACAATAAGGAATAAAGGAACAGTTTATTCCAATAAAGGAATAAACTGAGTCTTCAAGTGAATCCATCATTAGAAGCTACTCATTAAATGCAGTACTATGTGCTAGGTATGGTTCTTAGTTGTAGGGCTCAGAGGTGAGCAGTGATTAAATAACTTACTTTAGTTGTTATGTTTAGCTCATGTTTCACATAAAGCCCCTTCTCACATTCTGGGTTTTGTATCATTCAGAATTGACTTTTTTTTTTTTTTTTTTTTTTTTGCTTTTTAGGGCCACACCCAAGGGATATGGAGGTTCTCAAGCTAGGGGTCGAATCGGAGCTTCAGCTGCCAGCCTACACCACAGTCACAGCAATGCAAGATCCGAGCCATGTCTGTGACCTATACCACAGCTCACAGGAACGCCAGATCCTTAACCCATTGAGTGAGGCCAGGGATTGAACCCATAACCTCATGGTTCCTAGTAGGATTCATTTCTGTTGCGTGATGACGGGAACTCCAGAAATGACATAATAAACCATTCTATCCCACATTAAAATGCAATCTCTGTGGAAATATTAAAGTAGCAGAGCCAGAGCCATGATTTGAACCCCGATTTGTTTGGTTCCACCACACTGTGGGTTATTGATCACAATCTGCCTTATGGAAGGGGTCTGAGAAGAGTCATTCATAGGATGTCCATGACTGATAACTTACTGATAACATCTTTTTGGAATGTACCTTTAAGTCAATGGAAAGAATCACGAAAAGAGTTATTTCAACTGAAGAACGGGCTAAGTTTTTTTTCTTTTTTTTCATGATTAATCTGTTCAAAGCAGTCACTCATTACAACATATGATCTCTTTTGTTTTAACTAATTCAAGGTCACTTTGAGGCTGAGCTAAGAATTCAGTTCCCTGGGATCCCACCTCCATATCACGGCCACCCCCACAGCTTTGTACACAGGGCCATTTGGTCTTGCTCCTAGGTGTTTAAATAGGTAACTGCTGCAAGAGATCTAAGTGAAACAGTAGGGAGATTTCCGTCCTCTTTTATCCAGGAAAAAGAAGTAGCAAGATGAAAGACTTAATTAGAAGATTACAAAGAGTTGTTTTTTTTTTTGTTGTTTGTTTGTTTGTTTGCCATTTCTTGGGCCGTTCCTGCGGTATATGGAGGTTCCCAGGCTAGGGGTCGAATCGAAGCTGCAGTCTCCAGCCAATGCCAGAGCCACAGCAATGCTGAATCCGAGCCGTGTCTGCAACCTACACCACAGCTCACGGCAATGCCGGATCCTTACCCACTGAGCAAGGCCAGGGATTGAACCCGCAACCTCATGGTTCCTAGTCAGATTCGTTAACCACTGCACCATGATGGGAACTCTCTGCAAAGAGATTTTTTTAAAAGCAGGTTTTACCAGAGGATAGGACACTGGGATAAGAATAAAGAAGCAGTACAGCTATGGCCCTGGCAAAGAAACATCCATTTAATCTCAGGTTCAACAAAAAGATACCTTTTTAGAGGATGTGGTTAGAAGCAGTGGGAACATGTTGTATGTATTTGTCTAATTGTCTGCTAACAACTTCAAGGACCCAAGCTGTCTAAAGCACTTTTGGGAACAAAGGGGGTGTATAAACAAATGAATTAAATATGGCACAAAGATGAAATGAGAGCTCATTGGCAGGTTTAGTGAAAACATTTAGGTACCTTTTTCTTCCCATGTTCTCTTCAGTGTAAAAACAGCACAGAATTGCACATGTTAATATGTCATGCTGTGTGCTCTTGTATTGACACTGAGTCTTCCGATACCTTCTGAAAACAAAAATCCCAGAACTCTGCCGTTCCCATGGCAACTGCATTTTAAGAAGGCGAAGTTTCCAGTTTGATAGAGCTGAAAGGCTATTAGCATCAGGTCTCAATGATAGAAAACCTGAGTGTCAGGAGGAGTTAATACAAGCCAGGAAGCGTAGCTTGAGCCCGCCCAGCATTCCTTTTACTGCTGGAACAAGGTTGAAAAAAAGCCAATGATATAAATTATTAAAATGATAATTATTATTCTGTAATCCAATATCATGTCATATTAACACTGAAAATCTGTAGACTGAAATTCTAATCTAATACCAACCTTGAGGAAACATTAGAATCAGAACCAAAATCCTCTGCCAAAGGAATTTCATTGCATCAGACCTCATAGTGGTTTTATAAAAAGCATAATATATGTGATTAATGTCACCTTCTCCGTTGTGCTTCAAGACCCACAAAAACTTTTGATTAAAGCTTGAATATGGAAAGAAAAGCGACCAAAATATTCTCTAAAAGAGAAATTATTTACTGTTATAAGAAAAAAAAATTCCAGTTGAGCAAAGTGTGTTAGTTGGCTAGGACTTCTAGAACAAAGCACCACTAACTGGGTGGCTTAAAAAACAGAAATCTGTTATATCAGAGTTTGGGTAGTTCAAGAACAAGGTGTTAGCAGGGTTGGTTTCTGCTGACGGCTGAAATGGAGAATCTGTTTCAAGTCTCTCCTATAGCTTCCAGTGGTGCCCTGCTGGCAATCTTTGATGTTCCCTGGCTTATAGACATATCACCCTAGTCTCTACCTTATGTTCACTTGGCATTCTGTGTGTGTGTTTATGTGTGTGTGTGCCCAAATTTCTCCCTTTTACAAGGACACAAGTCATTTGGGATCAGGGGCCCATGCTACTCCATTAAAACCTCCTCTTAATGAATTACAGATACAATGACATTATTTTCAAAGAAGGTCACATTCTAAAGTGCTGGAGGCTCAAACTTCAACATATACATCTGTCGAGCAAATAATGTGTGTTGCCTATCACCTAGAGTAGAAATCCAAACACTTCTGCCCCCTGCATCTTGGTATCAGAGTGACCAAGGAAAATACAACACAATCAAACACTGGCTAGAACAAAGCTTTGCTCATCACAGAGAAGAGGCAGAGCAAGATCAGCTTCAGTAGTGGGCATCAAACCCCTGGGGGGCCAGTAGTTCCCTCCCAGCAGCTGGCACAGAGCAACCATGTGCTGTTACCAAAGGGCGCCATCACATCCCTGCAGGGGACAGAAGCATTACTGTGGTTGGCCAGGTGCCACATGACACCCATACCTGAACAGCTAAAAGAAGTACACAACTGAGTCTGAAAGAGGGAAAGACCGTTCTCCACAAGGTGCTTAACTCTGCACAGGCTGTATGTGCTCTTGTTCTCTTGGTAAGGATGGGTCTGGCCCATGGCCCATTCTATGTGGCTGAGAAGGGAAGGCGGGATCTAAAGATTGCACATGAGGAGTTCTTGCTGTGGCTCAACAGGTTAAGAAGCCAACATAGTCTCCATGAGAATGTGGGTTTGATCTCTGGCCTCGCTCAGTGGGTTAAGGATCCAATGTAGGTCACAAATGCATCTCAGATCTGGTGTTGCTACAGCTGTGGCATAGGCCTGCAGCTGCAGCTGCAGCTTCAAATCAACTCCTAGGCCAGGAACTTCCATATATAGGTGCAGCTGTAAAACAAACAAACGAACTAACAAAAACCTGCACCTGAGACTGTCTTTCCTAACAGAGTTCATCACAGAGCACACAAACTATATTTTACCCCAGAGCTATGTACAACTCATGTATTATCTCATTTAACCCTCATAATTAAAACTGTGTTCAGAAATTTAAGTGACATAAATTTTCCTAAAACTTTACTGTGCTAATGAGTCAGCTGAATATCTTGTTCCAATGAAGAGCCCATTCAGCAGGAGTAGGTTTGTATCCGGGAGAGTCTGTATTTCCAAATATTCCAAGATCAAGCTCATGACTGTTTTTTACTACACTTCCAGCAGCAAAGACCAAAGCAGCGGCAATTAAGGACCCTAATTCTGAAACTCATACCATTTCTACTAGAACATTCCAAGTCTTAAGAGAAAAAGAAAGAAGAGAGAAAACAGGAAAAATGGGAAAGGAAGAAGAAGAGATGAAAATGAATAGGGATAGGACATGGGACTTTTGTAAGCATGCTTCTGTCTAGAGCAATTTAAAAAATGTAATTAAATCCATCATCCAAAAAAAAAAAAAATAGGAATGTCTACATCTTGTTTCAAAGTATTTTACATTCTACTTCTACTACACTGTTTAATCTTTGTAATATTTGGGTGATCTGTAGTATGGGGAACTACGTGGTACTCAGGAATGTGACTAGATTCTAGAATGTGGTAACCCAGACATTATCTTTTCTATAATTTGTAACAGAAGTCAGCAAACATCTTAAAGAGCCATATAATAAATATTTTTGGGTTTCCAGGCTTAAAGGCCCAATCAAGTCTCTTACGCAGGTACTTCTGTAACTATTTAAAATATAACTGTTTAAAAATGTAAACTCTTCTTGGCTCACAGACTGTTTAGGGAACAAAAAGGACAAAAACACAAGCTGGTTGTTTACGGACCCCTGGTTTGTAATATATCAGTTCATCATGCAAAACCTAATGGAACTTTCTGAGCTAAACTGGCCTATTACAATGGTCAGCACCACATTAAAAGGGAATATATAATGGCCCCCAAACTGAACTTCACATCGGAGTTAATACAGTGCCTTACCTATAGTGACTATTAAATAAATGTTAGTTAATACATTTTCTTATCATTATCTTATATCAAAAAACTCAGCTTGGATACTGGGTTGAAATAGGTATAACTTTAAGATATATATTTTTCAGATATCCAGTAAAAAGAAAAAGCAAAGATGCCACATAGACAGAATGAAAGGCTTTCTTCATAACTAAACTGCCCAAACTGGTTCATAATAACTCTCTGTAGCCCTGTCTCTATAAGACATTATTATGGATTACACATTTGTGTGGCTTCAAAATTCATATGTTGATGCCTTGATACCCAAACGGATGGTATTAGGATGTGGGACCTTTGGGGAGTAATTAGAATAATAATCTTGGAGTTCCCATTGTAGCTCAGTGACTAACGAACCTGACTAGGACCCATGAGGACACAGGTTTGATCCCTGGCCTTGCTCAGTGGGTTAAGGATCTGGCGTTGCCCTGAGTTGTGGTGTAGGCCGAAGATGTGGCTTGGATCTGGTGTTGCTGTGGCTGTGGTGTAGTCCAGCAGCTATAGCTCCGATTCAACCCCTAGCCTGGGAACCTCCATATGCTGTGGATGCAGCCCTAAAAAAGACAAAAGACAATAATAATAATAATATTGATGGGATTAGTACACTTACAAAAGAGTTCTCTCCCCCTCTCTCTCTTTCTCTGCTCTTTGCCATGTGAGGATACAAGGAGAAGACAGCCATTGCAAATAGAAAGGACATGCTAACCAGACACTGTACATCTCATACATTGGCACCTTGATCTTGGACTTCCAGCCTCCAGAACTTTGAGGAAATAGATGTTTTTTTGTTTAAGCCACCTGTCTACGGTGATTTTTTTATAGTGGCCTGAGCTGACTCAGACAAATCTCTCACTGCTTCTCATCAAATCACTGCCATCCACAGCCATGGTGTAGCAAAGCCAGTGTGTGGTATTTAAAATGTATAGGTCGGAAAATGTTTTCCTGTAGGTGAATAACTACTAAGAGAACTGAGAAGAGTTGAAGGTCACATTTCAAAGGCACTCCAAAGCCCCAGAAAACAGCTGCCAGCTCCCCCTTTGATAACTCTGTGTATGAAGGAAACATAAAAACCTGGAGTAGTAGAGATTTCAGTATCTATTCTTCTTTGGAATATTTGCTGCATAAAGGGTATGTATGCACCCTTTATGTATGTACACAGTCAGTCAGCCTTGCAGATACAGGTGAATAGCTGGATCCAGTAACAGGCATCTGTTTTTCCATGCTGCCTGGTGCCAGCCCAGACATAGCACACTCCTCCCACCCACCACTGCAGCTGGACTCTTTCTCGTGGCTCCATGGGAGACTGTCCTTAGAGAAGGAGGTAAAGAAGCAGCATTATTCCAGAGCTTTATACACAAGGGACTATAAGTATATCTTTCTTTATGATGAAAAAGATCATCAACAGCATCTATACTTCATGGCAATGCTTCCCAAAGTGGATGTGAAGGAACACACACCCATTACTTTTCTTTTAATGTTTCTGAAACTTATTTGGCTGCAGTTTTTTTTCCATCAAGAGTTATCAAGATCCTACAAAAATTCCATAAGAAACAATGCATAACCGAAAAGCATAGCTCACAATTTCCAAGATTTTCCTGTGTTTCTTTAGATAATCAGATAGCATGGCCTTATAAAGCTGAATGGCTGCAGGATTTTACTTAGGGAAGTTGAAAATCTAAGGACAAGAAGGTAGATGCTTTCCTGATAAAATCAGGAGCAAGGAAATGATGCACTTTTCTTGTCTTGTCTTGTCTTGTCTTTTTAGGGCTGCACCCATGGCAAATGAAGGTTCCCAGGCTAGGGGTCGAATTAGAGCTGTAGCTTCTGGCCTACACCACAGCCACAGCAATTCGGGATCCAAGCAGCCTCTGCAACCTATACGACAGCTCATGGCAATGATGGATCCTTAACCCACTGAGCGAGGCTGGGGATTGAACCGTGTCTTCATGTATGCTAGTTGGAATTGCTTCTGGGATGGGAGCTCCCCAGAAGGTTCACTCTCAATCATCCTGTTCAATATGGTACTGGAAGCCATAGCTAATGGAATTTTTTCCTCACATATCAGAATTAAGTAAATTGGAATTCGATATTAAAAACATAATACCATTTATGTCAGCAGCAAAAAAAGAGAAATGCTTAGGTGTAAATCTAACAAAATATGTATAACATCTATATGTGGAAAATTACAAAACTGATAAAAGAAATCAAGATTTAAATAAATTGGGATATATTCCATGCACATGAATAAGAAGACTCAATATTATCAAGACATCAGTTCTTTTCAAGTTGATCTATAAATTCAACGTAATCCCATCCAAAATCCCAGAAGGTTATTTTTCTGATATTGACAAATTGATTCTATGTGAAAAGGCAAAAGACCCAAAGTAACCAATGTAATATTGAAATAGAAGAACAAAGTCAGGATACCGACACTATCTGATTTCAGGACTAACTACAAAGCAATATAATCAAGACAATGGGGTATTGGTACAAGAATAGACAACTAGATCAATGGAACAGAATAGAGAGCTCAGGAACAGATACAAATATAGTCAAGCTAGCTTTAACCAAGAAGCAAAAGCAATCTCATGGAAAGGAAAGATAGTCTTTTAAACAAATGATCCTGAAACAATTGGACATACAGATGCAAAAATAAATAAATGTAGATATAGACCTCATACCTTTAACAAAAATTAACTCAAAATGGATCATGCACCCAAATGTATAATGAAAAGCTGTAAGACTCTTAGAAGATAACATAGGCAAAAAAATAGGTGACCTTGCTTTGGCAGTGACTTTTTACATTCAACACCAAAACATGACCCATGAAAGAAAAAACTAGGAATCTGAACTATATTAAAATTAAAAACCCCTGCTCTGCAAAAGGCACTGTTAAGAAAATGAAAAACAAGTCACAGATGTGGAGAAAATATTTGCAAAACAGGTATTTAGTGAAGGACTGGTATCCAAATACACAAAGAACTCTTAAATTTCAACAATAAGAAAATAACCCAATTAAAAATGGAAAAATGATATGAGCCAACATCTCACCAGAGATATGTAGATGGCAATTAAGCATATGAAAAGGTGCTCAACATCTTATATTCTTAGGGAATTGCAAATTAAAACAAAGAAGAGATGTATATCTATTAGAATGGACAAACTCTAAAATACCAACACCAAATGCT
Source organism: Phacochoerus africanus (assembly GCF_016906955.1). Taxonomy (NCBI): domain Eukaryota; kingdom Metazoa; phylum Chordata; class Mammalia; order Artiodactyla; family Suidae; genus Phacochoerus; species Phacochoerus africanus. Next base: position 57,695,771 of record NC_062549.1, on the reverse strand, counting down.
GATGAGAATGTGGAGCAACAGGAACTTCATTCATTGCTAGGGAGATTGCAAAGGCAGTTTGGTGGTTTCTTACAAAACTGAACTTACTCTTACCATATGATCCATCAATCACATGGTTTAGTATTTACCCAAAGGATGTGAAGCTTTGTGGCCACACAAAATCTGCACATGATGTTTATAGCAACTTTATTTGTCATTACCAAAACATGGGAGCAACCAAGATATCTTTTGCTAGATGATTAGATAAACAAATTGTGGTACATCCAGACCACAGGATATTACTCAGAACTAAAAAGAAATAAGCTATAGAGCTATGAAAAAGCATGAAAGAGACTTAAATTCATTTTACTACATGAAAGAAGCCAATATGAAAAAGCTATGTACTCTACGATTTCAATTATATGTCATTCTGGAAATGGAAAAACTATGGAGACAGTAAAGACCTCAGGGGTTTGTGGTTAGGGGCAGGGAGGATGGTAGGATGAATAAATGAAACACAGGGCAATGAAATTACTCTATTGATACCACAGTGGTGGATACATGTTCTTACAAAATTGCAAAGCCCGTAGAGCATAAAACACAAAGATTAAGCTCTCCTGTAAACTGTGAGCTTTAGTTAACAGTAACATATAAATATTGGCTCATGAATTGTAATGAATATACCACACCAATACAAGATGTTAATAGGGAAAACTAGAGAGCGGGAGAAGAGTGAGCAGTCATGTGAGAACTCTTGTACTTTTTGCTCAATTTTTCCTTAAGTCTAAAACCACTCAAAAAAAAAAAAAAAAAGTCTAAGGGCAAAAAAACAGTGACCAGGAAAGCCCCCTGGCCCCCTGAACTTTGCAGATAAAGAAACCAACTTTTCCCACAGCATTAAATAATTCTCTCTAATATTTAAAAAAATCATAAACACACACTAATTGTAAGTATAAAGCTGTCATGCTTCAAGGAAAAGAGCTTACTGTTCATATGCTTAAAATACACTTAACCCTGAAGAAAAAACACTCTAGTAAAATCAACTAAAAGAAAATAATACTCAGGATAAAATAGATCCAAGAGAAAAGATTAAAAGGAAAAAAAATTAATTTTCAATATGAAACTGCTCCTGGTACCTTAATTTCTGCTTTAAGGAAGAAAAAATGCTAAAGCTGCAGCAATCACATTTTTGAAATAGCATTCTGATCTGAGCTTCAGTACTCATATGATTGATACTTTCTAACTTTGCACACACATTAATACCAAAGACCTCAAGTCTATTCTTATGGATGGCTGATTTAAGGTGGGTAGAAAGTTTCATCTTTAAAACAACGTACTGCTCACCAAATGGTTATAATGACACCAAATTTTCCTAAGAGAGGTATTGCATTGATTCACAAATCTGTATTACACTTCCTGGTAGAAAAATAATTCCAAAGATAACTGAAAGGCAACACTCCAAAAACATCCACCCAACGGCTCAATCAGTCTCACTCCTCTCAGGATTTCTGTGACGTTTTCCCCACAGCATCAGCCACCATGTTTTAGGAAACTTAAGAGAAAGAAGACACTCAATGGAGAGAGAAGTAAAGGAAGAATATAGAACTACTTAATACTTGATCAGAATCACCTGTTACCCTGAAAGACATCATTTCATATACTCTATTGGATGCTTATTCATTAAGTGATCTGACCCTGGCCTCTATTTTGCATAAAATAGGCAATTGGTGGGCTGAAAATAGAATACACAAAGTATATTCTTTTTTTTTTTTTGTCTTTTTGCTATTTCTTGGGCCGCTCCCGTGACGTATGGAGGTTCCCAGGCTAGGGGTCTAATTGGAGCTGTAGCCACCGGCCTACACCAGAGCCGCGTCTGCAACCTACACCACAGCTCACGGCAACACCTGATCATTAACCCACTGAGCAAGGGCAGGGACCGAACCCGCAACCTCATGGTTCCTAGTCGGATTCGTTAACCGCTGCACCACGACGGGAGCTCCCCACAAAGTCTATTAACAGCTCTCTTCATTTGAACAATATCAGCTTTTTACCTTTCCAGTGCAACTGCTAGCAATGTTGGAGACACTTATATTGAATAATTAATGTTTTCATGCTCCGATTTTGAATTTTCTAATGTTAGAAAAATTGATTCCTCTCTGTAGATATCACTACCTGATTCATTCTGAACATGTCTATGGGTTGAAAAAAATCATTGTGCTGAGTTCTTAATGTTTTATCTTAATATCACACCCTGAATTCCACACTCAGATGGAGCTCAGGTGCTTTGAGAGTAATGATTTTGTAAATCTCACTCGAATTCTTCACAATTCCTCTGGATAGTGAGGTCTGTCCTACTGCTGGCTCACTCCTGCAGGTAAGGATGGAGATGGAGAAAGAGGAGAAAAGTGGAAGTGGGGTAGTCTGGCTAGTGATGGTGACACCACCCAAGCCTGTGTACGATTCCATCCCGTACTCTTTGCACCTCCGTTTGTTTCGCTTCATTAACTGGTTGATTGTTGAATGGTAAAACCATACATTTCTCTTTTCCTTTCATCACTCTTCATTGTGCCCAGCATAGCATTTTATAAATACTGACTAATTAGGTGGAGTCAAATTTGGCAGAAGGAGCTTAGCAGGGAACCACTTTTGATTTTAGAAAGTGTATCAGTTTAAAATGTGCATTCTGGGAGTATCTGTCGTGGCACAGCAGATACATATCTAACTAGTACCCATGAGGATGAGGGTTTGATCCCTGGCCTTGCTTAGTGGGTTGGGATGTGGCGTTGCCATGAACTGTGGTGTAGGTCGCAGATGTGGCTTGGCTCCCACGTTGCTGTTGCTGTGGCTGTGGCATAGGCCAGTGGCTATATCTCTGATTTGACCCCTAGCTGGGGAACTCCCGTATGCCACAGGTGTGGTCCTAAAAAATGCAAGTAAATAAATAAATAAATAAACCACCTCACACCATTAATAAATCCACAAAGAACAAGTGCTGGAGGGGCTGTGGAGAAAAGGGAACCCTCCTGCACTGCTGGTGGGAATGAATGTAAACTGGTATAGCTACTATGGAGAACAGTTTGGAGATACCTTAGAAATCTATACATAGAACTTCCATATGACCCCACAATCCCACTCTTGGGCATCTATCCGGACAAAACTCTCCTTAAAAGAGACACGTGCACCCGCATGTTCATTGCAGCACTATTCACAATAGCCAGGACATGGAAACAACCCAAATGTCCATCAACAGAGGATTGGATTCGGAAGAGGTGGTATATATACACAATGGAATACTACTCAGCCATAACAAAGAATGACATAATGCCATTTGTAGGAACATGGATGGAACTAGAGACTCTCATAGTGAGTGAAATGAGTCAGAAAGACAAAGACAAATACCATATGATATCACTTATAACTGGAATCTAATATCCAGCACAGATGAACATCTCTTCAGAAAAGAAAAAATCATGGACTTGGAGAAAAGACTTGTGGCTGCCTGATGGGAGGGGGAGAGAGTGGGAGGGATTGGGAGCTTGGGCTGATCAGACACAATTTAGAATAGATTTACAAGGAGATCCTGCTGAATAGCATTGAGAACTTTGTCTAGATACTCATGTTGCAACAGAAGGAAGGGTGGGGAAGAAAATGTAATTGTAATGTATACATGTAAGGATAACTTGATCCCCTTGCTGTACAGTGGGAAAATAAAATAAAATGTGCATCCTGAGTGAACTTAGTGTATTCCACTTTTCTCACTGCTTTTGCATTTGGCATGCATTTTGGGTAGAGAAGGGCTTACACACATACCAATTAAATAATAATCTTCATGGTCAGATGCTTCTAGGAACAAGTCGCATAACTGGCTTTTCATGATGTTATGAATAATTGCTCAGTAACTATTTTTACAAAGGAAAACGATGAGTCATTTCAAAGATTCTTAATTGACTCTCATTAGATGAGTAGGGTTCTAGCTTCCAGAGCCCCAAACCTGGCTTCCTGGAGCCCCAGTGGCTTTACTTGTGGCTCATGAAGGCTGCCTGACTGGAGCAGGGTCTGATGGGATTTCCTAAAGAACCTTCATCTTTAATGGCTGCAGGACCACCGGCGCTTGCTGCTCCACCTTGATAGGCTGTGCCTATCCAGGAGGGACTTCATGGACTGGTCAGCTGCTCAGTAGGCAGTACAGGGGATGTCAGTGCCTGCAGGGATGGCGGCCTGTGGAGCTGTGGGAGAAGCATCACCAGGTGCGGCCATTCCAGGGACGGTGGGCGGGGCAGGAAGACATGGTGAGAAAGAAGGGCAGCGGTTCCTGGCCAGCACTGGACTCCCCATCTTTTCGGCTATCTGATACTTCCGTCGTGGCTTATGTACCCTTTTAGAGATGTCCATGCTAGCTGCACGGTGACTTCTCTAAACGTGCACGCACTTTGTGGAATTTATGTTTCACCTTTGTTTTGAAATACTTGATATAAAAAGTTCCTTTGACTGAAAATGTCTTCATATTGCTTATCATAGGAAATATAATGACATATATCAATTTTTTGTGTTAAAGGAAAGAATATTAAATTTCTTAAATATCATTGTAGCTAAAGTCTGAAGGAGTTCTAAAAATGATTTCAGGAGTTCCCGTCGTGGCTCAGTGGTTAATGAATCCGACTAGGAACCATGAGGTTGAGGGTTCAATCACTGGCCTTGTTCAGTGGGTTAAGGATCCGGCATTGCCGTGAGCTGTGGTGTAGGTTGCAGACGCGTTGCTGTGGCTCTGGCGTAGGCCGGCGGCTACAGCTCCAATTCGACCCCTAGCCTGGAAACTCCATATGCCGCGGGAGCAGCCCAAAGAAAATGGCAAAAAGACAAAAATAAATAAATAAATAAAATAAAAATGATTTCGAATTTTTATCACCTATTTATGAAGACAGTGTTTGGCATTGATGGTGACTATCTGCATTTAAAACATATCGAATGTTTGTGGATGTTCAAGTTTCTCATTAAAATATATGAAAATAATATTTGGAAACAAACAAATGTAATATTTATTCTCTTATTTCATTTATCTCATAATCATAAAGCATAAAATGCCTTTAAGAAATGTCTGCTAAGTCTCAAACTTCTCCTCATCCCCTTACTGTTTCATGTAGTGTTGTTACTTTTATCTGTGCCAAGCTATCAACACCAGGAAAGAGGCTGGAATACGGGTCTGTAAAAGTTCAAAATGTAAGCATGCTAAAGTGAACCAGACACCTTGAGCTATAAATAGTTACCTTCAAAAAGCAGCTATTGAACTTTGCCATGACTGAGATAATGACCTAGGGAGGAATCCCATAACTACATTCTGAAAAAAGTGTGATTCTCACCTGTTTTCTTCTATTCTCTTCATAGCACAGTGTAGTGGGGATTCTGGACTTTGAAAGTCTCTGTTTCTTGACTGCATTTTTTTTCTAATTTGTTCATCTAAAATTTTGATATTATAATATTTCTTTCTATATTATTATCCTTCCATAAAAAAAGTAATAAAGCAAACAAAAGAGCCTATCATCTTTCTTTTCTCAATTACTACCTGATAAAACAATGAGGAAATTGAAGCACTGACTTGCATGTACAAAAATGTTACTTCATTTAATTTTCATTTATTTATTTTTTTGGCTTTTTAGGGCCACACCTGTGGCGTATGGAGGTTCCCAGGCTCGGGGTCGAATCAGAGCTGTAGCTGCTGGCCTACGCCACAGCCACACCAGATCCGAGCCACAACTGCGACCTATACCACAGCTCACGTCAATGCCAGATCCTTAACCTACTGAGCAAGGCCAGAGATCGAACCTGCGTCCTCATGGATGCTAGTCAGATTCATTTCCACTGAGCCATGGAGGGAACTCCTATTACTTCATTTCAATCTCCAAAACTGAATTTAACTTAGGGGCAGCCTTCCCTTAACTAATGATGAAATCCTTGGACTTAATAATTTGAAATCTCTTATTCACTTCTGATTTAAATGTCATCCACTGAGGATTTAACATTTGGGCTATTCAAGATAACCCCATCCATTCACTCCTTCCTCTCCTCCAGGTAGTCAAAGGATATGGATATTGGGTCTGTATGCTATAATCTGAAGTTGAGGGTGGTTCTTCTGATCTTAAATATTACACACTGGCCTCCACTCATCTTCCACTTGTCTAAACTTGACTTGGAGCATCACACTGTCACATCTGCTGCTGGTGGCCATGATCACTGCCATGTCCTCTGTGACAGGTCACTAATATCTGGTTCTCTTTGACATCTGAGTTCCTGAGGCACAACATTTCCTCACTGCTAGAAGAATATTGACTGTGAAGCTAATGAAGATTAGGCTCTGAGACTGTATTAGGTTACTGCTGTGTAACAAATAACCACAAATCTGGAGTCTTAAAACACGGATGTATTATTGTTACTGATCCAGGTCTTGGACTCATAAATCAATAGGTACTGATAAGAGACCAGATGAGAAATTCAAGTAAAGGCTTTATTGGAACTCCTGCTGCTATGTGAGGGCATACAAACAAGTAACATATTCTTTGCTTGTTCCTTGATACAGGTAAAAGTGATCCCTTAAATGGAGTGAGGGTGGGGTAGATTTCCAGGTCTGGCTGGATAGGTGGCTGAGGTTCTTGGCCGCCCCCTTGGTCGTGCTGTGTGACGGAATCATGCGCAGTACCCTGCCTTTGCTCCCTATGCTTCAGAAGTGGAAGTTGGGTTTTTTTTGTCTTTTTGTATCTTGGTCAAAATTTGCCCCAACTGTACATGTATGCAGTTAATTTTAGTCTTTTACAGTTTCTTTGTATTCTGAGGCTCTAGGAGGCCTTTATCAGCAAGAACTGCAGCAAAGGGTCCCAGGTCCCAGTGTGTCTCATTATCTCCTGGTTTCATGGATCAGAAGTCCAACATGTTTGGGCTGGGTTCTTTCACAGGGCCTCTCAAGGCTGAAACCAGTGGGGTGTGTTCTCAGCAGAACTGGACTAGGGAAAGACCAGCTCTTAGTTTCCTTGGGTTACTATCAGAATTTATTTCCTTGCGATTCTATGATTTAGCGCCCCATTTTCTTGCAAGCTCTCTGTGGGGACAGCTATCAGGTCCTAGAGGCCCTTTCAGATCCTTGCCAAGGGCCCCCCCTCCACAGGAAGACCTCTCATGCTGTGAATCTTTATGCCTTCTGGAGGGCCTAGTCCCTTTAAAGGGATTGGTGGTTTAGGCAGTACAGCATGGATAATCATCCTTTGAATTAACTCAGCATCAACTGAGTAAGATAATCAGGGGAGAGATATCCCATCATATTTGCAGTTTCCACCTTCTTCTAAAAGGAGAAGATTGATTACGCAGGGTGAGCACACGAGCGGGCAGTAATCTTAGAATTCTGCCTGCACAGGGCCCTTCACTGATACAGACCCCTTTCAAGATTGAGACCCTAGTAGTGTGTTCACATGGTCATGTATTTAGATAAAATTTGAAATATTATAGTATTTTATCCAAAGTTGGCCAGGCTTTCTTTCTCATTCCACCTGGCTCCCCTATTGTCATACTTCCCCTCATGCCAAATGACATTATAACATCAAATTAGCTTGTTACAGATTTTCCTATGTTTGACAGCAGTCCAAAAGAGTTGCATGATATTTTTACATGGATAATAAACGGTCAACCTGAATGAACTTATTCTAAACTATCAATAGTAATGAATTTTCAATTGATAACAGAATATCACATTATCTTTCTATTTTCTCTATAGAAAATATTATAATTTTAATATGTTATTAAACATATATTGCCAAAAATGAAGGGGAAAAGCATTACAGAGGTGTAAAAGTTAAGTAAATATTTAAAATATTTCATATGTTTTTGTTTTAAAGCAAGTCCCTAAACCTATACTATTAGCTTCTGAAGCCAGGTTTGTCTGCTCCTTCTTGCCATGGTAGATGACCTATTTCCAGATATTCTGTTTTTTTCTCTCTTTGACCATATTGCATCAAGTTTCTTTTCCTTCCACTCCAAATTCAGACTAGGAAAATGGCCTACGTCCTTTCTGGGTGGGAATATTTAATGGTTGGCCCTTATTTATCCCCGTTCTCTGGCCTTGACTCAGAAATCATAAATTCATTGGTTGAGAAGGAGCCCTTATACCTTGGAGCCAACATCACTCTAGTTTCCTGAATAAGTGCAATGAACAGACTCCCAGCTACCCCTCCCTCTTCAAACTGCAATGAACATGATTTATAATAATAATTAAAACTTACTGGTTTAAGCTACATAGCTTTTGAGATTGTCTTTTACTCAGCATACTATAGCTGGACCTGACTAAAACAGCCTTGATTATGAAGTCAGCTCCATAGGTTCTTTTGAGTTCTCTGGCTCATGATGTTGGCCATACCAGTATCCTTCTCAATTGACAAAGAGAACATTTTAGTTGCTCTTCTGTACTAATCTGGGTTTAGTAGGACACTGTGAAGCTACTTTGTGGCAGATTTTGCTGCTCTACCACTCAAGTGCTGTGTTGGATAAGTTTCTCTAATAGGCTTTTAGTCTGGCTTGACCACTCTCTAGGAAGCAAGATCCAAGTATCTGTATTTCTTTTTTTATGGCTGCACCTGTGGCATATGGAAGGTCTTGGGCCAAAACTTGAAACAGAGCTGCAGCTGCAGTCTATGCCACATCTTATGGCAATGCCAGATCCTTAACCTACTGAGCAAGGCCAAGAATTGAACCCCCATCCTCACAGAGACAATGTTGTGTCCTTAAATCATTGAGCCATAGTGGGAACTCCCACATATCTATATTTCTTTCTTTCTTTTTTTTTTTGTAAATAGTTCTTTGAAATGGGAAAGGATTTTCTTTCTTCCTTCCTTCCTTTCTTTCTTTTTCTTTCTTTCTTTCTTTCTTTCTTTCTTTCTTTCTTTCTTTCTTTCTTTCTTTCTTTCTTTCGTTCTCTTTCTCTCTTTCTTTCTTTCTTTTTATTTTCCCACTGTACAGCAAGGGGATCAAGTTATCCTTACATGTATACATTACAATTACATTTCCCCCCCACCCTTTGTTCTATTTCTCTATTTCTGTCTTGAACCCACATAGAGTTTTTCACGTAGTTTCTTCAGTTTTGGCCACTCCATGGTACCTACCAGCATTTAAATCTAATTAAATTTCTGTGATTGTCCTAGTAACTTGTAAGTATCCTAATGCCATGAAAACTCTTTTAATGGTTTACTTTATGCTGTTTATAATTTATGTTAAAATTTTAATGTTCTAATTTTATATTGACTAACTATTGCCAATAACCATTGCCAATACAATAGAACAAGTAAGCACAGAACATCAGTGATGCAAAACAAAGCATAGTTATTTTTTATTATAGGTCTACTCTGGATTCTGTCAGTCAGGGTTTGGCTTAGCTAATTTTTTTTCCATCTTGGCTCAGCCGACTTTGACTGAGCTTGTCCATGCGTGTGTGATCAACTGGTGTGCCAGTGACAGGCTAGCTGTTTATGATGACTCACTCCACTCTACCTAATCTCTCACCATCTTGGAGGCTAACCTGGCTTGTTGTCATGGAAGCAGCAGGAGTCTGAGAGAGAGAAGAGCTCATGGCTCTTGAGGCAAAGGCCCCAAATTCACACATCCCCACTTCTGCTACCTTCTCTTGGCCTAAGCAACTTCTGCTACCTTCTCTTGGCCTAAGCAAGTCACAAGGCCTGCCTGGTATGGGAGACCCTGCAAAGACTCAGTGCAAAGAGCATGTTTGTAAGGGAAGGATGAAAGGTTGGAACCATTTTAAAATGAATCCAACCAAAAAATCTTCTAGGTTCCAGTCTTGTGACACATAGACACTATTTTTCTGGTTTTTCCCCCATTCCCCCCCCCCCCTCAGGGAAGCCTAAACTTTGAAAATGAAAGCTTTGCTTTGTTTATACCAACCATTTAAAAAATTCCACTCAAAATGTTAACTCATGTGAGTTTTCTGGGTATACATTTAATTTTGTCTGAAGTAGTCTATATAAAAAGATGTTGATGTAGTATGAATGGTCAGGGTGGGTAAGGGGTAACAAGGAAAATTGTTCGGGAAGCATCCTTTTAATCTCTCAAAATATTTTCCTATTATGTAAGTGAATTGTATAGAAACTGTAGAAAATTCCAAGAATGAAAAGAAGAAAGTTAAAATCACTATTTATAAATACTCTTTTTTTTGGTTTTGTTCTTATTTTTAGGGCCGCACCCACGGCACATGGACGTTCCCAGGCCAAATCTGAACTACAGCTGCCGGCCCATACCACAGCCACAGCAATGAAAAATCTGAGCCTTGTCTGTGACCTATACCACAGCTCACAGGAACACCAGATCTTTAACCCACTGAGTGAGGCCAAGGATGGAACCCGCAACCTCATGGTTCCTAGTTGGATTTGTTTCTTCTGAGCCACAATGGGAACTCCCCTATAATTACTCTTAATGTTGTTATCACTGTTAACATTTTAGACTAAGTCCTGTCAGAGGTGTGTTTTGATCTAATAGTTCAAAACCATATCCATACCTCTTTTGATTTTTGCATATTTGTATAATTGCAGATTGAATATTTTCTCATTTATTTTGTGAGAAATCTTATATATTATGTGAATTGTCTATTCACATTCTTTGCCCATTTTTATTAGTTTATCATTTGACGTTAACTTTAAGGCAATTTAAAGTATAATATTTATTTATATAATATTTATATATACACACACACACAATATTTTTCAAAATTTTTATATTTTTTTCCTTGGATTTAAATAAAAGTATAGGTAGACTAAAAATGTTTGCTTATCCTTGGACTAGATATACAACCTCTAAAAATTTTGTAATTCATAAGATCTATTGTTTAGTTTTATCTCTATAAGACTATTTTGTCTTTTTTGCTAAAAGAAAAAAAAAATCTGTGTCTGTTCAAAAGTCTCTGAATATTGATAGAGACCTGGACTGTTAATTTTGAGCCCGTGGGTACTCTGAGTATTTGTCTTCATTCAGTGCGTAGGTGCCAAATATAAGAAATTACGTAAGACATCTGTAGGAGAGATGGATTTAATTGTGCTTTTTGAAAGGACATATTTCCTACAATTTTAAATAGCTTTTCACACCTATATTTTATATTTATATTTGCATGGGCCATATTATGAAATAGATGCTAACCAATGTAAGAAGATTACAGAGAAAAATAAAATTGATTATATTTGTCCTTGACAATAAAAAGACATTTATTTTTTTAAAAGACAGTAACAAATAATAATAAGTTAATTTTATTAAGTGGTAAATATATGCTTATGTGAAGATAAATATCTTGGCTGATCCTAACATAGAAAAATTAGAAGCAAATTTATATATCTGGCTCTCATTTTTTAAATTATAGTAAGCTTTTTATCCTAGGTATTATGATTAAATAGTCATGTGCTCTTCATTTATATTGATAGAAAGCTTTAACTAAACATGATTAGATCTTGAAAATGAAAGTGTAAACAAAATGAGGAAAGGAAATAGAATTGCTAATTTTTGCCACATGTAATTTTATCTTTTGTAAGATAGAATTTGATCTTTATTCATGTAAAAGGAAGCAATACTTTTTTGTAAAATAAATTATTATAATCAGATGTCATTGTCACCTATAGTCAGCTATGAAGTTTTCTTATTTCAAAATTGTCCATCAAAATATATAGTAACGTAGCAATAAATATCACATTTTTGAAGCTATTTGCAAAGTTTATGTTATATTTCACAGCTAATAGAGAGTAATACTCTCTTTATTAATCAGATGGTGAAACTTTGAAACTAAGTACAGATAAGTGTACCATGAATTCAGTTAAGAGTACCTTGCCTGGTTATCTAATCAAGGTAGTAGACATTTCAATTTATAACATTGCTCCCCTCCTAAGCATTGGCTGTGATCACTTGTGCTCCAGGCCAAGACTCATCTGTCCAACAATGGACTTTAATTTGAGAGCAAGAAGCTCCATTAGAAATTAAAATGGAAAGATCTATCTTCTAGAAAATGACATGATTGAGCACTAGATAGGTCTGTTTCACCTTCTAAATACTTTAAGCGATGATTTATAGTTGAACCTGGACATTAATGCAATATCTTTTCTTTACCTTACTGGATAATTATAGCAACTAGTTTTTGCAACTTTAGAAGGATGAGTAATTTTATTTTAGAGTCAAATAGCCAGAACGCTCAAACCTAAAACTATACAAAAAAAAGATCCATAATTTCTCCCATTAATATAGGAGAAAAAATAATGTGCAGGAAAACTATAATGTACCTAATTGAAATGAAAATTAAATGCTTTTAAAAAGTTAATTCAGTAAAAAGTACTACTGTAAAAATGACACTACCGTTTTGACAGACAGATCATTTAACTGTATATATAAATGCTTTTGGAATAAATGTTCCAGTAATGAAGAGCCAAAAACTATAATTTAATCTAATCTTAATGTAATGAGAAGCTTTGGGTACAGGAAATGGAAAGAAGATGACATTGTAGGTTAATCATTATATCATGATGGAGATTATTTATGCAAGGATAGGAAGAGAGAGAAAAAATATCCACTTTCAGGTAGGCTATTTTTTTCCTCAGAAAGACCACATGAACACATTTTCCAAAATTACAGCAAGATCCTTATTTATTTGGTCAAATATGCTGTCAATTGGACAGAATGGGGTCGCTCAGAGCAGGATGAAAAGTGGCCCATCTCAGTCATTTTGCTTTGGCTGCAGAGTTCATCATAGGAGTCATACAGCAGTCAATAGACTGTCTAGAGTGGACTGTCTTTGGAAAAATGACATCTTGCCACATCTCAAAATCAAATTTTTGGCTTCACCACAATCTCTTTCTACTTCCCTATTCAGGGAGAATTTAAACAATGTATGCTTTAGTTGAAAATATTGCAGAAATCTGATAGTCTGTATCCTTGAGTGAACCAGCATAAAGAATAATATGTCTCTTGCTGAGGAAAGAAGGAAGACTTTGCCCAGAAACCCCTGCTCTGAATGCCTTTACTTCAGCTACCCAGTGTGTAGGAAGCCTAATTCTCTGCAGTGAATGACAATAATCTGCCTTAATACCTCTTTATCTGGTGGTGCTGAGACTTTAAAGGACCATGACCAAGATTCCCTGTAGTCCACTCACTGACCCTTGACAGTGGAGGTACAAACAAGTACCACACGTTAAGCACAGCCATCTTTTTAATAATCTGATAAATAATTGGTTCTTGTTAGTATATATGAATTGTCTCTCACACATTTATGTAATTGGTCCCTCTCAAGCATCATTAAGTGTTTATAGCCTTTTATAGATCAAGCTTATTTCACTTGGTCATAATCATACTTGTGACCGCTATTCAGGATGTAGACAATTTAACACATAGAATTGGCTCCTTTCACAACATGGTTAGAAAGCTTTACTGTCTCTCAAGAAAATATTCTAGGCCCACCTTGCTTTTTTTATTTCACAAATTCAGAATGAGTTGTCCTCCAAAGGACAGATTTAGATGCCAAAGTATGGATGCCTATAATGAATATTATGTAGTTTCTTATAATCACTGGGGAAAAGCAGGGTGACACAGAATATTCTAGTTACTTTAGTGAGAAAAAAAAATATATATATCGTGAGATCACGTTGAGGTATTCAACTTACCTGTGTTTAAATAAAATTTTTAAACATTGTGTATGTAAATAAATCTAGTTCCTACTAATTTGGGGGATAACATGCTGTGTATTCTTATATCAAACTCTGTGATACTTTTTAATGTTTTCTAGAAATCAATGTTTCTATTTCCTTTCTTTCTTTCTTTCTTTCTTTCTTTCTTTCTTTCTTTCTTTCTTTCTTTCTTTTTTTGAAGCTTTTAGATCAAGTATCCTGGATTAAAAAAAAAAAAAAGGTCCAGCTGATTCCCCTTGACAATAAAGCTGAGGTACAAGGCAGCCAGTCATACATGTTGTTGTTCAAATTGAGACATCCTAAAAGTGAAAGAGGGTTTTGTTAATAACAATTCTAGGATACGAGACATACTTCCAGAACATGTGATCACCCTTCTCAAGCCCCAGATGTGTAAGAAAAGTTAAGTTCTCTCCATGTGAAACCAAAATGTGATGTAACCAGGAATAGAGCATCTTATATTTAAAGCAGAATCTGAGCTACAGGCAAAGAAACAGACAAAGAAAGCCTCAGAAGAATTTGTTTAAAATTCTTTTTTTCATGGATGCTAGAGTCATTATTAACTTTTAATACAAGAATATTTAATAAACTCTAATTTCTTAAAGCTTTAGCTAAGTATACGTAAATATTTATAATATTAGTATTACCCATCCAAATTTCCAAAGGTCAATTGTGACTGTCAAAATTTATAACTAAATTAATATCAAGAATTATAAACTCATGAATGGCAAACACACAATGAGATTATGGCATAGCTCTGCTGCAATGTCATATTCATATTACATTCACCTATGTCCCAATACCAAACCACTTAATGGTAAACTTTAGGGATTTTCTTATAAAAGCAAGTACAGGAATTTCATACACTTATAGCCATAGAAAACTTTAGGATAAAGTCTTTATGTGGGTTATAATATATCATAATACGAACTTTTCAATTCTGTAAAATTACCATAATCACCAAAGATATGAGTTAGTCTATCCTTGTCTGGGTTAGCGATGGCTAGGCTTTAATCAATAGTGTGGAATACAGTTTCCTTGAAATCCATCTTGCATTGGGCTTCTGACATGGATGAGCTTCTTGAGACATCTATCATATTCTGAGGGTCACCCTCCCAGGCATGAAGGTAGGGTTATCCATTTTAGACTCTTGGGCCATATTAGATTACCCCTCACTTTGGTTTTCAACTCCTTCAAGTGGCATGGTTATGAGAATACAAGGACTATGCTTTGCGCTATCTTGCCTTCAATTCAGTTCTCCATTCATTGAACAGGACTGGTTAGAGATAAGGAGCAGTGGCCACATTCTGCAGATTTAACTTCACAACAAAAACTTTCCTTAACAATCTAATGATTTCATCCCATCAACTCTATGGTCATGGTCATAGACTCTATGGTCATGGACTCCATGGCTCTATGGTCAGGCCACCCAAGAGGGCTGGTTTTTGTGAAGGTTTTTTATTATTTTTTTCTTTTTTAGCCACCCCACAGCATACAGAGTTCCCAAGCCAGGGACCAGATCCAAGTCACAGCTGCAGCAACGCTGATCCTTAACCCACTATGCTGGGCCAGGGATCGAACTTGCATCCCAATGCCCCCAAGATGCTGCTGATCCCATTGTGCCACAGCAGGAATTCCCAAGATGGCTATTTGCTATCTCTAGGTTCATTCCCAGATTCATTCATTCAACAAATCTCTGCTTTCCCAACACTCCACTCATAGGACTGACCTTCCTGAACCATAAAGCCTAACCTGTAAATGCCTACATACTTGCCTTTGAGCTAGTGATTGTCCTAATCTCAACATCAGAATGGCTCCCCTTTGATAGTCTAACAAAGGGAAGACCTCCACTCCATTAAGCACTTGGCCTGAGGGGCTAGAAGGGCTGTGCCCCTTTGCTGGTTTTCCTGGTAATCATTGAGCCATCCTGACATCATTCACCATTCCCCCCTGTAATTGGTGATCTTCCCTTCCCCCAGGAGCAAAGACTGCTGCTGTGTTCTGCCCACTGTCCACCGTGTGGTGTTGCTTCAGGACCCTTTGGTTCCAGACTAGTAAGATCTCCCATCTATTAAACTAATGATGTGTCTGTCACTGACTTTAGGCTCTTTCTTCCATCTTGAGCCTGGGCAAGCACAAGGCTTGCAGGCCTGGATGCAGCCCAACACCTGTTCTCCTTTCCAGTATCCAAAGGTCCCTATTTCTTCCTTCAGCTTCCCAAATGTTGTTTAGTAGTAAACTTTGATGATGGAAGACAGGGAGATCTTGCCAATTTCACATCTGTTACCAACTGCATCATTTTAGGTGAGTTGCTTACTGATAGCAAAAGATTCACATGCCCATGCACGTGTGTATGCATACACACATGTATGCACACACACACACACACACACACACACACACACACACACACACACACACACAACAAAAACAACAATGGAAGAGAGCTTCCATTTTATTCAATCATACAATTCCTAATATATTTCATCAGAAATGAAGGATGAACATATCATAGGAGCAGACACGGTACACATCAGCTTACCTACTTCTGAAACTTAGAGTGCCTAATGTCAAGATACTACTGAGATATTGGTATCTACACAGGAAAGAGACTTACTAGATTTGAGAAGTTTTAGTTTTATTGTGTCTCAGCCCTTTTAAATGCAAAGTTTTATCTCCACCCAGGAAGAATTTACGCCTTTAGCAGAAAGTATTCACCCTGTTTTTGAGCCAAGCTCAGCCTTAGCAAAGTCATATCCTCTTCCAGAAGAGAAAGCAGACTTCCTCTGTCCAGCTGTCACTGAACAGACAGTATCTCTGCCTCCAGCCCTTCAGTGTCCTAGAAAGCTTACTTCTCAGTAGAAGTAATTTGGTTAAGGGCCTGTCAGATAATAAGGGCCTGTCAGATAAAAGATTCATATGATCCTTCCCAGAAGCTATTTTTTTAAGAAATATTTCAGGGGCAGGAACCAGTAGTGTGGTTGGAGTTCAACCATCTGAATGTTTCTTGGAAATCTAGATTTGGTGAAAGATGCCTGATAAAGCATTTTTTTTTGTCTTGTTGATATGCTTTTATTCACTAAAGAGCAGAGGGAACAAAAAAAGAGATTTACTTCTTTGAATTTAATTCTCAGTCATAAGAAACAATTGAAGGATTATGTGGATGTGATAAAAAACCTTGGGGAAAAGTAACAGGTCATACTGTTTCTAAACAGTTAAGAATGAAAATAGGCACTTCCAGACATGTCTTATACTTTAGTTGTGGGCATATAATTTAAAAGTTAAGAGGAAAGAGACCTATAAACTATAGCGAGTCAAAAAAGCACCCTATTCCAAAAGGATAGTAAACTCTAAAATGAAATTACAAAGGAAATATGAGAGGGATAAATAAATAAGCCAACCTGCCTACCCAGAGAGTTGTTTTATGATCTTTTATTTTAAGACTATATAGAACAGTCATATAACCAAGGATAAAAGCAAAATAAAAGTATATTACAAACCCTAAAGAACAGGTCAAGAAGGCTAAAGCTCAGGCTTAAAAAAAAAAAAAGAAAAGAAAAAATGAAAAAATGTTATTTTAGCTGTGTTGTAGCAAGAAAACAATACAAATAAGGGACAAAACACTCTTTGGATAGTTGCAAATGAGAAAGGGAAGTGACATTGACGAAATGTCTCTAGAATATGCAATACTCAGCTAAAAAAATGTTTAAGGAGTTCCTGTTGTGGCTTAGTGGGTTATGAGCCTGACTAGCATCCATGAAGGTGCTACTTCAATCCCTGGCCTCACTCAGGGAGGTTAAGGATCCAGTGTTGCTGTGAGCTGTGGTGTAGGTCACAGAGGTGGCTTGGATCTGGCCTTGTCATGGCTGTGGCGTAGGCCAGCAGCTGTAGCTCCAGTTCAATCCAAGGCCTGGGAACTTCCATATGCCACAGGTGTGACCTTGAAAAAAGAAAGAAAGAAAAAAAAAAAGATGTTTAATCTTGATAGTTAAAAAAAAATCCTGCAAGGACATTATTATCAGTCCCATTTTATACAGAGGAAACAAGGTCAGAGAAGTTGGTCAATTTGTAGAGGTTATATGACGAGTAAAGTAGTTATATCATATCTTCCTGACTCCAAAAATAGCAGGGAAAAGTCACCTATCAACACCTATTTTATTTTTATGTTCACTACTAAGGAAAAATGGTTTTTAATAAACTGAAATGAATAAAAACAATTATAATTAAAAATAAATTAAAAATGTAAATACAGAAGAAGGAAATGAAAACATTGGCGCAAATCAATGGCGCAAATAGAATTACATCCCAAGCTCTTGAAAGAAAGTAGCGTTCTATAGATACCTATTATAAAATTTATCACATTTTATCCAATTTTGGGGAGCAGTTTATCATTCACAGTGGATTTTGGATTCAATGTATAGCCAGCAACAAAACCGCTTCTCAATTCGTGTCTCGTAATAGAACCATTGTTTTGAAATCAAGAACTGGAGATGTATTTGAAATGTTAAAATAGGAATATGTTATGACATTCAAAAACAGAAAAGAGGAAAACTAAGGTGACTATTACTTGAGCATCTACTAGGTGTCAATTTCAGAGCCATGCTCAGTTCTTGACCCACATTGTATCTTCTAAGCCTTGCAATTACTCAGGCAGAAGATTTTACATATTAAGAAACCAAATTTTAAAACTTTTAAAAATTGTCATATCTCAAATAGCTCAGATCTTCCAGAGGGCTGGATTTCAAACCCATGGCTGTAGTTGAAAGTAAAATACTGGAGTGTTTTCAGGCCAAATTATGTTGCAACAAGTTCCTTAATTGATCTAAGCTTTACTTTTCTCTTTTGCAAAATAAGAACAATGACAAAACTCAACTCATAGAAATGTGGCAACTATCTGTATTTAGAACACCCTAATGTGCAAAAGTGCTCAATCATATAAATAGTATCAACAATTCATAACAATGAAAAAAATTGCCTTGTTATGTAGAGCGCTATTGGGTAGTACCAGGCCATTAATCATGTGGTACTTTTCTGTGTGGCTGTGTGTTTTTCCTTGTATACAGAGAACCCTAGAGAGAAGAGACCTTCCACCTCTACCGCTTTCCAAGCCTTCATCATATAGGAGCTCAGGGGGGGTCAAATAAGTATTAAAGCACCACATTCCAAAGCACTTACTGTTCAGCATATACATCTGAAGTTCATGGTACTAGAAATTGTAGACTGTTGTAGCTGAGTTTAGCAAGAAGCAATCTCTACAGGGTCATGGCATACCTGAGTAGAACCTAAAACAGAAATCTGATGTTAGGTGGGGCACAAGAGGCTTTCTTGTCCATGTGACCCTGCAAAAAACTAACACTTCACATGTGCAGCTTGCCACAGGGGACAAAGCATTGCTAAGCAAGCACTGCTAAGTATAACATAGAGTCCATCACTCAGGGATAACCACAGGCCAAGAGATAGAGCACACTCTCACAGACCTCATGTGTGGGACATAAATTCCTAATTGATGGCAGGAAAGAAAAATCTAACAAATGTCTGCCTCTTATTTCCCTTTTTCTTTTTACTGCATGGACTAAAGGACTCATAGCCAGGTAAGCCTTTCTTTCTACAAAGAGAAAATAGCTTTTTTCTACTGTTGGGATAGTATAAAATAACCAAATGCACTTGTAAAATAATTCAACATGTACCTGGAAAGTATCTCTCTGAAGGTATTTGAAGGCACGGGCTTGGAGAATGTCAGCATCATAAAACATCAAAGAAAGCCTCAGGTTACTTGTAAGGTTTTTAGAGTCACTTGGCAGCAAAATTAAATATATTTTAAAAGATTGAGATATAAATTATATATAGTGAAATTCAAATAGCCTAAGTTCATTACATTTTGCCCATATAAGTTTATTTGCATAAACACACCCAGATCAAGATATAGAATGTCACTATGGACCCAGACAGTTTCTCTTCCTCCCAGTCTATACCAACACCTACAAAGAGGCAATGACTATTCAGATTTTTATCACTGTAGATTAGTTCTATGTGTTTTGTAATTCATATACAGGGGATAGTATGGTATGCACTATTTTCTGCCTGGCTTTTTTTGTCTCAGCACAATATTTTTGATTTTCATTTCTGTTATTGCATATTTCAGTAGATAACAATATAATAATCATTATTTTGATGTATGTTATTATATTGCATGAATATACCATGATTTAAAAAAAATAAGTTCTCTATGTTTTTAGTTTGTGGCTATTAGGAATAAATCTATGATGAATATCCTTGTAGAAGTCTTTTTATTGCTATGTGTTTCAGGTCTCTTGAGATGTACCTGGGAATGCAATTGTTGGATGGGTGAATGTGTAATATTATGGGAAAATTAATATGATATAATCTGGCTTTTTAAATGATTACTCAGGCTGTTGAGTTGAAAATAGAATGGAAGAGAGGTGGGGGTGAAAACAGGGAGACTGAATAGGAGGTGACTGCAGGAATCCAGGAGATGATGAGATGACGATGGTGGTAGCTGTGAGAAGATGGTGGTAGTTGTGAGAAGTGGTCAGATTCTGGACAAAATTTTGAAGGAAGAGACAACAGAACTTTTGAATTGATTGAACATGGGGAACAGAAGGAATGTGGGAATACTGATTCTTTTTAGGAAAAGCTGTTGAGATGTTTAACAATTTTATTATATTTTGAACTATGGCACATGACTGACTTTGAGTTGTTTCAACTTTCAAGCTATTAAAGGAGCTATACACCTCCCAGTGAAGTCAGTGAAGTTCTGCCTGGCTGAAGCTTTTCAATTTTATTTTTATTTTTATTTTTTGCTTTTTAGGACTGAACCTGCAGTATATGGAAGTTCCCAGTCTAGGGGTTGAATCAGAGCTGTAGCCGCTGGCCTAGCCACAGCCACAGCAACTTAGGATCCAAGCCATGTCTGAAACCCACACCACAGCTCATGGCAACGCTGGATCCCCAACTCACTGAGCAAGGCCAAGGACTGAACCAGCATCCTCATAGATACTAGTAGGATTCATTTATGCTGCACCACAACAGAAACTCCCAGCTCTTTCAAATTCTATCAGACATTCCAGAGAAATCTACCCTTCTGTAACTGAGACATAAGAGCATGGAAAGAAAACAATGATCAATTCATATTTGTTTGGCTTTTATTTTGTAAGAAAAGGGATAATTTAATTTCTAGAATATAATTTCTTGCTGGGAAATTTATTGTGGAAACAAAAATTTCAGAGAACATTGATCAACTAGTAGGGATTTTTAAAAATCAAACCTCTAGTCAAGCAAAAAATAGAGGCATAGAGATGGAAAATTATTTGCCTCAAGTCACATAGCTAGATGATGCAGACAGCTGACCCCAGGAATCATGCTCCAAAGTACTGTACTCCGATTTAACAGAAGGTCCTTGTTGAATATTTGATTGGAAAGATAGATACAAAAGATTTTCAGATTTTCAAAGGAAATATCAGAGAACTAGTTTCATTATCCTAAAATGATTTATCATAAGGAGTATTTAAAAAACTCAAAATAATTTTTATAAGGTGGATTTCTTTTTTAAATTTTTAAAATTTTAATGAAAATTGTATATATTTAAGATGTACACATGGAGTGATATATATACACACACACACATACACAGTGGATAAATTACTATAGTCAAGCTAGTTAACATACTATCTTCTTACTGTTTCCATTTATTTTGTGATGTGAACACCTGGAATCTACTGTCTTAGCAAATTTCCAATAGCCAATACAGTATTATTAACTATAGTCATCAGGCTGTACATTAGATCTATAGACTTACTTACCCTGAATAACCTCAACTTTCTACGCTTTGAAGAACATTTCTCCATTTCCCCAACTTCCCTGCCAGGGGTAACCACTATTCAATTCTCTGCTTTTATGTATTTGCCTTGTTTTAGATTCTGCATATAAGTTAAATCATACTTTTTTGGTATGTATCTGGATTATTTCACTTAGTATATTTTCTTCCAGATTCATCCATATTGCTGCAAATGGCAGCATCTCCTTTTTTAAGACTGGAATGTATATATTACAATTTCTTTATCCATTCATACATCAGTGGACACTTAGGTTGTTTCCATACCTTGGTTATTGTGAATAATGTTGCAATGAACATGGGAATGCAGATAATCTCTTAATGATTTCATTTCTTTGGGGTATATAGCCAAAAGAGGGATTACTGGATCATGCGGCAGGTTTTTTTGTTTTGTTTTGTTTTGTTTTTTAGGAATCACCATGTTGTTTTCCACAATGACTGTACCGATTTACATTCCTACCAATGTGTGAAAGTGTCATCTTTTTCCACATCCTTACTGACACTTGTTATCTCTTTGACAATAGCCAATAAATGTAAGACCTAAAACCATAAATCTTCTAAAGAAACCATAGGGAAACTACAGCATCATCAGCAATTATTATTTTTTGGGATATGACACCAAAAGCTCAGACAACAAAAGTAGAAATAAATAAGTAAAAATAAATAGTATAGTAGGTGTGCAACTACTAAAATAAGTTTACTTAAGAGAAAAAAGAGAGAGAGAAAAGTGAAGACAATGACAATAAACAAATCAGTTTTTTAAATCTCTACTGTATAGCACAGGGAACTGTGTGTGATTGGGTCACTATAACAGCAATTGAAGAAACATTGTAAATCAATTACATTTTAATAAAAAATAATGAAAGGGCAAAAGAAAAATCTCTGGAGCTGGAATCTTTAACTAGAAAATTGGAATAAAATATTGGAAACTAAATCCTCTGAGGTGTGGTGTTTAATTAAAAGGCAGAGCTCGTTTAAAAGAATACAATTCAGAACACAGTTCCAGTCACTAAATTTTATCTCTGCAATTGCATAGTGTTAATTTTCATTAGATGATAGAGGAGGGTCCAGATTTAGAGGCCATAGAAAAGCACGATCCTACAGCCTCTGGTCGCATAATTGCTCTTCACTTTAGCTGTTCTTAGAAAAGGAAGTCTTAAGAAACCTGCCTCGGGTGATGAGGACAGAGTGCAATTGTGTAGGATGGGTCAAGGTAATCAAATTGCCCATGATGTTCATGTGTGTGTGAGCATATATTTTGTGTTTGTTAGAGATGAGATGACAATGTCCCAATTATGTCTCCTTCAGAGTGACCATATAGACTGTGTAGATACTAGACAATGCAAAGAAGAGATAGAAAGTGTCAAAGTTATACAAGGGTGATTTTGTTTTGGAGATTCAGTCTAGTAATTATCTTGATACTAATAATAGTAATAACAACAACAACTGACTGATGATAATAGCTATTATATTATGTAGCTGTAATTTTAACCTAAGCATGTGTGCATACACACATACATACACACACACTCTTGTAAACCTCAAAAAAATACACAAGGCAAGTACTGCCACTTTCTCCATTTATAGATGGGATAGTGGAGACACACAGGAATTCAAAGACTTATCCTAGTTTGGCAGCTGGTGAGTGTCAGCTGGGATTTACACCAAGTACTCTGGCTGTAGTGTTCTTCCTACTCAGTTTTAGTTTAAAATTGTTTTATAATAATTTTTCTTATGTCCTTAAGAAAATGCTTCTTGGAGTTCCCGTCGTGGCACAGTGGTTAACGAATCCGACTAGGAACCATGAGGTTGCGGGTTTGATCCCTGCCCCTGCTCAGTGGGTTGAGGATCCGGCGTTGCTGTGAGCTGTGGTGTAGGTTGCAGACGTGGCTCGGATCCCGAGTTGCTGTGGCTCTGGCGTAGGCCGGTGGCTACAGCT
The DNA here is from genome assembly GCF_016906955.1 of Phacochoerus africanus. Classification (NCBI taxonomy): domain Eukaryota; kingdom Metazoa; phylum Chordata; class Mammalia; order Artiodactyla; family Suidae; genus Phacochoerus; species Phacochoerus africanus. The sequence continues at coordinate 57,672,307 of NC_062549.1, read as the reverse complement.
CCGATTCGACCCCTAGCCTGGGAACCTCCATATGCCGCAGGAACGGCACAAGAAATGGCAAAAAGACCAAAAAAAAAAAAATGCTTCTCAAGGAAAAAGTGCCATTCCATTTGCCATTAAATATGAGATAATTTAATTAAATGTGAAAAATTATATGATATATAGCAAAGTGAAAAATTGCAAAATAGCATTATAATAGTTCCCTTTTTGTTGGATATGAAACTGTAGTTACATACATGTGCACACACACATACTCAGAAAATCTTAAAACTAATCTATACTAAAATGTTTTATTTTGTTTATTTTTTGATGGACATGTATGGACTCTGTCATTTTCTTCTCAGAATCATTCAATATTTCTTAAATTTTTAATTATGCATATACATCATCTTTGAAATAAGAAAAAAGGGGATTTAGAAGTAAAAAGGGTAGTTCCCATTGTGGTTCAGTGGGTTAAGAACTCAATATTGCCTCTGAGGATGGAGGTTCTATCCCTAGACTGCTCAGTGGGTTAAGGATCCAGCATTGTTGCAAGCTGTGGCAAAGTTTGCAGATGCAGCTTGGATCCCGCCTTGCTGTGTCTGTGGCTTAGGCTGGCAGCTGCAGTTTCAATTCGACCCATAGCCTAGGGACTTCCATATGCCACAGGTTTGGCCTTAAATAAATAAAGTAAAAAGAGTAACTTATGCAAATATACATGTGTGGTTGCTAATGACATATTATTTATTTTATTTTATTTTATTTTATTTATTTTCCCACTGTACAGCAAGGGGATCAAGTTATCCTTACATGTATACATTACAATTACATTTTTTCCCCCACCCTTTGTTCTGTTGCAACATGAGTATCTAGACAAAGTTCTCAATGCTATTCAGCAGGATCTCCTTGTAAATCTATTCTTAAGTTGTGTCTGATCAGCCCAAGCTCCCGATCCCTCCCACTCTCTCCCCCTCCCATCAGGCAGCCACAAGTCTTTTCTCCAAGTCCATGATTTTCTTTTCTGAGGAGATGTTCATCTGTGCTGGATATTAGATTCCAGTTATAAGTGATATCATATGGTATTTGTCTTTGTCTTTCTGACTCATTTCACTCACTATGAGAGTCTCTAGTTCCATCCATGTTGCTGCAAATGGCATTATGTCATTCTTTGTTATGGCTGAGTAGTATTCCATTGTGTATATATACCACTTCTTCCGAATCCAATCATCTGTCGATGGACATTTGGGTTGTTTCCATGTCCTGGCTATTGTGAATAGTGCTGCAATGAACATGCGGGTGCACGTGTCTCTTTTAAGGAGAGTTTTGTCCGGATAGATGCCCAAGAGTGGGATTGCGGGATCATATGGAAGTTCTATGTATAGATTTCTAAGGTATCTCCAGATTGTTCTCCATCGTGGCTGTACCAGTTTACATTCCCACCAATAGTGCAGGAGGGTTCCCTTTTCTCCACAGCCCCTCCAGCACTTGTTCTTTGTGGATTTATTAATGATGGCCATTCTGACTGGTGTGAGGTGATATCTCATGGTAGTTTTGATTTGCATTTCTCTTATAATCAACGATGTTGAGCATTTTTTCATGTGTTTGCTGGCCATCTGTGTATCTTCCTTGGAGAACAGTCTATTCAGGTCTTTTGCCCATTTTTCCATTGATTGATTGGCTTTTTTGCTGTTGGGTTGTATAAGTTGCTTATATATTCTAGAGATTAAGCCCTTGTTGGTTGCATCATTTGAAACTATTTTCTCCCATTCTGTAAGTTGTCTTTTTGTTTTCTTTTGGGTTTCCTTTGCTGTGCAAAAGCTTTTTCAGTTTGATGAGGTCCCATGGGTTTATTTTTGCAATTATTTCTATTGCTTTGGGAGACTGACCTGAGAAAATATTCATGATGTTGATGTCAGAGAGTGTTTTGCCTGTTTTCTTCTAGGAGTTGGATGGTGTGCTGTCCTATATTTAAGTCTTTCAGCCATTTTGAGTTTATTTTTGTGCATGGTGTGAGGGTGTGTTCTAGTTTCATTGCTTTGCATGCAGCTGTCCAGGTTTCCCAGCAATGCTTGCTGAATAGACTTTCTTTTTCCCATTTGATGTTCTTGCCTCCCTTGTCAAAGATGAATTGACCATAGGTGTCAGGGTTTATTTCCGGATTCTCTATTCTGTTCCATTGGTCTGTCTGTCTGTTTTGATACCAGTCGCACACTGTTTTGATGACTGTGGCTTTGTAGTATTTCTTGAAGTCTGGGAGAGTGATGCCTCCTGCTTGGTTTTTGTTTCTCAGGATTGCTTTGGCGATTCTGGGTGTTTTGTGGTTCCATATAAATGTTTGGATTGTTTGTTCTACTTCTGTGAAAAATGTCCTGGGTCATTTGATAGGGATTGCATTGAATCTGTAGATTGCTTTGGGTAGGATGGCCATTTTTACAGTATTGACTTTCCCAATCCAGGAACATGGAATATCTTTCCATTTCTTTACATCTTCTTTGATTTCTTTGATTAAAGTTTTATAGTTCTCGGCATATAGGTCCTTTACCTCCTTGGTCAGGTGTATTCCGAGGTATTTGATTTTGTGAGGTGCAATTTTAGGAGGTATTGTATTTTGTATTCCTTTTCTCATATTTCATTGCTGGTATACAGAAATGCAACTGACTTCTGAATGTTAATCTTATATCCTGCTACTTTGCTGAATTTATTAATCAGTTCAAGTAGTTTTGGGGTTGAGTCCTTAGGGTTTTCTATGTATAGTATCATGTCATCTGCATACAGTGACAGTTTGATCTCTTCTCTTCCTATATGGATGCTTTTTGCTAATGACATATTAAATTGCAAAGGGATAAGCAAGTCTTTATATGCCAAAAGTAATTCATTGGCAAATAATTTGACAGCAAATTATCTGTAAAAGTGCATATCAAAAAACCTATTAGTACCTCCTGTTCTGAGTTTTGTTCATGTCTCCTCATTTAACCATGACTGAGGGAACTCTCAAACATAGGCACCTCATATTCTTATTACATGAGTTTTACCTGTGGTCCAATAAATATTTATAAAGCCCTCAAAGACAAACTACCAAATACAAACTACAAATACCAAACAAATATTCCAAATGGTCACTGAGGGTCATTTTTATGTTGTTGCTGTAATTTATGTAGCAGAGAACTGGTTTAATCATGTTTCTCACCTGATAGTGGATGATCAGAATCTATTTTAAATTTTTTCCAAAACCCAAGTGCCATTTCTCTCCTCTTCTATTAAACACCCACTTTGAGTGTTAGATCTGTATCCCCAAGTTTGTGTTTACCTGTTAAACCTTGTGGTATTTTTTGTGTGATGGTGTTTTTTTTTTTTATTTTATAGAAATGGACTCTGTAGGTCTTGTTCTGTTTTTTACATTTTCTTTTTTTGTGAGGACTTTGTTTATGAGACATATCCACATTCTGTGAGTACAGCATCATATGCCATAATGTCTGAAAACAATATTTTATTTATTCATTCTCTTACTGATGGACACTTAGGTTGCCTTCCTTTCTTTCATCTCCCCTGAAACACATGAATGGCTTTGTACATATCTACTTAGAGTGTTGAACCAGAGTTTCTCTGGGATTTTAACCTAGGAATGTAACTGCTAAGTCAGGAGTCATACATAGAGTTATTTCACAAAACACTGACAGATATTCTTCTTGAATGACTCTGCCAGTTAATAGTCTATATTTAAAAAAAGGGTTGCCAATTAAAAAAAGTTGCAACTGTTTTGTCATTTATGAGGAACAGAAGAATTCATTTTTCAAGAGAATTTTTTTGGGAAATGTTTCACTGAGTCCTTTGAAGTTATTTAATGGCCACATAACCAGTCTGAAAAGGAAAGTTGGAGACAAGTAAACGCTAGTTGTTTTTCCTGCTAGTAGAAAAAGCCTTTCATTTTGGCAAGTGAACTCTGTGCATGATGATGCTTTTAGAAAAATGTATTTAATTCTTAATATGGACAAAGACTATGCGGTCTCAGGGACTTATTTGCTCTTAGAAGAGAGAGAGAAATGACTCAGGAGAAAAGGAATAGAGACAAGAGGACTAGAGGCAGAATAAGGAAACATGCTTTTCTTCTATTAGTAGGTCCTAAAGCTTAGTGGACTTGAAATGTCAAGACCCACTGAGAAATTCTGCCCAACCTCTAACTGACTTAGATTAATTCCACCCTGAAAAAATCGACTATGGAAATGAGCCTCTGTAACTCTTATATAACTAATTGTGCCCAAGAATTGTCCTGTTGTGGATAGAAGCAGATAACAGAAAGCTTCTGTTGGGGACAGAATAGTGTGGTAGAGGGTGACTTTTCTACCTTCTTTGAAGTAACACGTTTGCAAGTAACAGAGAACCCAGCTGAGGGGGCTTAAGTAACAAGGTTATGTGCAGATCAGCTCTTCTGAAAAGTCAAGCAGTGGGGCATGTAAAACCTAAATCAGACCTAAACAAAGTTCCTATCTATATTTTGCCATCAGCAATGTTGGACCACAGATGGTTGCAAATGGTAGTAGTGGCTTTGTTAAAATTATCTCTTGGTTTCCAAGGAAGACTGGTTCCAGGACCCCCATAAATACTCAAATCTACAAATGCCAAAGTCTCTTATATAAAATGGTGTAGTGTTTGTGTAGGATATCTGCATGTCCTCCTGCACATGTTAAATCGTCTCTAGATTACTTATAAATATCTCTCAACGTGAATGTTTTGTAAATAGATGTAAATACAATGCCAATGCTATGTAAATAGTCACTGGTGTGGGACAAACATGTTTTGCTTTTGGAACTTTCTGGAATTTTTTTTTCAAACATTTTTGATCCTCACTTGGCTAAATCCATGGCCCATGGATACAAAGGGCCAAATGTACTTATATTATTTTAGATTTTTCATCTGGGGGAGAGAATGAGACTCTGATTATGACAAATTTCAGCAAATGTATCATTTAATTTCTTTGGATATAATTGGGCCACATGTTCATTTTTGAAGCAACTATGTAACCAGAGGCTTGTGAGCCTCTTACTTACAAGACCAATCAGAACCTATGCCAGTCTCTGAAACAGTCAAACTTATCTGAAACTTTTGAGATGAATAATGGGGGAGAGGTCATTATCTTAAACTGAAATCAGATCTGGGGGCTATAAGTACAAATTCCAAGTAAGAAACACAATACAGGTCTTACACAACTTCATTCTCTCAGTAAATGCTTGCCAGTTCTCATTTCCTTCATCACATATGAAAATATAAAACAGAGAGTACCAAGGTACTTTAAGACAAAGGTATGTATTTTATGCCCTAGACACATATTTGGAAATTGTATTTCTGGGCAATTGGCCCATGACAGATTTTCTGCCAGAGAATGTTCATGCTTTAATATGTCAGCTTCTCTTCTTTTTCTCTTGGTCATTGTTTTACAGTTATAAGATTCTCAATATACTCCCCCCCAAAAAAGTTAACAGAATTACTAAATGAAATCACAATTATATTTCATATATTTTTTTGGAGAAATTGCCTTAAAGCATATTTAGGTCATGAAAAGGATAATATACATGTTAATATTTCTCATTTAAATTAGAAACACTGAAAGAAAAAAGTGTCTACTCCTCACACAAATGCATAGCCAATAAGTCATAACTGGCCATCAGAATCATCTTACATATGCGATAAAATCATACTTTCTGATTAGAATAAAGGAAGGCCTTTCCTAAGGCCAAAAGAGAAACATCATCTCATCCTATCTCTAAATAGTCTGCACATAAAAATGTATCCCTGGGAAGAAAAACAAATTTCTTATATTTTCATCTTCCAACTAGGAAGCATTTTTAGACAATGTAACTCAAAATATTAAAATTAACAACCCCTAATTGACATACAGTTTTTTGTGAGTATTTTTATAAAACTTTTTTTTATCAGGTCTTCTGAATAGAAAGAGATTAGATGTACTCCTTGAATAATGTTGCTATTACAGAAAAGTAGATAGCAAAATTCATACTATGTCTTCTTGAGGTCTGCTAAAACTGATCACTATTCATAAATGTCTCTATATAACATGGCCCTTTAACTATATAATAAGGTTAACATATAAGATCATTCCTACTGTTGAGTTTGTGAGCAAGGTTTTAAGGGGATAAGAAAATGAGTCAAAGATTGAATGTTTATTAAGTGCTAGGGATAATGGCAGCCATTTGGCATTTAAAGTCTCATAGTAGAGATAGTTAGTCTCCCTTTTTTTTTTTCTCTTTTTACAGCTGCACCTGTGGCAAATGGAAGTTTCTGGTATAGGGGTCAAATCTGAGTTGCAGCTGCAGCTTTCACTACAGCTGCGGCAATACCAGATCTGAGTTGTATCTGCAGCCTACACTGCAGCTTATGGCAATGCTGGATCCTCAACCCACTGAGCCAGGCTAGGGGTCAAACCCGCATCTTCACGGAGACAATGTCAAATCCTTAACCCACTGAGCTGCAGTGGGAACTCTTAAATGTGTCAATTTTTAATCAAGAGCACAAAGTGTCCAAGTATGGGGTGGATCATAAGAAAAAGGGGTAGAAAATGAAAATCTGTTTAACATATATAACAGATATTGTGCAAGACGATTTATCTACCAGAACTCTTTAAATATCTAATTGTGTATGGTGAGTCTTAAATAAGGTAATGAAGGCAATAAATCAGTAAAACAATTGACATATTACAAGTTTTCATTGGATACAACAATAACCATAGAATTCAAATCCTTTTCAAGTACACATGGAAATTCACCAAGATAGACCGTATGTTGGGCTAATAGAAATGTCTTAATATATTCAAAAAGATCAAAATCATATAGGACACATAATTTGACCACAATGGAGCTAAATAGAAGCCCTTGGTAATAAGACTATCTACGAAAATCCAAATTATCTGGAAAATTTAAAACACACTTCTAAACAATTAACGAATCAAAGATTACATCACAGAGAAAATTTGAAAATATTTTGAGCTAATGACATTTAAAACGTATAAAATCTGTTAGATGCAATTAAATCAGTGCTAAGAGAAAAGCATATAGCTTTTAAAATACTTGCATAAAAAAGAAAAACCTAAAACCAACTACCTCGTGTTCATTTTTAAGATACTGGAGAAAGAAGATCAATGCAAATCAAAGTAGAAAAGTGGAAAATAATAAAGAACTGAATTACTAAATAAAACATAGACATACATTTGATAAGACTAGCAAAGACTAAGTTAGTTTTTGAATAGATGAATGGAAAAAGAAAAAAAAATCACAAGAAAAATTTAATCAAACAAAAGTCATCATTACCAGAAGCAGAAATGGTCTTATAACCACTGGTCTTTAAAAATCAAAGGATAAGAAAATACTGTGAACAACCTTATGCCAGAATCTTCAACAATTTATATGAAATATAAATTGGATATCTTAAAATTTTGTGCAAAGAAGAAGTAGAAAATATGAATAGCCCTGTGTCTATTAAAATTTTTTTTTTGGTCTTTTTGTCTTTCAGGGCCACACCCATGGCATATGGAGGTTCCCAGGCTAGGAGTGCAATGGAGCTGTAGCCACAAACCTACACCTCAGCTACAGCAACGCTGGATGCGAGCCACCTCTGTGACCTACACTACAGCTCAAGGTAACAGCGGGATCCCTAACCTGCTGAGTGAGGCCAGGGATTGAACCCATATCCTCATGGATCCTAGTTGGGTTTGCTAACCACTGAGCATGACAGGAACTCCAAAATTTTAAAACCGTTATCTCAAACCTTCTAATATCTTACATAACAGTGAAATACTTTTTTCTTTCCCAAATCATGAATAACTCAAAGATGTCAACTCTTACCATTTCTATTCAACTGTGCAATGAAGATTCAAGTCAGTGAAAATCAGGCCAAAAAGAAAAATAAAATGCAGAAATATAAGTTAAAAATAAAACTGTCCTATTTACAAATATATACTTAATTAATTAGAATAAACTTCAAATCTACAAACCTATCAGAACTAATTAATTAGTTTGGCAAGGTTATGGGATATAATTTTAATCTAAGAATCAATGGATCCTCACTTGATGGCAGCAAAAATTAAAAAACAATTTTCAAGTATCCATTTACCACAGCATCAAAAACTTAAAATACCTATGAAAATATGCAACAAAACATTCAAGACCACTGCATTGAAACTACAAACATCATTGATTGGAATTAAAGAAGACTCAAACTAGGAAAGATACAATATTAATGAAGTGGAAAGCTCAGTACTGCTAAGATTATAATTCTCTCCAAACTGACCTACAGATTAAATGCAATTCCGTTTCTGTGTTAATTTGATAAATAGATTTTAAAATGTATATAGAATGAAAACAAACGAATAACTGAAGCAATTCAAAAAATAAGAACAATATTAAATTTATTATAGAAGTTATAGTAATCAAGAGAGTTTGGTAGGAGTAAAAATATAGATATATAAATCAATGGAATAGAATAGATAGCCTAGAAGTAGACCCACATATATATGTTAAATTAATTTTCAACAGACTTGACTCAACAGAAGAAGTTCTTTCAATATATAGTGATATAACAATAGCATTTCTGCATGAGAAAAAAAATGAGTATAAGCCCTACCTCACATCATATACAAGTGTTAAATCAAAGTGGATCACATATCTAAAACTAAAATATAGAAATGTAAAACTATCGGAAAACAGAAATAAATATTTACAATTTGGCTGCGGGCAAACTTTTCTTATCTAGAAATATAAAAATTACCCAACATATAAGGAAAGAATCTGAAGAATTGGTTTTCAGGAAATTAAAATACCTTTGCTCCAGGAAAAACCCAGTGAACTAGAAGAAAGTATACATAACATATATGTGAGACAAAGAATTTTATCCAGAAATATAAAGAACTCTTACAGTACAAATAAAAAGATAGCCCAGTTAAAAATGGGGAGAAGATTTGAGTAAACATTTTACAGAAGAATATAGATGACTAATGTGCATATGAAAAGATGCTCAACCAGAGATACACGAATTTGAACTACAGTGAGATAGGACTATGTAACGATTAGAGTAACTATTATAATACTATAATAATAACTATTATTATTAATAACTAAAATCTAAAAATACTGAGTGTTAGCAAAGATGCAAGACATAGACTACTGGTGGGAAGGCAAAATTGTACAGCCACTCTGGGTAAGAGTGTAAAAGTTTCCTATCAAGTTTAACATAAATTTGCCATATGACTCTTATCCCATTTTTAGGTATTAACCTAAAAGAAATGAAAGTATAGCTATCAACAAAGACTTGTATATAAATTTTCATAGGGCCTTTACTTATAATAGACCGAAAGTAGAAACAACCCAAAAAGCCATTAACTGGTGAATGTAGAAATAAATTGCGGTATATTCATACAATGGAGTACTACTAAGCAATAAAAAGGAAACAAGAAACTATCAAAACCTACAACATGGATAAATATCAACATCATTTTAGTAAGTGAAAGAAGCCAGTCAAAAAGAAGGGTAGATATATATGATCCCATTTATATAAAATTCTAGGAAAGAAAGCTACTCTATAGTGACAGAAAGCAGCTTAGTGATTGACTGAAGAAGCAGATAGAGAAAAGAATGGATGACAAAGGTAGACTAGAAAAGTTTTGAAGGTGGTACAAATATTCATTATCTTGATTATTATGATAGTTTATACACATATCAAAACTTAAACTGTGAATTTTAAATATGATAGTATATTATACTTTAATTATATCTCAATAAAATTATAAAAAGCAAATAAAAGGGGAACAGAAAAATTATTCCTTTGGTATGAACTTGTCACACAGCAATGTTTATTCCATTGCCTTCCAGAAATCTGCAAAGCCATGTTTGGCATAACAATTTGCAACTCTGAAAAATTACAGGTGATAGAAAACATTTTCCTTTGTAAACAGTGATAGTCAAAAGGACACAAAACACTTCTATATCTCATTTTGCCTACCAGCACTCCTTGAAATTCTGTACCCAAAAATTCATTATTTTCTTCTTTGATACTACAGACATGAACATGCCAAGACCTGCAAACACACTGGCCTGTAGGAATGAAAGTGACTAACAGTACTGACATAGTAATAACTGCCATCAAAATTTGGATTTGTGCTTTATAATTACCATTTTTTCACATACTATATATACAGTACACACACACACACACACACACACACACACACACACACTTTTTCCTTAACAGGCAAAGAAAATAAGACTATTATCCTTGTATCAACTGATTTTCTCTAATTTGCTTTTCCTATTTTTCCAAACTCTTTTGGCATAATGCTCTTTTGCTTTCCTCCATCCATGAAAGTTAGATTAACTTTGAAAAATTGTTGCCGAAAACTAGTGAGTTATTATATGAACTGAGAATCTGGTGTCAACACAGCTCCTTATATTTGAAGCTTCGCTTAATTAGCACCAACTTGGACTGGTGGGAACATTTATCTTGAAACATTAATCAAAACTGTACAGAAACTGAATGGACCATTTTTCTAAAACTACCACTTTCTATGAGAAAAGTAATTAATTAGCTAATTATTTGGTATGAAGGATAAAAGTCACTTCTGCTTTTACTGTATTTACTCTGATAATAAACAGAAAGTTTTAGTACTTAATGTTTATTCACTCTCTGGCAGCTTTCCTAAGTACCAAAAAATAGTTGTATTTAAAGTGCCAAAGATTTCCTGGCAGTAGAAGTGAAATACTTCCAGTAAAGATCTTATATAACTTGATCTTTAGATTAATTACACATCACTGGAGACATTTTATAATTTTAAAGCTGAAAGTTGCTCCAGAGATTACCTTATCCAGTTGCCTGGTTCCCCAGGTGAGTTAATGCACCCCAGGTAGCTAGTGACTTCAGCAAATTAAAAACATGTCTTTTATTTTATTTTTCTCTTTATGTAATTCTGTAACTTCTTACTTTAGCATCTGATCTAAATTAATACCGCAGGAGATGATAGTGAGTAACATTTTAAGATGTGATATTTGTACTTTGAATACCCCAAGGAATACAGGTATAGGATGACACCGATTGAAAAATAATTAACTCTTCCCAACCTGCCCTCCAATATTCACTATCCAATATTATAAAAATATTATAGTTTCTACTTTATCTAATGTTACCAAAATAGATTCAAAATTTTAGTATCATCAGTTTCCTGAAAAAAATCAAGGGCAATTCCTGCACATATTATATGTTATATATTTCCTTGTTCAAGAACCCCAAAATCACTAAGTATAATACCAGATTACTTACTGCTTGAATGGGACAGGATCTAATTTAAGTTTTAAAGAGTTTGTAGTTTCTTCTGTGAAGAGGAGAATTTGTAAGAGTGTCAAGAGCAGAGATAAGTAGTCTACTGCCATAGTGTGTCTACTGCCATAGTGTGTTATGTAGAGGAATAGGCCTGTGGCAAAGAAGTGGACATATCTGGATGGTATTTCAAATGTGATGTTGACAGAATGGTCATAAGTGATAAGAAAAAGAGAAATTATGGATGGCTTCTAGGTTTGGATCCTGGATGACTGAATGGATAATGATGTAATTTAATGAAATAGAGAGTATCATGCAGGATAGAAATGATTGGATCTAGATGCTGTCGATATAAAAATTCTCTTTCTAATATAATAAATTTATGGTAAAACTGAATGAAAAGAAGTACGTAGAAAAAGTCAATGTTAAAAATAAAAATTTGGGAGTAATCAGTGCTGACTGCAATAAAAATGCACAACACAAGAGCTGTGAGTTTCAGTTTTATTTGGGCACTTACTGGGAACTATAGCCTGGGAGACAACCTTTCATATAGCTCTGAGGAACTGCTCCCATGAGGTCAAGGGGCAGGTCAGCATATAATGATTTGGGGTAATGATACATGCAATCAAACACATTTCTTGGTAGAAGGTTACTGCTAGTTACTAGGCACAGATATCTTAGTTAATGACTTCAGTGCTTTTCTAAGTATGCGAAGATGCAAGAAGTTCATAAATTTTTCTCCTGAAAATATCTAACTCTCTGATGGTCTGTTCTTCCATTTGTCCCAGAGCACAGAATGTTGCATTGCTGATCTCTACCATGAACTCCTTTCAGGGTGTATTGAAAGTCAGGGACTATAGTGGCTAAAGAGTCAACCCATGTAGAGCTGGATGAAATTCTTTAATTGACATCAGTATATACATGGTATTTAAACACAAGGACTAGACAATCACCAAGACAGGAAAATTAGGTAAAACCATGATGTTCCAACGTTTTAGATAGAAAATGATATCTAAAAGATATAAGACGGAGAAGGAGCATCAAGCAAAGTAAGAGTAAAATTTGTAAATATTTTTCTGATAGAGAAACAACAGCTTAGCCATCAGGAAAATGCATATCAAAATCACAGTTGAGAAATTTCTTTGTGGTTCAGTGGGTTAAGGATCAGGCATTGTTACAGCTGTGCCTTTGGTTATAGCTGTGATGTGGGTTGGATTCCTGGCCAGGGAACTTCCACATGCTACAGGTATGGCTAAATTAAAAAACAAAGTAACAAATAAAAAAATCCACAATTAAGTTACTGCATCACACAAACCAGGATGACTATAATAAAAAAGAGAGATAATAACAAGAATTGGGGAATATGTGGAGAAATCAGAACCAGGATAAATTACTTGTGAAAATGCTAAATGATGTAGTCATATTGAAAAACACTCTAGCAGTTTCTCAGAATGTTAAACCTACTGTGACCAAGAAATTCCATTCATATACAACCAAGAGAAATAAAAACATATGCGCATATGAAAACGTGTACATACATATTCATAGAAAAATTACCCCAATATAATAGCCCCAAATTGGAAACAATCCAAATGTCCATCCAGTGATGAATGGATTAATAACTGTATTATATCTATTCAATGGAATATTATTTATAAATAAAAAGGAATGAAATACTGATGCAGTCTGTAATATTGATGAACCTTGAAAACACTATGATAAGTGAAAGAAACCAGTCACAAAAGACCATGTAGAGTTGTTGCTGTTGTTTTTATGATTGCCAGCACAGGTGTGAAAATTTATTCAATAATGTTTATTATACTCTAGGTAGGTAGTAAGTAAGTGGATAATTGGGTTTAAGCAACTTGAAATCTTCAAGAATGTTCTTGTAATGGAGGAAGAAAAGAGCAAGTAAACATGATATTTTTTGATGACAGGTTTTGGACCATGGCAGGTAAGTAGGGAAAAGAACACATGAGGTGCATGATAGTGAAAAAGTTATAGAGTCAACAGACATCTCAATCAGAAAATAAAGAAATCTGAACATGAAAATAACTGAGGAAGTGAGGTGGGAATATATTAGGTATATATTCAGAGTAACATGCTTTAAAGAAGAGATTTGAGGTCCTGAAGTATAACAGGTGGTAAGTCCACATGAAGGTATATAATAGAGCTCAAGCAGAAAAATATGAGCAGGAGTAGAAGTCAAGAATGTGAGAAGCCAAGGTGTTGCATGAATCATCCACATAGAAATTGAAGTCACAAATTTTTTTTAATTACTCAAATGAATTTATCACATCTGTAGTTGTACAATGATCATAACAATCCAATTTCACAGGATTTCCATCCCACAACCCAAGCACATTCCCCCCACCCCCCAAACTGTCTTCTCTGGAGACCATAAGTTTTTCAATATCTGTCAGTCAGCATCTGTTTCTATTTCATTGATTTCTGCTCTGATCTTTATGATTTCTTTCCTTCTGCTAACTTTAGGTCTTATCTGTTCTTCTCTCTCGAGCTGCTTTAGATGTAAAGTTAGCTTGTTTATTTGAGCTTTTTCTTGTTTCCTAAGGTGGGCATGTATTGCTATAAACTTTCCTCTTAGAATGGCTTTTGCTGTATCCCATAGGTTTTGGAGTGTCATATCTTCGTTGTCATTTTCTGCTAGGTATTTTTAAATTTCTTCTTTGATTTCCTCAGTGATCCATTGGTTGTTTGGTAGCATGTTGTTTAGTCTCCACGTGTTTGTGTTTTTTGCAGTTTTTTTTCTTGTTGATTTCCAGGTATATAGCGTTGTGGTCAGAAAAGATGCTTGATATGATTTCAATTTTCTTAAAGTTGCCAAGGTTGGATTTGTAGCCCAGGATGTGATCAATCTTAGAGAATGTTCCATGTGCACTTGAGAAGAATGTGTATTCTGTTGCTTTTGGATGGAATGTCCCATAAATATCTATGAAGTCCATCTGGTTTAATGCATAATTCAGGGCCTGTGTTTCCTTACTGATTTTCTGTCTGGTTGATCTGTCCATTGCTGTAGGTTGGGTGTTAAAAGTCCCCCACTATGATTGTGTTTTTGTTGATTTGTCCTTTTAAGGTTGTTAGCAGTTGCCTTATATATTGTGGTGAACCTATGTTGGGTGCGTAGATATTTAAAATTGTTATATCTTTGTGTTGGATTGATCCTTTGATCATTATGTAATGACCTTCTTTGTCCCTTAAAATATTCTTCATTTTAAAGTCTATTTTGTCTGATATGAGTATTGCTACTCCAGCTTTCTTTTGATCCCCATTTGCACGAAATATTGTCTTCCATCCTCTCAGTTTGAATTTGCATGAGTCCCCAGAAGTGAAATGGGTCTCTTGAAGACAGCATATATATAGGTCTTGTTTTTCTATCCATTCAGCCAGTCTATGTCTTTTGGTTGGGGCATTAGTCCATTAACATTTAAGGTAATTATTGATATATATGTTCTTATTGCCATTTGATTAATTGTTTTGGATTTGTTTTTGTTGCTCTTTTTTCTTTCCTTCTTCCCTTGTTCTATCCTCTTCTGGTTTGATGACTATCTTTAGTGTTGTATTTGAGTTGATTTTTCTTTGTTTGTGTATCAGTTGTAGATTTTTGGTTCGCAGTTATTCTGAAGTTTTGATATAAGCATCTATATGCATATGAGATTGTTTTAACTTGTTGTTCTCTTAATTGCAAGTGCATATCCAGTGTCCTGCATTTGTACCCACCTCTTCTCATGATTTTTTTTTTGTCTTTTTGCTATTTTTTTGGGCTGCTCCCACAGCATATGGAGGTTCCCAGGCTAGGGGTCGAATGGGAGCTGTAGCCACCAGCCTATGCCAGAGCCACAGCAACGCGGGATCCGAGCTGCGTCTGCAACCTACACCACAGCTCACGGCAACGCTGGATCGTTAACCCACTGAGCAAGGGCAGGGACCGAACCCACAACCTCATGGTTCCTAGTCGGATTCGCTAACCACTGCGCCATGACGGGAACTCCATGATTTCTGATTTTGGTGGGATAATTGTGCATGGATGATTTTGTATTTTTACTGTGTATATACTTTTCCTGGTGAGCCTTGTCATTTGTGGTATTTTTGTTTCTGGTTGCTGTCTTTTCTTTTCTGCCTAAAGAAGTTCCTTTAGTATTTGTTGTAAGTCTGGTTTAGTGTTGCTGAACTATCTCAGCTTTTGCTTATCTGTGAAGGTTTTGCTTTCTCCTTCAAATCTGAATGAGAGCCTTGCTGGGTAAAGGAATCTTGGTTGGAGGTTTTTTCCTTTCATCACATGAAGTATATCATGCCACTCCCTTCTGGCCTGCAGAGTTTCTGCTGAAAAATCTGCTGATAACCTTATTGGGGTTACCTTGTATGTTACTTGTTTCTTTTCCCTAGCTGCTTTCAAGATTTTCTCTTTGTCTTTAATTGTGGTCAGTTCAATTAATATGTGTCTTGGGGTGTTCCTCCTTAGGTTTATTTTATATGGTATTCATTGTGTTTCCTGGATTTGAGTGAGTGGTTCCTTTCCCATGTTAGGGAAGTTTTCAGCTATTATCTCTTGAAATATTTTTTTCTGTCTCCTTCTCTCTCTCTGGGTAATGACCTGTGATTGGAGCTGGGCTTTGGAACTCAATGAAAGAAGCAAACATGATGCGGTTCATTCTTGGTTGACTGTTGGGTAACAGTTCAAGTTGTCATCCTTAGAATTTTTCTGGACATTATGGATCTGCTGTCCTACCCTCTACCCCTGCAGTTTACAGTGAAATGTCAAGAAAAATTAGAGACACAGCCCTATAAATGTGATAGCAAAGTCTATAAAAAAATCCTCCAAGATTTTTTTGTATCAATAAATCTCTTGATCAGATTTGGCAGTCTAACTAGATCCCATTATGAATACAAAGAATCATTGCTTAATTAAAATTCATGGTGTTCCAAACAGGTTTAACATAGAATTTTTTCCATTGTATGATTAAAATCTTAGTTGTTATTTTAAAAAATGCAATCTGAGATGTTCACATCAAAATTAAACAAATTTGAGGTCTTAGTATACTCCTCTACCACTTCTCTTCTGCTAACTCTGCCTCCTCTTCTTCCAACATCCTAAAAGCTAATTTCTAAGCAATTTGAAAAATAAAGGTAATTTTTTTTTCTTTAAAAAAAAATCTATCTAGCAATATTTCCCTTTTGGCACTTCCACTAGAATCATATTTCTAAGATGAAGAAAAACATTGGTTCAAAAGTATTTACATTAAAGTTATTTTAAAGAATTAAATTTATTGATAAATAGCTTCAATAGAAATACATTCTAGAAACATTACTTAGTGCTTTTTGATAGCTTCTGGCTATTTCTAATCACCTTGACTTGAAAAAAATGTTTATAATATGCAGAGAAAAAGAGTGGGAGGTAAGAAAATAAGCTAGAATGAAATATTATGTGTGATCTTTTCAGACTAATAACCTAAAACTCTAGCATGGGGATCAGAAAACATATTTTTGATGAAAACAGCTTTGAACAAAAATAAACATTTCTGATAGGCAACTAGAGAACCATCAAGTCATTATCTACATTCAGTTTCTTGATCCTAATTATAACTGCCTCATGGGTTAACAGCTGAATATTGACAGCACAATTACTTAACAATAGAAAAAAATCAGAATTGACTTTTGAGAAGGATAAATGAAAGAAAATTCATAATTTTATATTACTCATCTGCAAGACAAATGAAAATAACAGATTATATAATTGAAAAAGTTTTTAAAAAGATTTTTAAATAGTGGAAGAGAGAACTATTCTCTTTTATGGCATAAGGAAATATTCTGCCCCCAATGACAAATAAATTGAAATAAAACTAGCTGTTTTTCTTTTTCTTTTGTCTCATGAATAATTGTACCTGTTTTCCCTTGCCTATTCTATTTTTGCCTACTTGATAAGACTGAATGTTCTATGAGATAAATCTGATGTAGAAATGGTGAATGTAGAATTTTAAGGACAGAGAGTTGTACTGGGTTTTATATTTCTCTTTTACCTTTCAAAACCGTTGCTATAATTCTCCAAGTATGGTAGCTTCTTAATAAATACTTGACTGCTGAAACAGTTTGAGTTTTATTAGTCGTGAAGCTTATCCAAAATAATTGCAATTAAATCAATTCAATTTAAAGTGTGTATTTATCAGAATCTTTTCTATATCAGGGATCAAGATACATGAGGTCTCAGTATTTTTAAGGTGTTTACATTCTAGTAATGAACAATGTAATTAATAAACAAAAATATTATTTCTGATTGTAACATGTATCAGGAAAGAAACAGAGTGATGGGAATAACCAGTATAGGTCACCAGATGAAGTGATCGAGAGAGGCTCCTTAGAAGAACTATCTGAGTAGCCATTTTAATGAAGTAGAATGAGACATGAAAATACCTTTGAGAAGAGTGGTCTGACAGGGAATAGCAAGTGCCAAGACAGCTACCTGCCAGACCATTGAGATGAAGAGAAATAATAGAGGAGTGTGAGGTTAGAAAGTTAGGTAAGAGAGTTCCCATTGTAGCTCAGCAGGTTATGAACCAGACTAATACCCATGAGGATCAGGTTAGGTCCCTGGCCTCATGCTAGGGATCAAATTGGAGCCACAGCTGCTGGCCTATACCGCAGTGACAGCAACACCAGATCTAAGCCGTGCCTAGGACCTACACCACAGCTTATGGCAACACCGGATCCCAGACCCACTGAGCAAGAACAGGGACCAAACCTACATTCTTATGGATACTAGTCGGATTTGTTTCCACTGAGCCACAACGGGAACTCCAGGTTTATATTTTAAATAGATCATTCTAACTTCTCTATGGAAAATAGATTTCAGAGAAAGTAGAGTTAAGGAGACCAAATGATAATATATTGTAATACCCTAGGCAAGATGAGATGGCTTGGATTAACCTGGTAACTGAAACAGGGGACGATAAGAAGAAGATCCAAGGTACATATGTGGAAATTAGCATTGGTAGAATTTTGGTATGAGAATGACAAGACTGAGTGTACATTCAGCTGGCTAGCCTGACCAAAGTGATGAAAAGCAGATTGTGATAAAAAAATAGTAATCTCAAAAGTAGAAATTTACCATTGAAAATATTTTATCAACATCAGCCAGTAGTCTAGTGTTGGAGAAATATAATTTTTGAGCACCTAAATTTTCAGGTTAAGTACTATGTTAGGCACTCACAGACAGACAAATGAAGCATAACTTATCTAAATTCAGACATAAATCATAAGATAGTCCCAAACCGTCATATCTTTTAGAAGATTGAGATCTTTGCCTTTGGTTTACATGAAAGCCAGAAATAAAATCAATAAATTTTCTAACATAACTTCCCTAAGTCTTTGCTGATCACTTATTCTCTGGAATTCTTTTCCAGTGATAGCAAGTGCACAGAGAGTTATTTAGCTTTGAGGAAAAATCCAACATAAACATATTTATGAACTATTATCTTTATAGTTTATTGATATAAATTATTAGTTTGTATATGATACTACCTAATCCTCAACCTAGTAAAAAGGAATGGAACTAATGAAAATACAAAGTTTATCTATATTCTTTTTAAAATTTTTTTTAAGGCTGCGCCCAGGGCATATGGAAGTTCCTAGCCTAGGAGGTGAATCAGAGCTACAGCTCCAGGTCTATACCACAACCATGGTGACACATTCGAGTTGCATCTGTAAAATACCCCACAGCCTGTGTTAATGCTGGATCCTTAAGGAAGTGAAGGAGGCCAGGAATCAAACCCACATCCTCATGGATACTAATTGGGTTCTTAACCTGCTGAACCACAACAGGAACTCTGAAATTATCTATATTCTTTTTTATCTCTTTCTATGATGTTTGTTCATTCAGCGTTGGGTGGGAGGATGATCTTTGCTTAACTTGGAGAGTCAGGAAATATAGAGAACAACAGTAATCTGAAACAATGTACACTGCAGCTGCAGAAAAATACTCTGTCAATGAAAAATTCCAAAAAAAAAAAAAATGAGCTTCAATCTTCATTAAAGAAAAGAGGCAGACTTGGGAGTTCCCTTTGTGGCTTAGCAGTTAACAAACTCGACTTGGATCCATGAGGATGCAGGTTTGATCCTTGGCCTTGCTCAGTGGGTTAAGGATCCTGCATTGTTGTGACTGTGGTGTAGGCCGGCTGCTACATCTCCAATTTGACCTCTAGCCTGGGAACTTCCATATGCCATAGGTGTGGCCCTAAAAAGATTAAAAAAAAAAAAAGAGGAAAGAAAGAAAAGAAGCAGACTCCCCAAATGTCAATTCACCCCTGAGGTAGCAAACTAAGAGCCTTTTGGGTAAATCTAACCTAAAGGCATGTTCTATTTAGCTCCCAAAGTGTTTCTTTTCAATAAATTTTGATTGGTTGCCAATATTTTGACAAGAGAATGAGTTTACATCTTTTTCTTTAAATTAAAATACAAATTGACATCACTGGAAAAAAGATCTGTATTCTTGTAAGACAGCTGATAGGAGCTGATTAGATGCCATGTCTTTAAATTGAGCAGTGTGCCGTATTCCCAGATAATGCACTGTTGTATTCCAGTTATTTAGACCAAGTGTCAAATTTGTCCAAATCAAGGCTGAGGCACTCATCTGTTTTTTCCTTGTTGTCACTCTCCTTCTCCTGTAATCTGTCACTCACGCATCAGCATCAATTTAAATAATCTTTCAAAGTGGATATCAGATAGTATCATTCCTCTATTTAAATGCCCCAAGTGACTTCACACGGTCCTTAGAATAAAATCTGACCTAACTCAGGCTCCATCTGATTTTTCGAGCCAGGGATATTCTACAAATAAAAATAATACATGTGAGTATAGTATCCATTTTTGGTAAATGGTACTTTGTAAACCTAACTTAGAAAAGTTATTATGTAATTTACTTCTCATACAAAAAATAGAGGATCTCATAATATGATCATGTAATATTACTTTTTGTTTAGTGTATTTTAGACAAATTTAGCAATTGACTTTTATGGGACTGTAAAGGGAATTTTTGTTTTAAATTATATAATCTAGAATATATCAACAGGGTCACTGAAAAAAATTTCCAAAGCTATCCAAGAAGGCATTTATTTTTAATAAAAAGAAGTTCTTTATATGGAAGATAGTGAATTCTTGGAAAAGGAATTACTAAATCCCAAAAATAAATTATAACCCATCATTTGCTATTAACTGTTGTTGTTAAAATAGTCTCAAGTTTGAGCATGACATTTCAAGTACTGGCTGAAATTTCAACCATGTGACTTCCACTAAAAGCAATATTTCCCAAAATTATTCCTTGGAAATTGTCTACTCTGATTTTTAAGGTCAGAGGTTGAGAAGTTAATATCTTACTTTTCTTTTATTCTTTGTCAAAGCAAGAATTATAGAAAAAGGGGAACCACTTTGTTTTGGTTTTTGTTTTCCTCAAAGTTGAGAAGTATCATTGGAAGAAGAAACATAATTAGTCTTATGACTAATTTTTTTTCTTTTCCCATCTCCTCTTTCATGTACCTATTCAAATCTAAAGACACAAAGTGCCCGAGCAGATACATGGGAAGAAAAAGAGTAAAATCAGATTTGAAAGTGGCAGAATCCTAGGCATTTAATACATTTCAGTTAAAAAATAAATGTGTAAAAAAGAGCTATACTTATCTCTATACATAATAGAGTTTATATATATCTCTTATCCTGATGTTTTATTTATTATTAGACTCATCATCTTAGCAATAACAATTGTACCTTTTTGTAACATTCCCCTGATATAATCAACTCAACTTTCATTCATATTTAAAGTAGGAACAAATAATCCTGTAGTGAGTCAGTGATTTAAGAAGCCAACTAGTCTCCACGAGGATGAGGGTTTGATCCCCGACCTCGCTCAGTGGGTTAGGGATCTGGCTTTGCTGCAAGCCGAGGTGAAGTTTGCAGGTGTGGCTTGGATCTGGCATTGCTGTGACTGACGTATAGGCTAGCAGCTGCAGCTCTGATTTCCACAGAGCTGGAACTTCCACATGCCACAGGTGTGGCCCTAAAAAGAAAAGCCAAAAAAAAAAAAATGTAGGAACAAATAACTGCCACCTATCACAGGGATGGTTGTGAGGGTTAAAGAAAAAGATGAAGACAAAGGAATTTTGTAAACTACCCAGTTAGGAATATGTTATTACTCTATGTCTATCAAATGCTGATTTTTTAAAAGCTTTGGAATAATAATTAAGGAGCCAATATAAGCACTGCTTGTCTAATGGCTTCTTGTATTTTTTTGATTATTTTTTTAAGAAGTCCACTTAAATTATTCTTTAAAATGTAATCATCTGAAAGACAGAAGAAAAATGTACTTTGGACGCTATGTTCCAAAGCAAAGTACCTCTACTTCTGTAGACACTTAATAAATACTTTCTTCATCATAAATGTCCTTGGCTGCTATATACCTACAACAAACAGCAGAATGCCTGAAATTGTTCTCCACATGATATGTAACTGATAGAAATATTTTTTTCTTTTTCTTATTCTTTTTATGCATTCCAATGAGAAAAAGTTATATAATTTTTCAGCATCAAGAATGAAAGGATGAAGTAAAATATTAGACTCTTGGTCTTTTCTTTGTAACCTGGAAAGTGTGTGTGTTTGTGTGTGTATGTCTACATACACACATGTAATCTTTAGGACATGTATTTGAGACAAGTTATAGTAATATATAGACATATTTTTTAATACATTTGTAGTATTTCTCCAGATAATATATGGTATCTCATATATGTGTAAATATTGTAAATACAGTTTACAATATTTTTTGTGACTCCTGACAGATTTGGAGTAATATATGGTATCTCATATATGTGTAAATATTGTAAATACAGTTTACAATATGTTTTGTGACTCCTGACAGATTTGGAGTAAGAGTATAGGGAAGTTGTGCAAGTGGGGTCCATCTGAAGCCAATTCTTCTGCAGAAGACAACTACAACTGTGCCAGTAATTCCAATTCCCAGTTTTACTTCATTTTTCATCAAAACTCCCCAATACAAACAAGCCTCATGCTGTGATAAACAAAAGTTGTAGGTGCAAAAAGATCTAGAATCTTGTCACAGATCTGCCATAATATTCTCTCTGTCTGGCAGTAAGTCACTTACAAAATATTGTCTCTTTTCCATATTTGTCATGTCAAGAATGGGAGGTTTGAACTTGAAGTTATTTTCTAAATTTTAACATTTTATATTTTAATATCAATATTTTATATTCTCTAATTAAATCTGGAATTTCTCTCTAGTTCTTAATTTAAGTATTTATAATCTCCTCAAGCCTCAAAATGTTCAATAATACTTTACCTGTTGTATGATTTGTCTTTCAAATACTATTTAGCTTTGGGACACACTGAAGTCCAAAGATTTCCTCTGGAGTCCATCAGTAGGCTGTAAGATTTCTGTGTTTCTTTGAAATTACATTTCAAAATTTTTTTTTGTCTTTTTGTCTTTTTAGGGCTGCACCCACGGCATATAGAGGTTCCCAGGCTAGGGGTCTAATCAGAGTCATAGCCACTGGCCTATGCCACAGTCAAAGCAATGCCAGATCTGAGCTGCATCTATGACGTACACCACCACTCAGGGCAATGACGGATCTTTGACCCGCTGAGCGAGGCCAGGGATCAAACCTGCAACCTCATGGTTCCTAGTCGGATTCGTTCCATTGTGCCATGAGGGGAACACCTCAAATGTTTTACATATTTACTTTATTTTAGAGGGGAGGAGTTACAAATTTAATCAGGATTTCATTGGTGCCTACTGGCAAAGTGGTTTAGATTTTAGGTACCTAAGCAGACCAAACATAGCAGTTTAATACTGGTAGTACTGTCTATAAATGACATCATGAGCATGCACAGAATTTTTTTTAAAATTCAAGCCAATTTGACACTGTCCTTGGTTCCAGACCACAAGATTGCCAATATGAAATCATACTACATTAAGGCTTTATCTTTTCAAAATTCTACATACGATAAAACTTATTATTTTAACCAATAGTTGTTGGGCATCTTACATGTACTAAACATTCTTCTAGCTTTATAAGGAGTCAATTTGAGAAAGAGAAAGGCCAGTAAGGCTGGCTGGCAAATGGTGAGCAAGGACACAATGGTACATGATCAGTTCAGAAAGTGAGGCAAAGTCAAATTATATAGGATATAGGGAGAAACTTGAATTTTATTCCATTGGCAGTAAAAGCTACTGAAAGATTTTCAGAAAGGGGATTCTTAGGTATGACTTATATTTTTAAGAGAGCACTCTACCTATTATGGAGGTTTCATTTTATACAAACAAATGTAGAAACAGAGAAAATATGTAGGAAGCAAACACAGTAATTCAGGAGATAGATACTATGGCTTGGTCTAAGTGACTAGAAGAGGAGATAGAGTGATAGTATATGAATGTAACAGATCTATTTTTGAAGTAGAAAGAATAGAACTTGCTGATTGCTTATATTTGAGCTTAACTAGAATAACAGGTTATTAACAGCATTTTTACCTGGCTTATGTGGCTTATCCAAAAGATCACAGATTTATCTCTGAAATTATAATAGTTAACTTTTGCAGCAACTACTGCCCAAGATAGCATAAATTGAAATTAGATTTTATTTCCCCGAACAATTATATAAAAGAAAGCTTGTTTTCATGATTTTATTAAACCCTGGTGGTCTCGGAAATTCTTTCAGAGGATTCACAAAGAAAAAGTTATTTCCATGATAATGCTAAGGTTTTTATTTGCCTTTTTAAAAGTATTGGCATTTGCTCTTATGGCATAAAAGCAACAGTGAATGAAATTACTATTACTCTACCTCAAATCAAGTTAGTAGCACCAAATTGTGTTAAGTATTCTTCACCATCAAAAACACACAATTAAAAAAAAGTGCAAGCTTAAGAAAATCTTTGAGGAAATAACCTACAAGAAAAAAAAGTGCAAAGAACTCAAACACTTGGAGGTTAAATAATATGCTACTAAACAACAAATGGATTACTGAAGAAATTAAAGAAGAAATTTAAAAACACTTTGGGACAAATGAAAATGAAAACACAGCAATCCAAAATCTAGGAGATGCAGAAAATATTTTAAGAGGGAAGTTCACAACCATTCAAGATAACCTTAGGAAAGAAGAAAAATCTTGCATAAATAGCCTAAAGGAAGTAGAAAAAAAATTAAAAACCCAAAGTTAATAAAAAGAAAGAAATCATGAAGATTAGAGCAGAAAAAAAAATGAAATAAACACTAAAACAA
This sequence comes from Phacochoerus africanus, assembly GCF_016906955.1. Taxonomy (NCBI): domain Eukaryota; kingdom Metazoa; phylum Chordata; class Mammalia; order Artiodactyla; family Suidae; genus Phacochoerus; species Phacochoerus africanus. The sequence goes on along the minus strand of NC_062549.1, from coordinate 57,647,727 downwards.
AAGAAAATCAATGAAACTGAGAGTTAGTTCTTTGAAAGGATAAAAAGAATTTACAAATTTTTCGTTGGACTCATCAAGAAAAAAAGAAAGAGAGCCCAAATCAATAAAATCAGAAATAAAAAAGGAGAACTTACTACTGACATCACAGAAATAAAAAGGATCATAAGAGATTATGACAAAAATTATATGCCAATGATATGGACAACCTACAAGAAATGGATACATTCCTAGACATGTACAATCTCCCAAGACTGACCAAGAAGAAATGAAAAATATGAATAGATGAAACACCAGTAATTAAAAAAAAAAAACAAAAAACTCCCAGTGAACAAAGGTCCAGGACCAGAGGGCTTCACAGTGAATTATACCAAACATTTAGAGGATTTAATACCTATCTTTCTCAAAGTATTCCTAAAAATTGCAGAGGAAGGAAGGATTCTGAACTACTTCTATGAGGCCAGCATTTCCCTGATATCAAAATCAAACATACCACAAAAAAGAAAATTACAGGCCAATATCCTCAATGAACATAGATGAAAAAAGTCCTCAACAAAATACTAACAAAATGAATTTACAATACATTAAAAAATATCATATACCATGATCAAGTGCAGTTTATTCCAAGGGTGCAAGATGATTCAATATTTGCAGGTTAATTATTGAGATATACCACATTAACAAATTAAAGAATAAAAATCATGTGACCTTTTCAACAGTTGCAGAAAAAGCTTTTTATAACATTCAACATCCATTTAGGATAAAAAATCTCAACAATGTGGATATAGAAGAAACATACCTCAACATTATAAAGACTATGTATTACAAGCCTACAGCTAACATCATACTCAATAGTTTAAAGCTGAAAGCATTTCCTCTAAGATTGGGAATAAGACAAGAATGCCCATTTTTATTCAACATAGTATTGGAAGCCCTAGCCACAACAATGAAAAAAGAGAAAAATGAAGAAAAAGAATTCAAATTGTAAAGAGGATGTAAAGCTGTCACTGTTTGCAAATGGCATGATGCTATACACAGGGAATTCTAAAGACATCACCAAAAAAAGTACTATAACTCAGGAATTAATCTGGCAAAGTTGTAAAATAGAAAATCAATGTACAGAAATCTGCTGGATTTCTATATAGTAACAATGAACTATCAAAAAGAGAAATAAGAAAACAATCCCACTTATAATTGCATAAAGCAATACACTTATAAATACCTAGGAATAAATCTAACTAAGGAGGTAAAACATCTATACTTAGAAAATTTTAGACACTGATGAGAGAAATTGAAGATAACAAAACAGATGGAAAGATATGCCATATTCATGGATTGGATGAATTAATATTGCTGAAATGACCATACCACCCAATGGAATATATGGATTAAGTGCAATCCCTCTCAAAATACCAATGGCATTTTTCACAAAACTAGAACGAATAACTCTAAAATTTGTCTGGGAACGCCAAAGATCCTGAATAGCCAAAACAATCTTGAGAAAGAAGAACAAATCTGGAGGTATTGCGCTATCAGATTTCAATCTATACTACAAAACTAGAGTCATCAAAACAGTATGATACTGTCACAAAAACAGATACAAAGATCACTGAGACAGAACAGAGAACTCAGAAATGAACCCACACTCATATGGGCATTTAATCTACCACAAAGGAGGCAAGGGTATACAATGGTGAAAGGATAGCCTCTTTGATAAAGGATGTTGGAAAAGCTGGACAGCTATATGCAAAATAGTCAAAACTAGACCACCCTCACACCATGCACACACCATACACAAAAATTAATTCAAAATGAATTAAAGTCTTAAATATAGAGCCTAAAACTATAAAACTTTTAGAAGAAAATATAGGCAACATACTCACTGACATTAGTTTGAGTAATATTTTTTTGGGTATGTCTCCTTAGGCAAGGGAAACAAAAATAAAAGTAAACAAATAAGACTACATCAAACTAAAAAATTTTTTCATGGTGAAGTAAAAATCACCAAAACAAAAATCACCTACTGAGTGGGAGAAGATATTTACAAATGATATATACACAAGGGTTAATATCCAAAATACACAAAGAGTTCCTACAACTCAACATCAAAATAAAACAAACAAGGATCTAAACAGATATTTTTCCAAAGAAGACATATGACCAATGGTATATGAAAAAATGCTCAACATCACTAATAATGAGGAAAACACAAAGCAAAACCACAATGAGATATCACCTCACACCTGTCAGAACAACTATTAACAAAATAACAAACATTGGCAAAATGTGGAGAAAAGGGAACCCTCATGCACTATTGGTGGGAATGTTAATTGGTGCAGCCACTATGGAAAATGTTTATGGAGATTCTTCAAAAAATTAAAAATAGAACTACTATATGATATAGAATTACAGTCTTGACTATATATCCAAAGAAAAATAAGCACTAATTCAAAAAGATATATGCACCCCATGTCCATTGCAGCATTATTTACAATAGCCAGAACATGGAGGCAACCTAAATGCCCATCTGTAGATGAATGGATAATGAAGATGCAGTACATATGTATGATGGAATATTACTCAGCCGTAGAAAATAATGAAATCTTGCCTTTTGTGACAATGTAGATGGCCCTAGAAGGTATTATGTTAAATGAAATAAGTCATAGAAAGACAAATACTATATAATTTCACTTGTATGTGGTATCTAAAAAACAAAACGAATGATCAGGCTTAACAAAGCAGAGATACAGATTACAAACAAGTGGTTGCCAGAGGGGTGAATAGGTGGGGGAAGAAGAAAAATAGGTGAGGGAGACTAAGAGGTACAGATTTTCATTTGCAAAATACATGAATCACAGGCATGAAAGGTACATTTGGGAAGCATAATCAGTAACTATGTAATATCTTTATATGGTGACAGTGAGGATCATTTTGAAGAGCACAGATATATAAAATCACTATATCATATAACAAGATTTAATACAGTGTTGGAGGTGAATTATACTTGAAAAACAAACAAACAAACTCTTAGAAAAATAGATCATATTTGTGGTTACCAGAGGTCAGGGGTAGGGGAGAGGGAAATAAATGAAGACAATCAAAAAGTACAAACTTCCAGTTATAAGATAAATAAGTACTAGGGATATAATGTACAATGTGATAAATATAGTTAATATTCCTATATATTATATATGAAAGTTGTTAGAGTAAATCCTAAGAGTTTTCATCATAAGGAAATTTTTTTCCATTTCTTTAATTTGCATCTATTGTGAGATGATGAATGTTCACTGAATTTATTGTGATAAACATTTCATAATATATGAAAGTCAAATAATTATGCTGCACACCTTAAACTTACATAATGCCATTTATCTCAATAAAGCTGGAATAAAAAATAGTTTATTTGGAGTTCTCTTGTGATGCAGCAGGTTAAGGATCCATCATTGGTATAGAAATCCAACCTCCTAACATAAAATTTCCCATTGACAGTAACTCTGATCTCCACTTTTTGAACCATTTCCTCTATTTAACTGGATATACATCATTTAGGTGAAAACACTTCAGCCATTTCACAAATGAACCTTTCCATAGAAAAGAAAATCATGGACTTGGAGAATAGACTTGTGGTTGTCAAAGGGGAGGAATGGGGTAGATTGGGAGTTGGGATTAATAGATGCAAACTATTGCCTTTGGAATGGATTAGCAATGAGATCCTGCTGTGTAGCACTGGGAATTATGTCTAGCCACTTACAATGGAGCATGATAATGTGAGAAAAAAGAATGTACACATGTATGTGTAACTAGGTCACCATGCTGTACAGTAGGAAAAAAAAATTGTATTGGGGAAATAACAATTAAAAAATAAAAAATAAATAAATAATAATAATAAAAAATTTCGGCCATTTCAAAACAAAAACAAAAAACACCACCTAGTCAGATGACAATATATCCCTTAAGTTTGGAATTAAATTTTACCGGTCTTGTGGACCCTCCCTCCTTTTCAAATATTCTCTTATACATGTGAATTGCTGACACTCTATCCTTGCAGATTTCTCTTTTCATGTTGGCCACCCTTCCTCACTCACCTTTGTAAGCCTCTATTTCTCTGCACGTCCCATAAATACCAGTGTACCCCAAATTGTGTTCTAGCCACACTTCTTTCACTCTATATACTTTTACAAAGCAGTCTTGGCCATTTCCAAGACCTCAGCTATTCGCTATGCTAATGACTCTTACATATTTATGCCTGAGTTTTATCCAACTTCTTGTGCTACATATGATCTTGTATTAAGCACAAGAACCACAACCTTAAAATATCAAAAACTAAGCCCATCTCTCTCTGAAAACCCACGCTTTCTCATCTGTTTACTATGTCAGTGAATGGCATTAAACAACCAGATACTAAGCCACATTTTTATTCCCTCTTTGTCATCCCCACATTTAACCAATTGCAAAGGCTTATGAACTCCATCCTCTAAATAAACAAGTATTTGTTCATATTGCTCCAGCCACACTCTGCAGGATGCTGTTATTTCACCCTTAGGTCATTGATTATAACTGTCTCAGTCTGCTTATTCTCAGTATTCCTTTGCTTTTCTCAAATTTATTCTTCTCACTGAAGCTATATTGTTAATTTTAAAAGGCAAATCTAACAGTGTCACTTTCCTGCTTTTGACATCCAAGTGTCTTTCCATTGCCTGACAATGAAGGCCAAACTCCTTAGCGAGATTTAAAGATTCCTTCAAATCTTGCCACCATGGACATCTTCAATTTCAATGTCTATTAGTCTCTACCTCGCTCTTTATAATCCAACCACACTGAACATTTGAAAGTTTCTGAAAGCGCCATGCTCAATCTTCTTTTCAGAACATCAAACCCATTTGTTAAATTGGTACATCTTGTCAGGAATGATATGTACATGTGCAATTCTAACAAAGTATAGGAAAGAATTTGTTGGGCTTTTAGTCCAACCTATTTGAAGAGACAATCTCAATATGAAATCAATACTCATTCTGTTTAATCATGCTTATCACCTTGAGCACTGCAACTACTCATTCTTTACATCTCTAATTAGATGTTACTTCATTCTATAATCTATTTACAGTAAATAAGATAGTCCTATGACATATTTCTGTAGCAGTTTTAAATTTCTGTGTCATCATTCTAATATTTTTTTAAATTCCAGGCTTCCCTAAAAACTAAAATCTCAAAGATTATATGAATTAAGACTATCTTAACTATTCTGACCTCAGTGTTTGTAGTGTCTAGCATGTAGTAGAAGCCCAAAGTGGTGTTGTTGTTGAAGGATTGAGTGTAAAGTTAGAAGGGAATGTTTTTTTCCATCTTTGGACCATAGAGTTTCTGATAGCATGAATCAAAAACAGCCACTGTATATATCAAATCGACCTCCTTAGCTTTATATTGTAAATAGGAAAATTCCTGCAAATCAGACAATCAGTTGTCTCAGAATTAACTTTTGGCATTTTGCTTTATCTTATTCAATTTTTTATGCATAATTTTAAGGAGAAAGGAAGACGTTTCCCTAGGGACAGATTATTAGATGTTATTTTAGTCTGGAAACCTCATATCCATTAATTTGTGAGCTTGCTTTGGTTCATTAATACATTACACTTTGAATAGAAATGTGCCATACTCTTGGGCTAATATACAGAGACTCTAACAACACAAGCAGAAGCGCTAGAGAAGAAGCCTACCAACTGCACAGGGAATTAGAAGGTTAACATTGTAAAGACAGAATTGGCATCCTTAAAAGGCAGGGCAACCAAATGGGAAAAAAAATACAGTAAGAATTAGGACTAAATAAAATTGTGTGAAAGAAGGATGTGTAGCCTGACAATATTTGATTTCTAATAAGTCAATTGTAATACTAACTTTATTATCAGCTGATAAAACTATTTGGCAGTAAGTTTTTTTAATGCAAGACTATCAATTTAATATTCATTAAGAGAGCAGATGTAGATATAGGTAATTAGGAAGACTTTATTTGCTAAAAGTGATCAGATGTAACCTCAGTGAGTCTAATAAACATTGAAATCCACGTCTTCTACTTTTTTGCATAAAAAATGGCTGATATCTTTAAAGATATAAGGATATAAGGAAAAAAATAGAGATATAAAACCTTTAAGCTGGATCTAAGACTTAGGAATTTTTCTCATTAAAAAAAAAATTGAGGAAGTTCCCGTGTGCCACAGCAGGTTAAAGATATAGCATTACCACAATTCGCAAGTTGCAACTGAAGTGCGGGTTCGACCCCTGGCCCAGGAACTCCCACATGCCATGGGTACTGCCTAAAAAAAGAAAAAAAATTGAGATGGAAGATGACCAGATTTTGTAGCAAGCCTCCTGCTCTTAATGGTCTTGGAAATATGACTCAAGTCTGGGTCTCCAGGAGTTTTCATTTGGAAAATAGAAGAGAAATAAAATAATGATTTTGGAAATATCTGAAAAAGAGAAAACAATTTTGACAATTAAATAGGAGATGAGCTTGGATATAATTGGGAGAAGATAGTCAAAAAGTACAAATCGGATAATGGTAGTGAAAATGGGAGGGAAAATGGTAGGGAAAATTTCCAGTTACTTATTTGTTAATAAGTACTAGGGGATATAATGTACAGCATGTCAAATATGATTAACAAAAAATAATTTTCACATATACCATATAGCAATGTTAATTATATTTGCTGAGCTATACATACGAAGTTCCCAGGCTAGGGTTTGAATTGGAGCTACTGCTGTCGGCCTATGCCACAGCCACAGCAACTCAGGATATGAGATACCTCTGCAACCTACACCATAGCTCACCGAAACGCTGGATCCTTAACCCACTGAGTGAGGCCAGGGATCAAACATGCATCCTCATGGCACTGTACCACAACAGGAACGCCCTGAAAGTTGTTAAAGAGAGTCATTCCTAGGTTCTTACCACAAGAATATATATATATATATATATATATATATTTTTTTTTTTTTTAATTTTGAGGAGTTTCCATCTTGGCTCATTGGTTAACGAACCTGACTAGCATCCATGAGGATGAGGGTTCGATCCCTGGCCTTGCTCAATGGGTTAAGGATCCAGTGTTGCCTTGAGCTGTGGTGTAGGTCACAGACGTTGCTAGGATCCTACGTTGCTGTGTTTCTGGCTTAGGCTGGTGGCTACAACCCCTACCCTGGGAATCTTGATATGCCAAAGGTGCTGCCCTAGAAAGACGAAAAAAAAAAAAAAAAGAAAAAAATTCTATATCTATATGAAATGATGGATATTTACTAAACTTATTGTGGTTAGCATTTCATGATGTATGTAAGTCAAATCACTGTACTGTATGCTTTAAATTTATACAGTGCTGTATGTCAGTTACATCTCAATAAACCTGGAAGAAAAAAAAAAGAGCTGTATTAGAAGTAGAAAGAAGGTATTCTAAATAATCAAATGTGTTTCTTATAAAATATTTCTGTCTATAAAGCTATCTACAATGTTTTATAATCAAGTGATCATTTTTCAAATTAAAGAAATTACATTGGTGGTAAGCTGTTGTATGGGACTTGAGCATTTTATGAGTTCGTGTTTTGCATTAGGCACTGTGCTAAGCCTTGGAAGTGCAGAGGTAAAATTAAACAGACATAGTCCCTGTTCTCATGGAGCTTACAGTACAGTAGAGGTGACAGACATAAGTCAAATAATCATGCCCGTGGAAGGAATTTTAACGTATAGAGACAGGGGAAGTCATACTGGTTCATATGTAACTTAATTTAAACTTTATGCTAACTAGAACAGCCTGTGTTATGGCCTGTCAAACATGCATTGTACATCACTGAAGAAAAGAATGCATTTAATAATTAAAATGAAGTAACTGTGGTTCAGGTATCAAAAGGGCATCAGATGACCATTGCGGATGTGGTCTTAGACAAGTTGCTGCATTCCTGAGAACTTAAATTTCCTGAACTGTGTCAGACCCAGGGACATCACCAGCTGTTCTCAAAACAGTATCTGCTTGCAGCTACCAGCTGGAACCTTATGGTTTCAAGGTCTCCCCTTGTAGCTGTGCAACCATGGTGGATCCCAACCAATACTTACTTAACAAGAACCCTCACTTCTTGCCAGTTCCAATTATAATTCTTCACAAACAACTTATATAATTTTGCATCTTCTGCCATTTTAAGCCTCTCCCTTTTTGTAGGCCGATGGAGGACAACTCAAATGCTTCTTGAATCTGTGTCTTAGAGTCCTCAGTTTGGCTCAAATAAAATTCTTTTCTATTCATATTACAGATGGTTGATTGATTATCTCCATCAATAATACAAGACTAAATGTATAATTATTTAAACTCTGATAAAAGCTAGGAATTAAAATGCTGAACACTGTGAATGCATGTACCTGGAGAACTCCAGGATTCAGTCCAGGAAGGTTCAGTTAGGATCTGAGAGTGACTAGGTAGATCCCAGTCACATTCCAGGCAGAGGGGAAAGGTGAGTTGGTAGGAATCATATTCTTCTAGGAACCTGAAAGAGGATCAGTGTGGCTGGGATAGAGAGAGGGGTGAGAAGAATATAGGATTAAGAGGTGGAGATTGACTGGCACCAGATCATGAAAAGGCAGAGACTGACCAGCACCAGATCACCTTATGGCCATGTTATGGGTTCGGGTCTTTATCGTTACAACAATGGAAGCTGTGAAGTGCTTAATACCAAAGCACCACAAGTCAATATGTTGTGGAAACAGAAGACAGAGTGTGTAAAATTATTTCTAAAAATATTAAGCAATAAATATCTCTATTTTTTTCCATTTTGAATTGTATTGTATACCTCTCAACTATTTTAATCCAGGCTGGCCCTAGAACAATTAGAGAGCATGTGGAAAAGTCCTTCATGTAAACAGTTATTGAACAACTATTTTAACAAATATAGTCTTAGCAATTTCCAATGACCCTAGGTTCATAAAAAATGCAGAGACTCAGGATAAAAGGGTGAGGAAAACCAACAGAGCTACTGCTTTCCCAGAGCTCACAGTATAAAAGAAAAAAAGGTGAAAAAATTCTTGCGATGAACTCTTAGTGACAAGTACGCATGATCAGATCTAATGTCAAGCAGGACCGTCACATATGGAGAGTGTAATAATTTAGATATAGTGTCCAGACTTACTGAACTGCACTTGTTTTTAAAACAGGTGAGTTTTGGAGATCCTGCTGTGGCTTAGCAGGTTAAGAACCTGACTAATATACATGAGGATGAGGGTTCAATCCCTGACCTAGCTCAGTGGGTTAAGGATCCAGTGGTGCTGCAAACTGCAGCATAAGTCTCAGATGTACCAATAAAAAATAAATAAAACTGTAAGTTTGAGCACATTGGCCTTGGATTCAGGCATTTGTCAACCTTTTTACTGGGGGTTATCATCTGTTGGACCACTTTGTCTTAGGACAGACTGATCAGAGAAATAATACAACATATTAAATTCATTTTGAAATGATGCAAATATTGTTGGGATACTTCCAACCTAAGCGGCCCTCTCCAACCTTTGCGAGGGTCCTGGGGGTTGAAAGAGAAATATAACTTCATGCTTTCTCCCCAATAAAGTCTTTATTTTGAGCCAGTTTTCTTTATGCTAAAGCAAAAAACAAACAAACGAACAAACAAAAACCCCCCACAAAATCTCTAGGAGTATAATCCTTATTTATACTGAAACAGTGAGAAAAATTTGAGGACATGAATGTGAAAAAGGAATTTTTAAAAGAAGGAAAAGGTAAACCTGAACACTCAAACCTTAGTAACTACCTTAAGGTAACTTCATATGTGGAAGTAAAAGTGTTTTTAGATTAAACATTCATAATTTGGGGGATTCAGTCTTGTCAAAATTGCGCCCACAAAACAACTTAGCTGACTGTTATACTTCATAATACTAGTAGTACCTCTTCTACTAATAATGGTCAAGCATTTATCATTTGCCAATTGTTTACTATATATAGGGAACATTGGATATTGGTTTAATCCTTATAACAGCTTTGACATAGTAGACATTACAAATGCGGTTTTGTTTTATTTTTGATGCTGTCCTGTTTCATTTGTTTTTTAATTTAATTTTTAAAAATCGTACTGGAGTATAGTTGACTTGCAAAATTGTGTTAGTTTCAGGTGTACAGCAAAGTAAATTATTTATACATAAACCTATATTCATTCCTTTTCAGATTCTTTTCCCATATAAGTTACTACACTTTACTGAGTAGAGTGTCCTATGCTATATAGTAGTAGGTCCTTGTCACCTATCCATTTGATATAGAGTAGTATGTATATGTCAATCCCAACCTCCTGATTTATCCCTCCCCCACATTTCCCCTTTGGTAACCATAAGTTTGTTTTTGAAATTTTTAAGTCTTTGTTTCTGTTTTTTAAGTTCTTTTGTATCTTTTTTTTAAAATTAAATTCCACATATTAGTGATCTCCTATGATATCCGTCTTTCTCTGTGACACACTTTACTCCGTATGATAATCTCTAGGTCCGTCCATGTTGCTGCAAATGGCATTATTTCGTTCCTTTTATGGTTGAGTAGCATTCCATTGTATATATGCACCACATCGTTTTTATCCAATCCTCCATCAGTGAACATTTATGTTGCTTTCATGTCATGGCTGTTGTTAATGGTACAATCACTATTTTTTAGTTGAAGTAATCACAGGGACAGACGAGATGGGGCTAGATTTTGCATACAGAACTGCATAACTTTCAAAATTGTGCTTTTGGTACTCAAAAAAGACTAAGTCTAAGTGTTTCATATTGTTAAAATGGAAGCAGGCATTTCAGACAATGTTTTCATTTTCAAGAAGGCCATCTTCTACGTGTGCTCATTAGAATGTCTGTGTGATAGATTGCAAAAATGGCACAAATTATTCACTGCCTCTATATCCATGTGCTTTTTCATGTTTTTTTTTTGCAGTGCTCTGCCACTGTGGGCTGGGTGATATACCCTGCTTTTTGACACTCAGGCATAGATCTGCTGCAAGCTGAGACTTGGATCAGGCTTGCTCTTTGGGCTTGCTTACTCTTGTGCTTTTGCTATCATCATGAGAAGAGCTCCAGCTACTCTGCTGGAGGACGAAAAATACAGGGAACAGAGCTGAGTCACCACAGTTGCTCCAGCGGAAGGTTAGCCAATCCTCAGATATGTGAGTGAACCCAGTGGAGATCAGCAAAGCTGCCTAACTGACCACCAATGACCAAAAATATGTGAGCAATAAATCAAATGTTGTATCACTGAGGTTTTGTGATTGTTTCTTTCTTTTTGGGAGGTGGGGGTGGAGGCAGGCAGCAACTGCGGCATATGGAATTTCCTAAATTAGGGGTGGAATTAGAGCTGCAGCTGCCAGTCCACAGCACAGCCACAGCCATGCCAAATCCGGGCTGCGTCTGCAACATATACTACAGCTCATGGCAACACTGGATCCTTAAACCAAGGAGCGAGGCCAGGGATTTGTTACCCTGAACTAAAATGGGAGCTCCCCATGGTTATTTCTAATACTGCATTAAAGTAATGCAGGATTATTGCGGTAATCAATAACTAAGACGTCTAAAGTCAATTTGTGTAGAAAGAGGGCTCTATCCTTAGAACTCTTCAACAACATCATTTCTTGCTTCATCTATTTAGACACAGGATTGGTTTCCTTAAAGATACATCCCCCACAATCAGGGCTGTACCCTCTGCACAAACCTCTCTGAAGTCCAGACTTAGATACACGACTTGAGAAAAATCCACTTTTGGATATGTAATTGAACAACTCTAGCTTAACTCATTCAAATCAGAACTCTTGTTCCCCCCTACTCAAAACCACTCCATCCTCAGTTTTCCACATTTCAGTAAATGGCACCATCATTGACCCGTTGACTCAGAACAGCACTCTACTAGTCATGTTTGACTCCTTTTGTACGCAATCTGTGATCAAAACCATAGTAAGTCCTGTTGGCTCAGCCTTTCAGATACACAACCCTCTTCTACTCTATCTTCTTTCACCTAGATGACAGTCATAGCAGCCTAACTGGTCTTCCAGCCTTTATTCTTGTCTTGATACTGTTAGTTGTCCTCACCACAAATAGATCAATTTTATTTAAGCTATAAATCAGATTACATTACTTTATTGCTCAAAGCCCTTCATCCTCAAAATAAAATCCAGTGTCCTTTTTGTGGCCCTTGAGACATCAGGGGATCTCTTCCCTCCATCTTCATCTACCTTCTTATCTCTACTTCCACCTCACTTACCTAACTCTCTCGCTTGGTTATTGGGAGCCAGGATACTGACTCTTGCTATATGTCAAGTGTATGCATATCAAGTCTGTTCCCATTTCAGGGAATTGATGTTTGCAGTTTCCTCTTCCCTAGAAATAAATTTCACTCAGATATTTGCCTCACTCAATCACTTACATCAACCAGGTCTATTCTCAGATGCACCTACTACAGAGAAGCATTTTCTGATGACTTTAATTGAAGTAATGACACCTACCACATACACACCATTGTCATTATTTTCAATCCCATTGCTTTTTTTCTTTAAACTTCATACTCCATATTTCACTAAGATGTAAGGCCCATGATGTCAGAGATTCTGTCTTGTTCAGGGCTATAGCTCCCCGGCCTAAAATAATGTGCCTCTCATTACAACTATTCAATAAGTAATCACTAAATGAATGAATGAATATGTAAATTTTAGAGAAATCATCCCAGTTGCTGCTATAATCCTCTCCACAATAGAGGCTTATGTTTAAGAAGGATCTGTAATTTGATTGTGATGGATTAGTCCAGCTCTTTTCTACCACAACCATTAGAACCAATATAAGGAGCAAATAAAAAACAAAAATAAAATAAACATTAGTTCTAATGGCATCCAGGTTAACTGCATCTTCATGTTAGGGACAATGGAAATTAGAGTATTTTTTTGCAGGGCATGAACCTACGTACAATAGGAGCTGCAGACTCAAGACAAAGATTCTGCAATGTTTGAAGGTTTCCATAGCAACAACACGATTCTGTGTTGTTTAGAAGCTTAAAATATGTGGTGGCAGGAAAATGCTGCTGTAACACACCACGTGAGGATGACTCAAAAGATGAAAGCCTATAAAAATTAATGGTCAGAGAAGAATGTAGACTAGTAAATCAACAACCACATTATTAGGAACAGAGAAAATATAATTGGCCACATATGGTCACACTATAACAAGGCAAGAGTCATTGCACCCTTTAAGCCAGTTACACATTTAATCTGCACCATGATGACTCAATGGAAGGAGCAACTGATATGCCAACAGCCTTGCAAAAATGAAATCCTTCCTTTATTAATCTTTTCAGTGACATCTAATTAGCTATTAAGAAAATAGCTTAACAATGAGAACAGGTACCTAAAATAAAACCATCTTAATGAATTACTGCCATCATACTTCTCTATAAGCAGATCAGTCTTTGGAAATAATACACTCTAGGTTAGAGAGGTTTAGAGGACAAGTAACAATTCAGATGGAATAAAACCACTGTGTATTTGAACTTCACTAGTTGCCTCATCTTCTCAGGAGTTCAAAAGAGAAAGAAACCTAAGCTTAGTCCTCTTATAGGCCACTATGTGATTTGAGAAACAAAATGATAATATATAGAAACCTACAAAACTCTTCATATAAATCTTGTTTTCTGTAAGTTACCACAATTTTGAAGACTGCTGGTAAGGCTGAAAGGTGATTCAGAAAACCATAAAAATTCCATTATAAATCTATTTGTCCATAGAGACAAATTGAAATTTGACTCGTCCAAAATAAAGTTTTCTATCTCTCTTGGATTAGTAAGTTTATGTTAACTTTATGGCTGGGTCAAATAAAAACAGCTGATAATCACTGAATACTCTCAGTCAGTATTCCACTATCTTTTTCCATGTATTTTCTTCATCTTTCTTTTTGAATTTTTTCTGTTTAGGGTCGTTCCTTAAGCAGATGGAAGTTCCCAGGCTAGGGGTCAAATTGGAGCTGTAGCTGCAATTGGACCCAAGCCGCATCCATGACCTATATCACAGCTCAGAGCAATGCTTGATCCTTAACCCACTGAGCAAGACCAGGGATTGAACATGTATCCTCATGGATACTAGTTGTGTTCATAATCTGCTGAGCCACAACAGGAATTCCTTGAACTTTTTCCTTATTCTAGGTGTCACAGTAGACAATGACAATCACCAATTCCTGAGTTTTATAGGTTGTATAGTTACTCATGGATATTGTATTTACCTTGTCTTAGGTATATGTCCAAATTCTCAAGGAAGGGGCTAAATGAACTAGTGCAGGTTTAGTACCAAACTCTGAAATTGCTACTTTATTTACATAATGGAGAAAAAAAAATTAAGGAAAGGTATTGGCTATACCTTCTGATTTTATTCAGATTCTGTCAATTTTTTACCACCTTCACTGCCATCTCTACTAGAATTACAACAATACTCTCCTAACCAGTCTCTCTACTTTCACAAATGCCATCCTATGTGTGTTCTTGGCCAGTGATTAAATAAGTTAGGTCAAATTCCTCTTTTTCTCTAAATCCTCTATTGCCTTCCCACCTCGTTCTAAATAAAAGACAAATTCCTCCAATTGCCTACAAAATTCAAGAAAATCCTCCACAACTGTAGTCACTATCTCCCCCCTTCCCCATTCTATTCTTGGTATCTATCTGATCTTCTGACTTTATTCTTTTCTGCTATGTCTTTTTCTCACTACTCTGCTCCAGCCACTCTTCCTCCTATTGTTTCTCATTTTTTCCAAACACATTCCCACTTGAAGGTGTTTTTCTGGCATGTCCTGTTTTTCTGGGATGCTGTTCCCTCAAAGTCTCAGAGTTTCCTCCCATGGCTCTTTCAAATATTTGATCTTATGTCACCTCACAATGAGGTTTAGCTCTAACCATTCAATTTACAAATTCAATGCCTCTGTGAAGACAGGTAGACTTTTTAGGTGGTTCCTGTGCTCTCCACCTCCTGGTATTCACAATCTTGTGAAATCCCTTCCTGCTGAGTATGTGAGAGAACTTTGACTTGCTTTTAACCAAAAGACTATGGAAAATAAGACATCACTGTCATTATGGAGTTGCATTGTATAAGATTCTGTCTTGCTAGCTGATTCTTTTTAGAATCACTCTTTCCATTATTGATTTGAATATGCAAGCTATCATGAATTGTACAACACTCAATAAAATTAATTCTGCCAACAAAAGCATATGTGAGCATGGAAGCAGATTCTTCCACATTTGAGCCTTCAGGTGACAGTGTAGCATTGGCGGACACCTGAATTGCAATCTTGCAAGACTGGAGCAGAGAACATAGTTAAGCTATGCCTGGAATTCTGATGCATCAAAACAATAGGAAAATAATTTTTTTTTGTCTTTTTAGGACCGAACACACGGCATATGGAAGTTCCCAGGCTAGGGGTTGAATCAGACCTACAGCTACCAACCTATGCCACAGCCACAGAAAACTGGGATCTGAGCCACATCTGTGACATATGCCATAACTCATGATAACATCGGATCTTTAATCCACTGAGCAAAGCCAGGGATAGAACCTGCGTCCTCATGGATACTAGCTGGATTCTAAATCCACTAAGTTTGTGGTGATATGTTACACAGCATAGAAAAGGATTACTGCCTCTCTGCCATTCTAAGAACCCCATCTTCCCATGTCCTGTTACATGTTTTTTTTTTTCTATATACATATAACCTTCTCATATTCTATCATTTCATTTTTATTTTACACCAAATGAATGATTTGAATGAGCTTTTCTCTTTTAGAAGATAGTCTTGACATCATGAAGAAGGAGCTTCCATTTTTGCTTGAAATAAAATGCACGCAAACTACAGCAGGAATCATAAGGAAGGCATTAGTGATGAGAATTGTTATACACAGACTAGTTTGTGGCACAAATTTGTAGAAGCTCTTTCTTTAGAATATGGTGAAATTGGAAATAAGTAGATATTCATCTCTCTGGGACAATATAATTATAACTCTACTGGAACTCATGGTTATTAAAATGCTGCAAATTTCATTCCATCTCTATGATGTGATTAGGGATTGAATAAAAGAAACATGGCAATGTTTTTTACTTTTGAGCAATATTCCTAGCCTAGTCCAGATTACTCTGTTTTTACTGTTACTGACAACAGAAAAATATAAATATCACATCAAGATACTTATAAATATTAAAGTTCCCATATCAAGAAGTACCCCTAGTTCTCTTTTTCTCCCAAAATATTGCTTACCTCATTTTATCACTATGTACTGTGCTGCATCATCAGATGAAATTTTGTTGTTGTTGTTGTTGAAATCAACTAAAAGATCATTAGAGAGAAGAAGCTTGATAGAAAAAATAAAATATAGATAAATTAATATGTTATTGTTTTTCCCCAAAATTATTGGTACTTTTCTATTTATCTTTTGTTGATGCAATAAAACATTTATCAAACATAATCCATGGAGCAGTCAATGTGTTGGTAGATAGCCAAAGATCAATAAACTCAATCTTAGTTCTTGAGAGCCTTATAAGGAGGGTCCATTTGAGGTATGCCAGAAGAAATTGCTCTGCGCTCCATCGTGAAGGCTGCTGCGGATCCACATGGATCCAAATGAGATAGATCATTGCTTCGGTCCTTCATGTGTAATCCCTGAGAGGTCCTCCATTTTTATAATAATTTGTAAGTGTGGGCATCAGTTTTTGAAGTGTTGAGGGACAAACTCGTTTTGCCCCCAGATCCACAGTATTTGGAAGCAGCTTCCTAATAACAGTGTTAAATTTGTCAGAATGTGTTAAGATGCTACATGGGTGATATGACCTAGACTTTTGGCCCTGGTTAGGCACAATATTTTCTTCTCTAGCTTGAAGTAAATTTTATTTTATTTTTCTCTACAGTAAATCAGCCTGAAATATGCAGCCATGTGTAATCATATTGGGCCATCCTAAAAGTAAATAAATGCATCATCAGAGGAAATGTCTTTGAATTAATTCAAAAAGTCTCCTTGGATATTAAACATAAACCATTGAAATGCAGTTGATGAATTTCATATAATAAACAGCAGTACCTTAGAAGCAATTTCAGATATACAAATATCTTGCACCAGTTCCCTTTTCTAATTTGGAAAAGGTTAAGTATTTAGCGTTGTTTGTGCAATACAATAGCTGCAAAATTCAATTTGCTTCCGAATGCTCTGTGAGGTTTCTTCCTGAAAGTATTCATTTAATATCACTTTTGTTTTCATTTTTTAAAGTTTCATGAAGTATGGTTGATTTACAACGTTGTTATAATGTCTGCTGTACAACAAAGTGATTCAGTTACATACACACATATACATACACACACATACCCACTCTTTTTCAGATTCTTTTCCCATATAGATTATCACAGAATATTGGGTAGCGTCCCCTGTCCTATTCAGCAGGTCCCTGTTGGTCAGTCATTCCACACACTACAATGTGCATATGGAAATCACAAACCCACAGTCCATCCCTCCCCATCAACCTGTCCCTTTTGTCAACTGATTTTTTCTGAATCAGTTTCCTTTCCCTAGTGAGAAGTTTGTTCTTTGGTAATTTTGGTAAGTTTCTGCTCCTTTTCTTGTTCTACATACCCTATTTATGGGATTTTGCCCAGAGAATTTGTCCAAACACCTATTTTTGCTATTGTTATAGCCTCTGTTTGCTCAAGTGTTCTCCCAGCCTCATATATTCATATTCATCACAAATTCTTGTCATTTTAGGTAATCCAGAATCATCAGCTCATCCCTATGATATTGTCCTTTGAAGTTTGTCACTTACAAACTAATTGCAGTGAGGCAAACACTCTTGGGTGCCTACTCAAAATCTCTTATTTCTTTTTTCCTCGCTATGATAACTTTATCATATCCATTTAAAAGAAGATCACGATCATCTCAAAAAAAAAAAAAAATGCACTTCTCCAGACTCCTGTGCATTTTGCAAGGTCCACGTGATCCAGTTTGGTACAAAGCAAGATAAACAGCAGTGCTGGATTAGATTTCCAGAAAAGCCTTTTAAGAGGAGGGCTCTTTAGGAGTTCCCATGGCACAGCGGAAACGAATCTGCCTAGGAACCATGAGGTTGCAGGTTTGATCCCTGGCCTCACTCAGTGGGTTAAGGATATGGTGTGGCTGCAAGCTGAGGTATAGGTCATAGATGTGGCTTGGATCCAGTGTTACCGTGGCTGTGGTGTGGGCTGTAGCTCCAATTTGACCCCTAGCGGGGAACTTACATATGCCACAGGCATGGCTGTCAAAAAGCGGGCTCTTCCATCTTTTTCCCTTTATCTTTCTTTGAGTCTGGATAGCAGATGCAGGCACCATATTTGTAAGCAGGAAGATAAAATCCAGATACCAAGGATGGTGATATGAAAAGATAATGGGATATCCCATGGCTGCTACTGCAGTGTTGGGCTGCCTGCTTTTAGACCCCTTGTTAACATTTGTCTTATTTACCATTTTTCTTGGCATGCAAACAAAGGCAGTTTTGACTAATGTGCAGAGAAAGTAAAACACATCTCACAAGCTGTTTTCAAATCTGCTTATTATTATAGGTAAACATGGCCTACAGTTGGACCTGTAATACTTGATAGTTCACTTGTGTTTATTGTTATTTTATAGATTGTCTGATTGAGGAAGTAGAATTTCGTGTTTGTAATATTTATGCTTTTTAGTTAGAAACTCATAAAAATATAAAAAGAGATATGTTTTTATTCTTCAAATAGGACGGTAAGATATGCTCCTGTTCTGATTCAAAACCAAGCTGGAAATGCAACCATAGGAAGTAAGGCTGAAGTGACATTTTTTTCCCTCTAATTACCAAGTCGGAGTAAAAGCATAAATACAACAAAATCAGATTCAATTTTTAATCCCGGAAATCTGTCTGAGCCCTTTAAGTCTAAGATTGCATTCATGTTATCTTTACCAAGCTTGCTAATGCTCACTTAGCTACTGATAATGAAACAAAGCGTAGCATCCATCCCTTTATATAAATAAATATATATTATATTATATTTTAAACAGAATTGTCTCCTAGTTTTACTGAATTATTTCAAAATCCTAAACACTAGAAAACCGTCAAACTCCTTGAAAAATTACCTCTGTGTTTTATTTTCTGCTATCAATATATGGCAGATGGTATAGGCATTCTTTATATTCCTAAAGAAAATGATTTCAAACAGTATAAACTCTGTGCATTTCTGTATATTTCTATATATAAAATGAGAGGAATATGTGTTTATTTAATTTCATTTATAGCTGATTTGAATTTCTAATTGTTGGTAAGTGGTATCTGATTTTTAAATCTCCTGTGCTGTACTGAATAGTCTTATCGGTACCACTGCATCATGAATGCATGCCACATGCTGGGTTTTTTGTACCAAATCTTCCATGGATGTGACAAGATTACCTTACAGAGTCTTCTTTGTACATTTGCGTCATAGCAGTTAAATCCGTACAATTATATGCTCCCACCTTCCATCCTGTTCTTATGAAGTTTAAAATCTCCACCTTACAACAAGGAGCTTCCAAGCAACAAAAGGATAGAGGTGATGAAAAGACACAAAAGTAGAATCTTTCTCCTCCAGAAAAATTTCAATGTGAGAAAGTAAACAATAAAATTAAAAATATAATTTCTTACAACTACCTTCCCTTACCACACACAAATTCCCAGCTTATTTATGATATCTCGACAGACTTCATGATTTTGCTTTACATTTTAAAATGCAATGGCATGATATTCCTTCACCTCTCAGTAAAGGAGTTCTGCCAAGATGGCACAGTAGTATGGGCTTTTGGCTCCCTCCTGCAAGTTTAATCATTGTAAAAAAAATGGTGAAAAAAATAGCCAAGAAATAAAAATAATACAAGAAAAGTTACTAACTTCTTTTTTTCTTTCTTTCTTCCATTTTTTCTTTTTTTCTTTTTTAGCTGCACCCATGGTATGTGGAAGTTCCTGGGCCAAAGATTGAACCAGAGCCACAGCAGTGACAATATGGAGTTCTTAACAGCTTGACCACCAGGGAACTCCTTTACTAAACTTTACCAACAATAACAAACATTGTAAGATAACTGCAGAAGAGACTGGGAGCTGTTTTTGAATAGGTGGGGTAGGTGTGATGTGGAGGTCAGGGTCCCGAAGCCTTGAACAGGTAGAGGACAACAGTGTAGCTATGACAGAATAAATGAGATGAAAGTTGTTTTAGTTCTACTCTGGTTGAATTCCCATTCTGGAAATGCAGCTTCCAAACTGAGGGAGAGGAACTTCAGCCTCTTAGCAAAGGAAACAAATTGACCTGGACAGATATTTTGTAGGGTGATATCAAACAAATATCTCCTTATTATCTTTGTGTACAAAATAGGAAAAGGTACCCCTTCCTCCAGCAAAAATGTTTTGAGGTAGTAGGTCATTTAGTTTTTCAATAATAATTACAACATGATATCATTGTCTACATATTTTACAAACCAAATTATTAAGCCCAGGATAGATAATTCAAAATTTTAATCAGAGTGATTAGGAAGTCAAAGTCACTGGAATATAATTAGTTATAAAATAGTTATATATCTTGCTTTCTTGCCAATAGAATTTCTTACTGTACTTTAAATATTTACTTGTCTAATATCTTGCTATTGATGGAAATGGTCACTGGATCATTGGACAATTGACTTAACATTCTTTTGGCATTTGTAGAAGTTATTTTTAATGATTTGTTATTTTGATAAGCTATATTCTCCGCTGTTGGAATTTTGTTTTATTTTATTTTTAATGATGTCTTGACCCAGTTTTGAGTCTCTAGGTATAGGTAAGTTAATTCTCTTCTTGAGCAGAGGATTAAGTCCACACACCAACCACATCCCCTTCATTGGGCTCTCACACTCCAGTCCACTAGTCACCTTAATTGCCAGACCAGTTACCACCACCAGGGAAAGATTTTATTGCCCAGAGCCCAATGAAACTATTCAAATTAGCTATACTAAACCTACTTGTTCTGCCCTACATTTCCTCCACTTTGACTCAGAAACTACAGTAAAGGATCCTGCTTGCAGTTCTCCTCCCCACTTCTGACTCATGACAGACTCTGGTGCTTTCCTCAGTGGCCCTGCCCAGCACTGAATTTCTAAACTGTTAACATTTTCCACTTTCTCTCCCTTGACCCCTGTCTGGGTTTACCATACTTCACCCATGATAAAATGATTAAATCAAATATCAATTTATATTGACAAAAATCAATATAGCCTTAAGTCCATAAGAATACAAGAATATTCAGAAACATGCATAGCAAATATTTCCCTGAAAATGAAACATCATATTCTAAAGGAGCCATGCTTGATTTTGGAAAACAAATCTAAAACTTTACTTATTCTCCACTGATTCCTCATTAACCTAACACTCCTTACAAATGTTATCAGTTTCAGTTAGAATTGCATTCATACACACCATATGAAATTTATGAATTGTATTGCACATGTAGAATGCTAAAAGGCCAGGCTATATATTTAGTATTATACATTTTTGAGAGTGCTATCTCTGCATCAAGTGTTGAAAATAATAGATTTTGAAATTTACTTTTGGGATGTAGGTAGGCCAATCATGAGATTTTAGTCAAAACTGATTACTTTCCTTCTTTTTTCTAAAATTTTCTAAAATGAAATTGACAATACGAAGAGACTGCAACTCCTATATTTTCTTATTCCTTGCTTTATTTTATTCTTCAAATAATTTCTTAATCTCTTTGATACTTTTAAGACCATTATAAAATTGAACTATAGTTTCTGCAATATTTTGCTTAAAACATTAATATTAGACGAATCATGCCAAATGAGTAAGTACTAAGCAAATCATTAAATAATTTTTTCATATATATGTGTTGGGGTTAACTTCTACAATGCCTATATTTACTAAAATAATAATTTCTAGGAGAGTTTACACTGCCTCTGAATTTCATGGCATTAAGAATCAACTGAATTTTCCCATTATGTATTTGACAATGTTTTTAAAGCAAAAAAATGGTTTCATAAATATTGGTTATTATATAAAAACCAAGAAAATGATTATATTTTGCTACACTATTTACTACAATTTAAAAAATGAACAGAAGTAATATAAAAAGATGTTCCTTTGAAGTTTTCTTTGGAAAATGAGTGCCATGCATATTTGCTGCATTGTTCTATCTTTGGCCTTTCAAATAATTTAAGTTAAGATTTTTAAGTAGTATACTAAAAATACTTATAATTCTTCTTTAGTGATATCTACTTAAGAGTTTTAAAATATGTCCATATAAAGAAATATCTGTTTTGAAAGTGAACAAATCTAGTAGTAATTATCTCTTCTACAATGTCCATAACAAGGCTTTATATTTAAAAAATTGAGTAACAGAATTTCTACTTTTTCCAAAATTATTTCAGAGATTACATCTATTTTAATTTTTAAAATCTCTAAAAAGTTTTATTTTTTTTTTGTCTTTTTTTTTTTTAATCTTTTTGTCTTTTATAGGGACACACCAGTGGCATATGGAGGTTCCCAGGCTAGGGGTCTAATCAGAACTGCATCTTCCAGCCTACGCCAGAGCCACAGCAATGTGGGATCCGAGCCACATCTGCAACTTACACCACAGCTCATGGCAATGCTGGGTCCTTAACCCACTGAACAAGGTCAGAGACCAAACCCGCAACATCATGGTTTCTAGTCAGATTCATTAACCACTGAGCCATGACGGGAACTCCAAGTTTTGTTTTTTTAAACAATGTGTGATAATCTTTTGGTATTGATGTTTGACTTCTACGGAAATGATCAATAATTTTCTACCACAATTTTTGCCAAATGAAGGTAATTTTCATTATCATACTCATAAAATTTCTTGAATAGTCATCAGAATGTTAGACTTTACCATGCCAAAACTAGATAACACACATTAAATAATGGCATGCCAATATTTTGTTATATTCATAATCTATTCTCTACATTCCTATTTGTATGTTTTCCAAATTAAATTTCAATGTGAAAACATAGTATTATTGTTGATGTTCATTTCATTTTTTTGTATTTACTAAGCATATCTGATAAATATTGCCATTTTTTGTACTTATGGTCATTCTGCACTGGATTTTTCTTATTCCTCCAAAGTTTGCAATACAAATAGAATAATTTGTATTAGAATAAAATATCATAAGTATGGTGATTGATTTGACTATTTGTAATAATTTACATAGAAAGATTCCAAAAGTCTTTCTTTCTGTAATATTTTTCAGAAGTTTAAATTTTATAATTGACGTGATTAAATTTCCAATAAAACTGTAGCATTACACAATACTTGAATCACACAATGATATATTGGAGCAGCAGAGAGCACATTCAGGAGTTCCCATTGTGACTCAGCAGTAACAAACCCCACTAGGATCCATGAAGATGTGGATTCAATCCCTGGTCTTGCTCAATGAGTTAAGGATCTGGCATTGCTGTGAGCTGTGGTATAGATCACAGACACTGCTCAGATCTGGTGTGGCTGTGGCTGTGGCATAGGCCAGTGGCTACAGCTCTGATTCAACCCCTGGCCTGGGAACTTCCATATGCTACTGCAGCCCTAAAAAGCGCAAAAAAAAAAAAAAAAAAAAAAAAGCATGCTCAATTTAATGACTTCTATTGTGTCTTATGCTATTTTTTTTTGTAATCAAAAAGTGTTAGCATTTGTCAGGAAGTAAAAGTAGACTAACCTCCTCCTCCATCAGTGACTTTTCTTCATCATATTCTATTACAATTTGTAGCTTTTAAATATTTTCTCTTCCTGGCATCTATTTTCTGTCCTATTTTCTGATGCTAATAATTCTTCCTTTCTGATATTTAAGGAGAAAAATCTGCAATTAAATGATGTGCTCATGAAATAAGTGTAATAAGAAATAAACAATATTTATAATGTAATTTATGGGTCTTTATGTGAGATAATGACTACAGTAGTGGAAGGTTAAAAAATAATTATGAACAATGAATATTAGTTATTTCATAATTATTCATGTTATATTGAAAATACTTATTGATTTAAAGTAGGAAATTAAAAATTCATTTAAATTGGAAAAATCAACAAAATAGTAAAAGGGGGGACACATGACATTCTCTGTAGTATTGAAATACAGTTTTTAAAAAATGCTATATTGATCTAGTTTTGAAGTACTATCTAGAGGCTAGTCCTTTTCAATTAAGTCGACTCCCCTTCAACCATCTCACATACTGGGCCACATATCTCAGCCATACATCTACCCACATCATCCTAGGGCTGGTGACTAGAAAACTAAGGACAGCTGTTTTTCCCTAGGAATCCAGGAAATTATTCAAATTGATGAATTCACAGGGGACCTACAAAACCTAGCTAACCCCATACACTTGCCGTACATGAGCCACCTCCAGCTCCAGTCTCTTTTTATTCTGTTCTGATGTGCAACTCAGTGGCAACTTTTTTTTTTTGTCTTTTTGCTATTTTCTTGGGCCGCTCCCGCGGCATATGGAGGTTCCCAGGCTAGGGGTAGAATCGGAGTTGTAGCCGCCGGCCTACGCCAGAGCCACAGCAACGCGGGATCCAAGCCGCGTCTGAAACCTACACCACAGCTCAAGGCAACGCCGGATTGTCAACCCACTGAGCACGGGCAGGGACCGAATCCGCAACCTCATGGTTCCCAGTCGGATTCGTCAACCACTGCGCCACGACGGGAACTCCTGTTTTTTTTTTTTGTTTGTTTTGTTTGTTTGTTTTTTTTAATCTGGAGCTACAAGTAACACATTTTTTTTTCTTTTCATCTATCCAAGCGTCATTGTGTTATGCCCCATCATCAAAAGAATTTATAAAGTATGAAACTATAGCTAATTTAACAAGTGTTTATACCAAGAAGGTCTTTTTTAAGATAATCGTCAATCATTACATCAATGAGCATTCCATCTTCTATGAAAATTCCTTTTATTTTAGTTTTAAAATCAGCAACTTCTAATTTCAGACTTTTTCATAATTTGAAATAGAATGCTGTAAACATTTTTCTTAAAACAGGATATTTTACCATTATCAATTGAAAACTTTTTGTGAAACATATTTAAATAATTTTGGGGGTCAATTAGTTTTAACGATATTTTAAAAGTCAAAATAATAAAGGCAACTATAATATTCTTAGTGCTTTTTATTGTGGTACTCCTGTAGTGTGTAATCTGAGAACTCGTACAAAGCAGTCCTGCAATAAAGTATGATTCAAAATGGTTTTGTAGTCTTTTCCCTTCCCCTCTCTCCCCCTGCCTTTTTTGTTTTTGTTTTTTTAGGGCTACACCCAAGGCATATAGATGTTCCCATGCTAGGAGTCAAATCAGAGCTATAGTCTGGCCTACACCACAGCCATAGCAACACAGGATCCGAGCCACATCTGCCACCTACACCCCAGCTCACAGAAATACTCAATCCTTAATCCACTGAGAGAGGCCAGGGATCGAACCTGTGTCCTCATGGATGCTAGCAAGATTCATTTCCTCTGAGCCACAACCGGAACTCCCATTACCTTCTCTTTGAATTCATCATGACTGACATACGCAAAGAGCTTTCCTAATATGCATCATTAGATATGATAACCTTGATCCCAGGAGAATTTTAGGTTGACAGATCCAAATGAAATATGTCTAGGAAAAATAATAACTTAAAGACAAAAAGAGCAAGAACTTGAGAATCTGATAGCAGAGTTTGTATAGAAGGTTAGAGAGCCTAAATAGGCAAGACACAACTGAAAAAAGGAGGAAATGCTTGTTTTACCAGATATCAGGTCTTATTATGAAGCTATAGTATTTAAATTTTTTAAATTTATTTTTTAATTTAGTTGATTTATAGTGTTGTGCCAATTTCTGTTGTACAGCACAGTGACCCAGTCATATGTATTTATCCATTCTTCTTCTCATACTATCTTAGTATTTAGGATCAAATAGTGTTGGCAAAGCAGTAGAAAACTGCTCATTACAGAGCTCAGAAAACCCAGAATAAGACTCATGCATAAAGACAATTATGTTATATGGCAAAGAACATAGCAGATCAGTAAAGAAAGGAGGAAAAACTACACAACTAATGCATTTAGGAAAAATTATTCCATATGGAAAAGGAAAATAAAATTAGACCCATTTCACCCTTATATGAAAATGTTACAGAGGAATTAACATCTAAAATTTAAAGTCAAAATTTAAAATTTTTATTGGGAAATATAGGTAAGTAGCCTTCTTATCTTGTGGTTGAGAAATATTTCTCAAATAAGACATACACTCAAAAATTAAGCCTAAATAAAATGATTGACAAATTTGACTCTATATTAAGAAAAAAATTATCAAAAGACAAAGTAAAAATATGATTTAAAAATTGGAAGAGAATACCTATGATTCATATAACTGACAATTATTAGTAAAATAGAAACAATTTGTATAACTTTAATAAACTTTATTTTTAAAGAGCAGTTTTAGATCCACAGCAAAACTGAGCAGAAAGTTCTAATTTCCCATATATCCCTTATCCCAACATGCACCCAACCTCTCCCAGAATTGACATTCTGCACCAGAGTGGTACATTGTTACAACTGATAAACCTATACTGGTACATCATTATCTTCCAAAAGTCCATAGTTTGCATTAGGGTTCACTCATGGTAGTGTACATTCTACTGCATTTTGATAAGTATGAGATGACGTGTATTTGCCACTGTGTATCATGCAGAATAGTTTCTCTGCCCTAAAAATTCTCTGTGCTCCGTCTAATCAGCCCTACATTACCCACAAGCCTGACAAGTATTGATCTTTTTACTGTCTCCACAGTTTTGCCTTTCCCAGAATGTCATATAATTGGAATCATACAGTATGTAACATTTAGAGATTGGCTTCTTTTGCTTATTAATACACATTTAAGATTCTCTGTCTTCTAAAGCCCTAATAGCTCATTTCTCTTTGGTGCTGAATAATTCTCTATTTTCTGGATGTGTCAGTGTATCTGTTTACTTACTTACTGAGGAACGTATTGGTGGCTTCCAATTTTGGGCAAATAGGAATAAAGCTGTAAGACATCCATGTGCAAGTTTTTGTGTTGACATTATTTTTCAGTTCATTTGGGTAAATACAAAAGAGCACAAGTGCTGGATAGCATGGTAAAAGTATGTATAGTTTTTAAGAAATGGCCAAACTGTCTTTCAAAATTCCACTTAGCATTCCCACTAGCAATGAGAGTTCTTCTTGCTCCACATACTCATCAGCATCTGATGTTATCAGTATTTTGGGTTTTGGCCATTTTAATAGATGTGTAGTTGTATCTCACTGTTTTAGTTTTCATTTCTCTAATGGCATATGATGTTTAATATATCATATGCTTAATTTTATCTGTATATCTTATTTGATGAGGTGCCTCTTTAGAGCTTCTGCCTATTTTAAAATCAGGTTATTTCTTTTCTTATTGTTAAGTTTTAAGAGGTTTATTCATTTAATTGTTTAAAAAGAGAAATTTTCCAATAGAAAATGACTAAAGATATGAGCAGGCATTTTACAGATAAGAGCAAATATATGTCCAATAAGATTATAAAAAGATGCTAAACTTCATTATTAATCACAGACGTATGAATAGAAGTCAAAATGAGTAACATGTTATAGATTCAATTGACAAAATTCTAAGAAGCCCAACAAAGTCAAGCATTGGAGAAGATTAATAGGGAATACTTTTATATTGCTTAGGGAAATGGCAACTGGAAAACATGATCTTATAGTTAAGTACTCAGATGCCTTAGGATGCTACATTTCCACTCTTATGTATATGCTAGAGAGGAACTCTTTCATACATACTTAAGGATAATGTATAAGAATGTTCTCAATATCACCACATTTACCTGCAAGTGCAGACACACATGCATATATATATATATATATATATATATATATATATATATATATATACATGCATGTAGAGATACATAAACACATCTGTTAATAAAGCAGATCCATCCAGGAGATGGATAAATATATAACAGTATATTCCAAGCAAAGGAATATTATCCTGAAGAGAAAATAAATGAACTATAGTTACAAGCAAGAGCATTCATATATTTTTGTAATATAACAGATTTGAAAAAAAGTTTCCAGAAGATAACATACAACTTGATATCTCTTTTATAAATTTCAAAAGCAGCTAAAATATGCAATATATCACATGCACACACATATATATATTTATTGATGAAAATTTTTTGGAAAAAATAGTGATAAACTCCTCCCCTGATTAGGAGAGGTGTGATAGATGAAAATTTCTTCTAACAATGTATCTTCCAGATTATCTTGTGAATACTCAGATACTTGTTATTCAGCAAGTTAATCAAAATTCTAACATGAGGCAATAAGATCATTATTAATCCAAATCTATACTAAATTTAAAATCATTTCTTGGAAAATAAATGCTCTTTTTTCCCTCACTTTTTATTCTGTGGAAGGATGAAACCATCTAAAGATAAAACCACTATACAAGATGTGAAACCATAAATCTGAATATGTGAATTACTTAAGGGAGAGTTATGCTGAGTGAAGGAAATTGCTGATCATGTACAGAGTTTGAGTGAGGGATTGAATAGTTACAGAGGCAGGAATGGACTGGCCTTAGAAGTGTGTTCACTGGAATGAATCCACCACTTCCAAATGGCTGTATCTCAAATCATGAGGCTGTCATTGAATGGTTGACTTTCATCTTTCAGTGTTCATTGAAGCATGTAGTATTGATCCAACAGATAGATTTAAAACTAGTTCTTGTGTTTTCAGGTTTCCTTGATATAGAATGGCATTTTCCTAGGACCATAGGGACTTTTTTTCCCCTCTGTATATTCTTCATATTGGAGAGACTAACTCACTCCTGAACAGTGATTTTCAACTGGCTACAATTTAGAATTGCATATGTATCATATCTTCTTTCTCCATTCATCTGTCAATGGACATTTAAGTTGTTCTCATGTCTCGGCTATTGCAATAGTGCTGCTATGAACACTGGAGTGCATGTATATTTTTGAATTAGTTTCTGTCTTTTCCAGATATATGCCTAGCAATGGGGTTGCTGGATCATATGGGAACTCTATTTTTATTTTTTTAAGCAACCTCCATACCATTTTCCATAGGTGGCTGCACTAATTTACATTCCCACCAACAGAGTAGGAGGGTTCTCTTTCCTCCACACCCTCTCTAGTATTTATTGATTGTAGATTTTTTAATGATGGCCATTCTGACCTGTGTGAGACGATACTTCATTGTGGTTTTGATTTGCATTTCTTTAATAATTAGTGAGGTTGAGTGTATTTTCATAGGCCTAATTAGCCATTTGTATGTCTTCTTTGGAGAAATGTCTATTCAAGTCTTATTCCATTTTTTGATTGAGTTCTTTGTGATGTGTTGTTGTTGAGTTGTATAAGACGTTCATCTGTTTTGGAAATCAATCCCTTGTCAGCTGCATCATTTGCAAATATTTTCTCCCATTCCATAGGTTGTCTTTTTGTTTGTTTATGGTTACTTTTGCTGTGCAAAAGCTTATACATTTGATTCAGGTCCCATTTGTTTATTTTTACCTTTATTTCTATTGCCCTGTGAGACTGACCTAGAAAAAATAAATTTATGTCTTTATAATTTATGTCAGAAAATGTTTT
The DNA here is from genome assembly GCF_016906955.1 of Phacochoerus africanus. Classification (NCBI taxonomy): domain Eukaryota; kingdom Metazoa; phylum Chordata; class Mammalia; order Artiodactyla; family Suidae; genus Phacochoerus; species Phacochoerus africanus. The sequence goes on along the minus strand of NC_062549.1, from coordinate 57,618,031 downwards.
AGTCTTATTAAATAGGTAAGGTGTATACCTAAAGCTGCCTCTAAAAAGAGGAACCCTATGTAAACATGAAGCCAGTAGAGAGGAAAGAATGATGAAGAGGCGTAAGAGAATGCCATGTTTGGAGGCTATCAGTTAGGGTGGGCAGATTCAAGCCTGAAGTTGCCTAAAGTTGCTAATATACCTCTTGAGCTCATATGAGTCTTTCCCCTCCATTAATATTTAACCCAATTTAACCCAGGTTTCTGAAATTCCACTCTACCTCATACTCTGTCTTTCATGTTCCTCATGGAACCTCACATTTAAGGGGTACACTTTCTTTTCCCAAATGGATTATGTGTTCTTATCAGGCAGAAGTCGTATAATATTTATCTTGATTCTACCAATGCTTAATAAATCATCTGCCTAATGCTTAATAAGTGTGGGGAAAAAAAAGAAGGATGGGGGAGAAGTGAAGGAACAGAGAATGTGATTGTCAAAAAGCCCACATTTTGGAAGGAGAGTTATTTATTCTTTCTCATTCTTCTTTCCCATCGTAGAAAAAGCAAAGAAATCAAGACTTGCCCATAGGATTTTCATACTGTCCACACTTCCCTTACACAAGGCTGATAATGTGCCATAAATTTTATTGACAAGGCTGATATTATACATTTCACTTTATTGTCAGAACATATGCTGGATGATGCACCCTCAATGTTTTTATTCAGAAAATATGACCATTGTATTTACTTCTAGACAAGAGAACTATATTCACCCAGCAATTAATCCTGGCTGTCAGTAGAACCCACTGGCCAGTGCATTTCAGGATGTGTTGAAATGCTTCTTGTATTGACTCCGAAGTGCAGGATTCCTGTGAGCAATGACAGGTGAGATGAAATCACCTGAGCTTGTAGACGTAGTCAGAAGGAATACTTAAGAGCATGTTACTGAAGCAGGAATAAAATGTAATAATGGAGAAAAAACACTTCTTTTCAAATACAGTTACTGAAAGAGGCTAAATTAAAATGTCAGATGCAATAGCAGAGGTACCCTTCTCCTTGGTTAAAAAAAATTGCACAGCAATCTTTCCAGTTATTGACTAAGGCATTCTCTTTTTTATTGATCTTTATATTGATCTGCTAGAGCAGACACTAAAGGCAGTCCAACCTTACTTTAAATGTATTTTCAGTTCTCAGCAAGACAGGAACTTCTATAGGGAGGAAGAGCTATTCTAATACAATAAGCCTTATTATGTTGTTAGTGTTTTATGTATAAACATTCATGTAGAAGTCTTGGTGAATATTAAAACTCAAAATTGGGAAAAAATGGATTACACAGGTTGGGGAAATTGAACACGAGGAGTTCATTTATATGTGTTTCATATGCTTCCTATCTAATCATCAATTAGAAATACAGGAAATGGAAACTATATTGTAGCTCGTGGGTAGATGTTTGGACCTTGGAGCTAGCTAGACTGCTTGTGTTTAAAACTCAGCTTGACTATTATAGCTCCCTGGGAATATTGTGAAACTACCCTAAAGCTCAGTTTTCTTGGCTTGAAGCTAAGAATGAAAATTATGGCACCAATTTAGTAGGATTGTGATGAAGGTTAAGTAAGTTCATGCATGTAAAGATCCTGGAATATTACCTGGCAAAGAACAAGTGCTAAATAGATGAGAGTTGTTTTTCTTGTGTTCTATACTTATATATTTGTATATGTATTCACATATACACATATATTTACATACATATATGTATAATTCACATATGCACATATGTGATAAAACCTGTATTATTTTGGAAAGATGGGTTAAAAATCTTCTTATAATTCTCCTTTGAGGAGCAGGACCAGGTGACAAGAATAACAACCTGTCCTAAGGGAGAGACAAGTCTGACTTGATCAGCCCCTACTATACTTCTCTAAAGAAGCCTAAAATATAGGAATGCAGTGGCCTTCATGGAGTCTTATTAAATATAACTGACAGCCACAGATTATTTTTGACAAGTACAATCTCTGGAACCAATGTCTAGATCTAACACTTGTCACCACAGCTTATTAAATATATAATCTTGAATAAGTCCATTATCCGCCTATGCTTTGCTCATCTTATCTATAAAATGGAGACAATTAAGTATTCCTACCTTATAGGATTGTTACAAAAATTTAATGAGTTAAGTAAAGAACTGAGATTACTTGATGCATAATGAGAATCAAGTTAAGTCTTCATTTTAGTACTTGATAACATATCACAATATGCAGCTTACTACTTATTGTTCATTTGAACCCTGGATGACTGATAATACCATCTGTCAATAAATCTGCAATACTATCAAAGCCTCATCATATTCAGCCTCCTGTATCTTTAAAAATAGGGGAATATTTAAGCAATTTCCAATTTGCAGTGCATGGTAGGAAAAAATAGCAAGTGTCCAACTAGCCTAAGTGGCCCTTAATTCCATTTTCACAGCAAATGGCTTTTAAATAAGCCACTAACTGCCATTTGCTGCTATTGTCCTCCATCAGCAGTGAAGCCATACCTATGTGCTTCAGTGGCAAATTGAAATCCTCTTATCAAAATTGTACAGTTTATAGATAGCAGAGAGGTAAACAAGAACAGTTACCATTGGGTAAAATAAAATCCGTAATAAGGCTAATGGAGCCAAAAGCCAATTCTGTAGACTTATTTTCTTCTCCCGCTCAGCTGCCTCCCCAATATCCCAAAGGGGAATTTATGCTAATCTAAGAGCAGCACAAATGATTCCCCTTTTGTTACAACTTCCAGTTGCCATGGATTTTTTTTTTTCCTTGATGATACAACAAAGCATGGGAGATATATTGATTTGTCTTACAAAATAAGAAGGATTTTGCTGAAGCTGCAGCCAAACTTACTTTATGAAGGGGGAGAAAAAAATTGTGTCAGCTTCATGATTTAGGTCAGTAAAAATAAACTATCAGGAACACCATAGGTGCTTGTTGGTGTGTGGGCTGCCTTGAATGTGGAGTTGCAGAGCCGTGCCTTAAAATCTAAATCAGGTATTAACTTCCTGTTTTATGATTAATTTGTCCCTAAATATATTCTCTAGAATCTGAAAGATGTGGATGGTTAAAAATGATAATTAAGTCAAGTGGTTATTGTATTCACCATAAATTAGCAGGATAATAAGAGAACTTTTCAAGTATGCTTTTTTATATATTTGGAACACTGACAGAATGTTTTATTGTTAGCCTGACAGAAAATTATGTTCATTCCTAAAAAGAGCACTAAGGCATGGTGTTCAAGCATGCATGTGTATTTTAAATGACTGATTTTGCAAAGTTAATTAAAGAAATTTGTGTTAAGTAGTAATTAATAAAGACAATGAATTATTTCCAACCAGCCTGTGATTATTTTGCACAGATCTGCTTCCATTATCCTATTTCCATCTTTGTTGATACATGATGATAAAACAGGTGAAAAGGGAGGAGGTGAGTCAAATGTAACTAAACATTTAAATTTTTTAGAATTGTGTGAGAATATCCAGATTTTTTTTCTTGGCTTTTTAGGGCCACACCTTCAGCATATGGAAATTCCCAGGCTAGGGAAATCAGAGCTGTACGTGCTGGCTGACACCGCAGCCACAGCAACACCAGATCCAAGCCGTGTCTGCGACCTATACCACAACTCACAGCAATGTTGGATCCTTAACCAACTGAGCAAGGCCAGGAATTGAACCTGCATCCTCATAGATACTAGTTGGGTTCGTTATCACTGAGCTACAGTGGGTACTCCCTCCAGACTTTTTTCCTTGTGAAAAAATGCTGATAGGATAAGCTATATTCAAATGACCAAGAATCACCTAAAGTAATTTTCTATACTAGTACTTTGCCAGAGCCATTTTTCTAACATCCAAAAATTATTGCAAGCCTGACAAATATTTTGACTGGAACAGAAATTTCTGAAGGCTAAATTGACTATACCTTTCAGGGAAACAAAGGAGAGTTGGCATTCCTAGGGATAGCTTACTTCTTTGGCTCTCATTTCCATTTGGTTGCAGCCTAGAAAAGGGCATTTGTCTCTGACAGGACCCGAGGGTGTGATGAACATGCATTTCTCTCATTGAAAAACCTGACTGGGGAGAAGCAGTTATGGTAGAGAAGGACTCTAACTAGGTCAATCAATTCAGATAGCCACTAGTTACAGTTCCATGGGCTTTGAATCCAGAAATGGTAATCCCAGCCTAGATATCACTGTTTCTGGGAAATTCCGTGTTTTGGTGACTAATGCTCAGTTGTCAGAAACTTAACAATCAGAAATTCCCTTCTTCAGAGTCATGGGATCTTAGAAGATTTATGATCTTAGGATATCAACAGGATCTCATGAAAATGGACTGTAAATGCCTTTCTAAATCTGACTCAAGGGTACATGTCTTCACAAAGAATTTTAGGCTCCATATTACATTGTCTTCTGTGATTTTTCTGCTCTCCTATCCTTTGATCACCACCCCTTTAAAAAAAAAATGTCCATATACACAACAGGAAAGAAACTTTCTGGTCTTTGTGTTTCATATTCATCAGTTTCCTCTGACATCCAAAGCCAATCTCACTCAAAATCAAACAATGGTCTTGAACTCTACCAGACCTACCAGTGTCTCCCACAGTATGCTCTGGAGATTTTAAGTTACTTGATAACAGTAGGTTAAGAACTGGGAATAATGTTTATATCTACTTTCTACCTTTATGTCAAAGTTAAAAAGATATATAATTTTTAAACCTTCAAAATGCCTTACCCCCTTTTCATTTCCTCTCCATTCCCAATGGACAACCCCTCAGCACCTCACATCTGTGTTACCTGAGCTCCCACTTGGTCTTCTTCCATCAAGTTTTTCTTGCATTGATTTCACCTGTTTATGCACTGGTAGGTACCAAATCAAAACTTCTGGACTATCACATGCAAGCTTTTGCTTTTCTATTAAAACACAAAAAAATGACTTTCCTCTCCATCAGTTTCAAATCCCTGTTTAGTTTGGAAGCCCACCAATCTGTCCCTACCTATGTTACAACACACACGCACACATACCCAAACACACACACACACACAAACACACATCTTCTTTGCCAATAGTTCCCTATTACATGTCATTTTTCATCCCAGATCTCTTCTTTATTTCAAACACAATATTTATTGTATATTTGTATCTCCATATATATTTTTCACTTTATTTCCTCTATCCTCTTCTCTAAGCTTTCTGCTTAACCATTATTCTCATTCTTCTACTTCTTTAATACTTTAATTCATTTTAATTCCCCTGTGAAGACTTTCTCTAACTGCAGTCCACACTGTTCTCTCTCTTTTCTGTAGCAAGTGTTAGTAGCATATAGGTTAGTATTTAATTGGTTCTCTAATTGTGTCATGTGGATTAAACGTGTGTTCTTTAGTTTGACTGAGAGATCTGAGATTTATTCATTCAACACGATGCCAAGTACTTTTCAGGCATCGTGCAAGGCATGAAGACAGTCGTTCCTGAAAGAACAATAGCTAGGTGCCACATACAAAATAGGCTACCTTTCACTGTTGCATGTGTAGGAGGCATTGCTAATTGATCTCAGTCCCCTTTCCTGCTGAGCTTGAAGGTGCCTTCAGAAGCCACAAAGGAGTAAGTATCAATCACTTGGATTAAGGAGCAAGTTGAAATCTATTTGATATGCCTGATTTATAAGCTAAATGAAAGTAAGTGTGTGTGTGTGTGTGTGTGTGTAAAAAATCAATTCAAACAGATTCTTATTTCTGAATTACACATCCAATATTATACCAAGAGAATTTCAATAGAGATGTGGGAATAGTTTATTAAAATGGAAAACAAATTTTATGTTAATATTCAGGCCTCACAAACATTGTCTACCGCAAACTATGATTTACTCATGTAGAGAATATAATAAAGTCCAAGAGTCCCACAATGATTTGTTTCTTCAACCACATTCAGAGATACAGAGCACCATAATTAGCATCAGTAGCTTCAGACACAAAGAAAATCAATTCTTATGCCTACACGTTGACTAGGAATCTTTTAGAATTTTCCACAGCTCTTGATTCAATAGAGAGCATGTACAATAGAGAAGCCTATTCCTTTCATAATACTTCTTGGCAATTGCTGCAGATGCTATAGAGCCAGAAACAGAATGACAACAAACCGAAAATTCTGTTTTAGTATGATTAATTAGCAGAAGAAGTTGCTAGTTCAATTCCCAAACAGTAATCTTCTGAAATGGTAAGTAGGAATATATGCATTGGTATTATGGATGAAATTAAGAGAAAGCATGAGAGAAAAAAAGGAGTTGGGAGGACACTGGCAGCAGCTGCCTATTAGGAGAAAGCTAATTGGTGATAGTGTCTTGCAGACACTCAAGTACACAAATTCAAGAAGGTCGTATGTTCGTAGGGCTATAACAATTAACAAGGTGGTTGGGAGGGAAATATAAATCAAAAGAGCTGCTATGCTATGTAGAAGTGTCTTTCTCCATAAATATCTTGAATGATTTATACGACAGAAATTTCTTCTATAAAAAGGTTAATAAAGATGAAGCAGATGCTTAGCTAGATTTAGGTCTACAAGCTGTTCTTTAGGCTTCAAAGGAAAAATAATTCCCCTTACTCACAGGTCTTCTGATTGTCCCAGGCTTCTCATCAGTTTGGACAGAATGATGTCCCTTCTCTTAACTGAAGAAGTCCATCCCAGTGGACTGCAGTGCCAGAATGAAATATTCAGGCTTCTTTATCTTTTATTTAAATTTGGAAAGAATGTCTTGTCTTCTAGATTTTTTTGTCTAATTCACAATCTCTATGATTCGCATAGGCATAGATGCCATCCCTCTCAGAATAAAAACTCTGCTGTATTTATCTGGATATGTGATTAACTCTAATGAACCCAGGGCTTTATCATTACTTTATTTTTTTCTAAAATCTTCTTTTAAATTTCATTTTATTTGTATTAGAGTATAGTTGATTTACAGTGTTGTGTCAATTTCTGCTGTACAGCATAGTGACCCAGTCTTACATATACATACAATCTTTTTCTCATACTATCTTCCATCATGTTCTATCCCAACAGATTGGATATAGTTCCCATTGCTTATCCATTCTAAATGTAATAGTTTGCATCTACCAACCCAAACTCCCCATCCGCTTCACTTCCTTCCCCCTCCCCCTTGGCAACCACAATTCTGTTCTTTATGTCCTTGAGTCTGTTTCTGTTTTGTAGATAGGTTCATTTTTGCCATGTTTTAGATTCCACGTTAATTTTGACTGATGTACATATGTCCATGTAGACCCAGGAAAGTATTTTGCACCCACTAGGAACTTAACATAAATCTGTGGAAGGTGAAGGCAGATAATCAATTGTTTGTAATTGTCTTGCTTTAAAATTTAGACATAAAAGTATGTCATTAAGCTTTTTCAATAAGAAAAATATAATGTTAGTTATCCATAATATCCCAGCTACCTTCTGAAACTATATAAACCTTGTAGCACTTTTAAGTACTGTTTATTCATCACAAGTATATAGATAAGTAAATTGAAATTTTTAGTTGAATTATTTTTTTTCTCCATCCAGGTATTTTTGTTCTGTTTAAAACAAACAAACAAACAAACCTTGGATGGAAATGAAGAAGAGTCTAAAAGTTACAACCATAGGCAATTTTAGTATCTTAATTTTTTTTCCTTGCTGTAGTACAAACTGACCTACTTAGAAGCATTTGGATCATCAAAATGCTGCTGCAATCTTCTAACCTAGAAGCTGTCTGAAACGAAGTGATTGAAGCACTTTATAATTGATGTAGTTCATATGGATCCAGTGCTGCCCCAGTTTCAGCTTTTAGCCTCTCTGTGATTTTTTCTTTTCATTGAGAACCTTCTATCATAAAAAGAAGAAAACTGTATAAGCAAAGGGAGGGAGGGGATTAAAAACTAATGGAAAGATGAAGCAAATTAATGTATCCTAGGTATCAAAATTTAGGAGAAATGATGTAACTCTGAATTATATCTGAAAATGAATTTGAGTCAACAGAAAAATGTTTTTTGTTTTTGTTTTTCTTTGTTTTTTAGGGACACACTTTCAGCACATGAAATTTCCCAGGCTAGGGGTCAAGTCAGAGCTACAGCTGCCAACCTACACCACAGCCACAGCAATGCAGGATCCCCACCCCACTGAGTGAAGCCAGGGATTGAACCCTCATCCTCATGGATAATAGTCAGATTTGTTTCTGCTGCACCAAAATGTTCATTTTTTTAAAAAAAGAGTGTTTACTAATTAAAAAGTAAAAATGTTATATTAGGGACAAGTATTTTTGTAAGAAGACACCCTTCAATTTTCCGTGATTGTAATAGAATGGTGTAAAACTTAAAATCTCTAGCTTGCTTTTCAGGTACTGTCCTTTACTAAGGGTATACTCTTGAGCAAATCACTCCACTCTGAGACTGTTTTCTTACCCTTGAGTAGTAATAATCACGCCTTTGCAGGGGAACAGAATTTGCTGCCTCAAAATGTCTCTTTGGCACTTGGATTGCTTCAAAGTGAAAACAATCAAGGCACGAAGTTCAGGAAGAAACTTTGATTTTCCCCTAACTTCCTGAAAGAATGTGCATCTATTCCAGGAAGGGAGGTATCATGATCTATAGATAACTATAGTATAAACTAGATGTGTAGACAGGGAGAAACTTATCTAAGTCTGTAAGAATTCTTTTCTGTACCCCTCTGTCTCTGCCTGGCCCAGCAAGCATTTGTTTACCAAATATTAATTTTCTGTCTCCGTGTGAATTACCTTCCTTCCCCTTGAAATCCCAAACTACTACCCCCCACATCCTCTTTTGTCTTTAGCTGAAGATGGTACTAAAGATCAGGGCTTCCTTGATTTGGGTGAATTACTTAGTTTTCCTGAGTATCTCCTGTGTATATATGTTATTAAACTTTTGTTTGATTTTCTCCTGTTAATCTGCCTCATGCAAATTTAAATCTTCAGCTAGACAGAAAAAAATCTAGACAGGTAGAGGAAAATTCCTTCCCAACATCTTCCAAACTGACTTCAAAGGTTGAAGTAAAGACAGAATAAGAAAATGTATGTAAAAACATAGAAAACCATAGTGCAGTATAAGGCTTGTTTGATATTATATTGGTCATTACAAGCTTATCCAAATGGCAAATATTTGACTATGATGTTAATTACAGTCTCATAATCTGTCATTTAAAACATGATCTTATGGATGGGAACATGAAAGAAAAAGAAAGAATGCCTACTGATCTGCAACAACATTCAATCAGTGATTTTTATGTTTTTTGCTGTTGTTGTTGTTTGTCTGTTTTTTATGGCTGCACCCATGGCATATGGAAGTTACTGGGCTAGGGCTCAAATTGGAGCTACAGCTGCTGGTCTACACCACAGCTGGAGCAACACCAGATCTGAGCGACATCTGCTAACTACACCCTAGTTTATGGCAATGCCACATCTTTAACCCACTGAATGAGGCCAGGGATGTAACGGACATCTTCATGGATACTAGTTGGATTTGTTTCTGCTATGCCATAATGGGAATTCCTTTCAATCAGTAATATTTTTGAGGTACATTTTGACATTTTCAAGAAACCAATACTGATCTCACAGTAACCCGAAGAAGGCAAATAATTTGTATGTACAAGTAGTGTAGAAGAATATCATGGCTGAGACTTCTCACATACACCCTACTGGTTTGACCTTATACACATTGCCAAACAAGCATGGATACAGCTCAGTCAAAAACATCAACCATTCACGGGGGTTTGGGGGTGGGGGAGAACAATGAGTATCCCTCATTATTCCCATTATACAAGAGTTAAATCACAACCCACTGCAATCGCCCACAGACAGTGTGTCTCGAGGGGAAATCAGGATGAAAAACACAGAATGTGAGGCATTCTGTGTTTTGAGTAAATGGCCCCTAGAAAGTTAAGGTGTAAATCTCAGGAGGAAATTCAATGACCCCAGATTCTTGCATCTTCCTATGTTAGAAAAGCATTAAAAATATTTACTTGAGATATCTCTTCCTTGTTATTAGCAGTAATCTTTAACCAAGATGTATGCTTAACAACATGTATTTCTCAGTGAAAAAAAAAAATCGTATATGTACTGTCTCTTCCCCTACCTCCTAGGAGTACTCTTCTCGGAGCTGCTGAAAGGCTGTCTCCTGGGCTATAGGCTTCAGCAAGACCCTAATTAAAACTTAAATTCCCAACTCTCATGTTACGTGTTCCTCTTTTTGTTGGTATGTGAGATTAAAAACATCTGTATCAAGTACTATTGACCCGGTAGAGCAGCTTCTCTGAACATAGGGACAGAAAGAGAGATGGAGACAATGACTAGTGTGCAGAGTAGGAAGAGAAAGAAACTTTCATTTATCCCAAAGAATGTTGCTTCAAACTGGGCTAACATTTATATGGTTGGTTTTAGTGGGAAATGTTTAAAGGATTGTAGATCTCTGCTATTGGTTTAAGTATTACTGTACCTTTGAATTTGCTAAAAGTCATTGAAAACCTTGCTAAACTGGAGCTGGAGATGCAGGCCTGGACTCGGATAAAAATCATCAGGCCTCTTGCTTCATAGTCTTTTGCAACTTCGTGTGTCCCATTTCCTTTCTGTTCATTGTAAGTCCACTATATTTATATCACTGCATATTCTTTCAGAAATCTAATTTTCTGTTAATATGGCAATGGACAGTGAGTAAAATAAAAATAAGAATAAAATAAGGACAGAGAATAAATCTTTAAAAGTGAATCCTCAGATAATATGACCCCCCGGATGAAGATATATATTTTTGTGGGGATCTATCTTATTTTTCCAAACTGTACAAACAAATACAGATGCAAGTAATCTCCAGTTACGTAGATAATTTAGTTGCAACAATAAGGATTTGGTATTGGTGTCCGGAGAGTTAAATACTGTCGACGTGCTTCTTGATGCCACATATCCAGATGACTCTGATAAATATTCAAATATGGAATGTGAAGAGCTGAACAGAAATAACAATAACTTGGTATGCATGCAACATCTCATTTCTTCATTTTGAATAAATTAAATTAAATACTGCTTTAAACCAGAAAAGTCAGTATTGTAATAGAGAAGAATAAACCTGATTCTATATTGTCCTCTGTTGCCTATGCTTAGTCATGCTGGCTCAGCACCTCTGTCTCCTCAATAAATAAAAGAATGTTTCCTATAGCCTGATATATACATAAGAGCCCTTTCTCAAGGCTCTGCCTCCTAGGCTTGACCTTTAAAACCATAACACTTTTCATTCATATATAAGATTGAAAGAAAACAGAACAGAAAATAACATTTGTCTTTTTGAAGGTTTGCAGGGACACCATTATCATCTGCAAGAACAAAAGATTATTCCCAAGAAGTCTGCAGCAATAACCTGTCACATCCCCACCCCTACTGATATAAAAGAAGCCTGAATTCTACCTTGGGGAAGATGGTTCTTTGGAACACTATTCCACCATCTTCTTGGTCTGCTGGCTTTTTGAATAAAATTTCTATTCTTTGCCTCAACACTTCATCTCTCCATTTATTGGCCTGTGGTGTAGTGAACAGTAGGTGACTGGACCTGGTAACAATATCATGCTCTATTATGCTCAAGAACTTCTTGCTGCTTTCATCTTATGCAGAGCAGAACATTCAGGACAGCATCTTCTCTGGTTACTTTGCTGATTACTATTGGGATGTTGTTATTCCTGCCTATTGAATACTTTATGTTTGGTGATTCTGTTCTTATGCTATATTTGGGCCTTTTTCTGAAGATGTGGATCCTGTCTCAGGTCCAGAGGTACACTTAGAACCCATCCTTTCCAAAATTTTGCTATCATCCACAAAGCAGGACATGAATAAATATCCTTCATAGAACCTACCAACCTCCATCATCCTACCAGTCTGTAGGAAATATCTCCCTACCTTTTGCTCTTCTTGAAGATTCTCCTCCTCTACCCCATTTCTCTTGCCATCTCAGGAATCCAGCATAACTTCATCAGTGCATCTGAATTTTAGTCTTTGCAAAAGCACTTAAAACAGAGACATGCAAAATGTCTGCCGCATGCTTGGTCGTGCTCGGTCATGCTCAGTCATGATCATGAAGAAAAAATGAGAAAGTATCACTGCAAATTTAAACCTCAATGCATTAACCGTTATCAACATTATAAGTGCTCTTAATATGTATGGAATTTTTTATCAATTTTGAATAATTTATTTTATCTTTTTATGACTAAAAAACTGCACCTCTATCCTAGCCCTTGTTAGTGATTTGAAATAGATGTAATTTTTCTTAACTGGCCCTAGGACCCTTAGATCCACATTAGAGGTGCCTCCCTAGGACCTCATGCTTTAGAGGATATTCATCACAAAGAATCAAATTAAATTATTACAAAATGTATAACCATGTCAATAGGATCTGGTGCTCAAAGCTAACATAGTCTCATCCTGACACCTAAATTTACTAGCTTGACTCACACCAGATGGGCCGTGAAAGTGCTGGTTCATCTCTTGCCCCACATCTTGAACAAAATGTGTCCCTATCTGAAAACTGTGAGTTTTGGATTGTCCTACAATAGACACAGAGAGGATATGAATATTAGAAGTTCTTAGGTAAGAAGAAAAATCTTGACAAATTCTTCCTCTTAAAGGGCATTAATCCCAGCATACAGAGCATCCATTTTCTTCCTTTCACTTGTATTCCAGTGCACTATTCCAATGATATCTGGGAATTAGCAGAGTCTTTGCAAGGCTTCAAAATAGATGGCCCAGAAAGGAAACCGAGCAGGATCCTAGGGGTCCTCCCAGGTGAAAAAGGCTATCTGTGTCCTCAAGATTTTTGTTTATAGGAGAAAGGTTTCAGCCTTCTAGACCCTCCCTGAGGGCAGGAATTCAAACAGATCCAAAGGGCAGATTCAAACTGCTACTAACTAGGGAAGTGAGGGAAGGCAAGAACAAGAAAAAGTGGTCAAGAAACAATAGGGCAGAGTTTTGGTTATTCCTCAGGGGATGGGCATAGTAATCTCATACATATCTCTGAGTTCTTCTATAAGATCTGGGGCCTTACCCAGGTGGAGGTTGGTAACCAGGCTGAGCACAAGCACATAGATTTCAGACAGATTGGAACCAGAAGGCTGGTAACTGTGATTCCTGGAACATCACCTTGTTACCTCACCACCAACCAATCAGAAGAAAGTCACACCACTCAGACCTCCCCTCTTTAAAAGTTTTTTTGCCTTTAAAAATCCTTCCCTGAAACCTATCTGGAAACTCAAGTTTTTTGAGCATGAGTTAACCATTTTCCTTTTTGGCCCTTTCTTTCTCCGCACTGAACTCCAACGTTTTGATTTATTTGGTCACACTGCGTGTCAGGCCTGTGAACTTGAGTTCAACAACTGAAATATTTGAAATATCAATCAATGTGTACTTCCCTCAAGTTTATGTACATAATAGTTGTCCTTTGGTAACCATAAAGGGGATCGGTTCCAGGACTTCTGAGGACACCAAAATCCATGGATGCTTAAGTCCTTTATATAAAATGGTGTGCTATTTGCATATAAACTATGCACACTCTACCGTATACTTTAAATCATCTCTAGATTACTTATAATATACAAAACAATGTAAATGCCATGTAACTACAAAGTAAATTCTACCAATAGTTGCTAATATGTAGCAAATTCAATTTTGCTTTGTGGAACTGATAGGGATGGAGTAGGCACAAGTAGTTGTAGAAGTCCCAATAAAGGACCATAGATAAAGAGGGAAACCTAGGGGATGTTGGGAGACCATTGTAAGTTAATAATTCTCCAGAAAGCGATCAGAACAAGACAGGCTTGCTTGACTAGTGGAGATGCAAGGATTGCCTCAGGTCGTTGTGTGGGAGATGGTATGAGGCCTTCAATCAGATTCAGAGCAAGGGCAGGAGTTTGAGGACTGCCTTTCTGCTGATTTGAATACACAGCTGATACTAAGGTGGAGCTACTGATCAAAGCTACTCCCCTTGGATGATAAAACTGTAGCCCTCAGGATCATAAGGGCAGAGTCTCCTTACCTGCACACTTGCATCTCTTACAAGCATCCCATCTTAATGAATCTATTTCTTGCCTATCACTTTGTCTCTTGCTGAATTACTTCTGCACTGAGACACAAAGAACCTGAACCTCAGTGAGTCTAGACACTAGGTGAGTGACTCCAATTTAAAACCGTGGGTTCAAGTCCCAATCTGTGTTTAGGCTGGGTTTGAGTCCTGGCCTATAGGTTCAAGTCCCAGTCTGTGTTCTGGCTAGGTTTAGGCCATTAGTACTGTCAGTTTCAGAACTTTCTGGAACTATTTTTGCTTTGGTTTTGGGGGCTTCTCTTAGAGCATATGAAAGTTCTCAAGCTAGGGTTTACCCCACAGTCACAGCAACATGGGATCAAAGCCACGTCTGTGATGTACAACACAGCTCATGGCAATGCCGGATCCTTAACCCACTGAGACCAGGGATTGAACTCGTATCTTCATGGATGCTAGTTGGGTTCAATAAAACTAGAATTTTGAGTATCATTTTGGTTAAAATATTAAATAACAATAAAAATTTTCCAAAAAATCTTAATTTATATTTTTAAATTTATATTTATTAAAATTATATTTATTTTTATATTCAATAGAAAAGCTTCGATATTTGAAAAGAAATTAACTTAAAAGTACATGAATATCATTGTATTCTTTGCATTCATATTAATTTATATTTTTATATACTTGTTGACTTAAAAAAATGCACAACGTGAAAGTTGAGAGTTAAGTTTTATTTGGGGCAAATTAGAATTTAAGCCTGAGAAACAGCATCTCATGTAGCCCTGAGGAAACCCCTCTGAGGAGGCAAGAGGGGAAGTTAGGATATACAGGACCTTTTTCAACGAAGGGCAGGTACTAGGAATAAAAGATCTACAGAAAACCAGATACCTCAAGTTAAGGAATTTAGTGCATTTCTACGGACAGATGTAAAGGTCTGGGCTTACTGGAATCACTCCTTTGATAGGCATTTTAGCTACCCAGCCAGTATTCTTTGTTTCTTTCCAGAATTCCCTCAGGTTTCACCCTTGGGAGTAGCTGCTCTCACTGATGACTGACATCGTTTTTTTTTTAAAGAATAGCTTGGGCAGCAGTATTTCAGAGCTCTCCGAAATAGCACACCAAAGAAGAAAGGGAGAATATTAGGAAATTATGTGCTAAAGGTGAAGGGTAAGTTCATGCAACCATGTACATACTTTCACGGAAGTTTGCTTCTGTTCTCACAAATGTTACTACTAGTCACAGACATCAGTTCTCATGAAGGATTTTAGTGTTTTTCTAGTTATGAGGAGATGCGAGAATTGGGCTCATAAAATCTCCTAAAAATATCTAACTGTCTGAAGACTTGTTCCTCCAGTTTTTCCAGAGCACAGAGTACCTCACTCTTGGTCTCCACCCTGAGCTCCACTCAGGAAGTATTGAGGGTTTGCAGCTGCCATGTCATGACTTAATATATGTAGAGACAGATGGCAAGTGCCAAACTCCAGTTCACAACTATGTTCAAAGTTTATATACTTTGAATCAAGTTAAATTGTTTTCTATCATCACTGTAAAAGAATATATAAGTATCTAAAAGTGAAACTGACAACACTATGACTTGAACCTAGCTAGAACCCAGATTGGGACCTGAACCCACAGTTTTTAAATTAGAATCACTCACTCAGTGTCTGGACTTACTGAGATTCAGGTTCTTTGTGTCTCAGTGCAGAAGTAATTCAGCAAGAGACAAAGTGATAGGCAAGAAATAGATTTATTAATATATGACACTTGTAAGAGATGCAAGTGTGCAGGTGAGGAGGCTCTGCCCTGAGGATTAGGTGGTCTACATTTTTATCATCCAAAGAAAGTGGGAAGGAAAAAGATCGCCTCTTCCTTTTTCTTCCAGTAGACATCAGGCTCCCCTTTCATATCTGGTAAGAGAGTATTTGACTCTATGAGGTCAAACTAGGACTGCCATGGTGCTTATCCAAATCAGCAGTAACATATGCTCAACTATGTTGAACCATCTCAGGTTTCTGTATAATGAGGGTCTCCTACTTTGGAAGGTCATCTTTACCTCATTTTATCTTTCACTTAATGAACTGAGGCACATCTCATGGTTTTTTGTATTTTTTTGTTTTGTTTTGTTTTTTCTAGGGCTGCACCCACGGCATATGGATGTTCCCAGGCTAGGAGTACAATTGGAGCTGTAGCCGCCGGGCTACTCCAGAGCCACAGCAACATGGGATCCAAGCCATGTCTGCTCATGGCAGCGCCAGATCCTTAACCCACTGAGCAAGGCCAGGGATCAAACCTGCAACCTCATGGTTCCTAGTCAGATTTGCTAACCACTGAGCCACGACGGGAACTCCTCATCTCATGTTTTTATTTGTGGTTTTATAGTTAAGCAAGCCTGCTTCATTCTGATGGCTTTCTTGAGTGTTTATTAACATATAATGGTCTCCCGAAGTTCCCTAGGTTTCCCTCTCCATCTCTGGTTTCCTATTGGGACAACTACAACTACCTGTGTAATGATATTACTCCATCCCTAACAAAAGTATCTGTTATAAAACAATGGTCAGGCAAGAAAAAACAAAATAAGTAGAAAGTAATTTATAAATCATGGGTGTCATTGTCTATTACTCATTTAAATATTGTAGTTCCATTAACAGAATACCTAGGTTGGTACAACAAACATTAAATGCAATTAGAATTTAATGTCTTGCCCACTTTTCATCTTATAAAACAATACCCTCACTTTTTTCCCCCTCATTTTTTGTTATGAAAGCATTCTGTTCAATGTGCTGATAAAACACATTTTATTTAACATTTTGGTGGTTTGATATACAATTTTCAAACATTTAAACATCTTATCTATGGGCCTCTATGTGTTTGCAGGCCCCAGAACTTTCAAATATTAGAAGCAGGCCTGTGGACCAGAATTGTAAAAGAATGTTGAGTTCCATTTTCCCTGATGCTGACCTTTAAAAACAGCCAGCAGACCTAACTAAACATGATGGATTTCCTGGCCTTGAAAGATACCTTTTGGCATAACAGGTACATTTCCAGGACTTCTCTCATTTTGCTTCCCGCCTGTTTTATTAAAACCTCAATTCTACTGTTAACTCTTGATTCTCTGAACTTGTCCTAATTGCCCACCTCTGGCTTGTCAATGAATTTGGTGCACTCTTCACTGTGTTTGGTCTTTAGCTTTTTGTAGTGTAGACCTTATGGTTGGGCTTTCATTTTTGTAATGCAAGTGCCTGACTTGAACTTTGATTGCTGAGGCATCCACTCCAAAGAGGCACCAAACTTCACTTCAAGTTGACTGCCTTGAATAAGCCCAGTGCCAGCCACAAGGCTAGATTAGAACTGGGCCATCCCCCGCCACATGACCTTTGCCCTTCACTATCAGTTTCCTTTGTTTTAGAGATCTTGGTTGATTTCAATTACTGACCAATGGGCTGCTTTTTTTTTTTTCTCTTCCCATGCTTTAAATTCTCCATTTGATGTTCTAAACTCATCTTTGCAGAGCGAACCACAAAACCTCAATAAAAGCAGAACCCTAGATTTGTGTTTTGTCTCTTTCTACCTGTGACCTTACTAGGTAATTTCCAGGTGTACTAGGTAATTTCCAGAACTTGTGAGCAATAAATCTTTTAATACATTTTTTAAATTTCCTAATGGTTATTACCAAGGGCATCTTGCAATCATAATAAAAATCACAAGGGCCGGTTCAGCTACAATAGTAGTTATTGATAGGCTAAGACCAGTGCAAAACTCTTTAATCTCAGATTGTTTGATTCATCTTTTTAGTTGCCAGCTGCCTTGATGGCTTGGGTAGTTAAGGTCATTTCTGGCCATGTGGGTGCCTATTCTTATCCTTGGAGACTCAGCTGACACCTGGCAGAATAGCTCAGATTTCCACTATAGCTGGTAGGTCGGATGAATTCACACAAATACATTATCACCATGGAAACAAGATAAAGGAAATATCTTTACCATGGAAAGGAAGAATTTTTTTTCTTTCCACATATGAAAATATTACCAAAAATTCTATATATGTCATCTACACTTACAAACGTGTAGGCCTCCCTGTGAAATCTCATTTATTCACCCAAGTTAAAAGATGTCCCTATCTCTGAAACAGACATGCTAAGTATTATCTGTCACCTATATTTCTGTACCCTGTCTTATTAAATTTTAATGTTTGATTGCTCACTGAAATAACATTGAATAAATCAGTGCAAATAAGTATCAGTATCTAAAATCTTACGTCTTGCATATGTCACCTCAACATTACTTTTCTTTGCTTTAGAGAAAGAAGAGATAATTCAATTGCTAAAATACACATGAGGCAAACCAGATAGCAACTAAATACCATATATTTTTTGTGAACACTTGTCCTTTAGGCTGTTCAGAATGCAATCTCTTCACTATTAGCACCAAAATTCCTTTCGTGTGCCATCTTGGTCAGCGGTAACATCATCCTTGTGTTACAGAAGCTCCTGGCTACACACTCCCTGAACCTACTACATCCTACAACCAAGAGTGGCCCAAGCTCCTCTAATAAAATGGCATTAGATGTAATTTAGATCTTGAGGTAGAGGCAAGGCCACAAAGAATCCTTTGAGGAGTTCCTGTTGTGGCACAGAGGAAACGAATCCAACTAGGAACATGAGGTTGTGGGTTCAATCCCTGGCCTCACTCATTGGGTAAGGATCCATCATTGCCATGAGCTGCGGTGTAGGTTGCAGACACAGCTTGGATCTGGTGTTCCTGGGGCTGTGGTGTAAGGCGGCAATTGCAGCTCCTATTCAACCTCTAGCCTGGGAACCTCCATATGCTGTGAGTATGGCCCTAAAAAGCAAAAAAAAAAAAGAAGAAGAAGAAAAAAAAAGAATCCTTTGAGGCAAGATCTGTTATCCAGCAGATATGACCAGTATGGACTTCCCGGGTTTTTCACTAAAGACCAACATGATGGTTTAGTGTTTGTGCTGTACAAAGAGAGGTCTATTTTGGAATCCACCATAATGCATGCTGCCAGAACACTCTAAATGCCTCATGTGTTTTTCTTGTCCCTTTGTCTCTAAGGTCACCAGGATCTGTATATTTCCTCAGCCTTGTCCTACATATCTTATCTATATTTCCACTCATCCTGTGGGAATTCAATTTCATTCTGCTTGAAGCAGAATTGGTTTCCTTTGCTTGCAAACAGAATCTTTGATCTATATGTAATACAATGTCTCTTGAGACACAATGTTTTTAGAAACTTTTATTATAAAAAATTTAAGTTGATTCACACTCAAGAGGAACTTAGAATAAACAGAAGATTCATATAAAAAAATGACCCCAAGAAATGATCCTAAGAAACAATGTAATACACACATTTGGAGCATTTCAGAGTGATTTTATACCTCTTGCTCTCTTTGATAATGGCATCAGGCAAGTAAGACCAGAGAATCAGAAAATGTTCTCTTAATTTTCTACACAGACAAAATGGGATTGAGAACCAGACAGTCTAAAAGGATTGTTTTGCTGCAGAGACAGTTAGACATAGGTCTGAGGCTAGAAACCAGGTTCCAGACTATTTATTGAGAATTTTTGAAAAGGAAATATAGAGAAATATAAAGAAACCAGGTTCCAGACTATTTATTGAGAATTTTTGAAAAGGTTTAATTTTTTTCCATTCATTCTATAAAGGCACAAACGACATCATCACTGACTATCTCTATCAGATGTGGAAGGAAGGTAAGCAGGCTACGTATATCCTGGAGTCGTTTTCTAATTGCTTAGGGCTTATAGTGCCATGGACTGACAAGCACTCACTCTGCAGTAATGTCTCTATTACCCACTTCAATTCACTGGATCATTTGTTAAAGACTTTCAAACATCAAGAATTATACATGTATATACATATATATTTGTATAAATGGAGACCTGTGTTCAAGGGAAACTTCATGTACAAACTTATCATGCGAACAGAGAAAACTCTGCTTGAAGAAAAGCTTGACTCCTTTGATCCTCACACTTAAAGTCCCTCTATAACTCAGGTCTTGCAGAAAAGAGGGTAAACACTATTAATCTAGCCTTGAGCCCTATTTTAGCAGTGAAGCTATCCATGCACACATAAATTAGGTGATTTTGTTTCAAGTCCAGCCTCCATCTAGGGATTTTATGGAGAACTTAGAGCCTTGATCCCAAACAAGTTGTTTTTTTTTTTTTTTTGCATTTTGTGTGTGTGTGTTTTCAAATTCAGAGGAACATCTGTATTCCCAGCTTATTCTCCAAAACTCTCCCTTGAAAGAAGATCCTACTCAGTGTCTGCAAAGATGAGTATGAAGAGCCGTGGTAGTTATGCAAGGTGTATGGTCCTCAACTGACTTGTGTGCTTCTTGAGGGCAGAGCCTCTGCTCTCAAACATGTTTCCATTTCCCCAGGGCTATTCAGGCTACATAACTTATCTCCCAAACAAGAATACTCTTGACAGTGAAAGAGAGACTGTTTATAATTATCATTGGAGAGATGGCCAGGCAAAGTAAGATGGATGATCATTTTGTCCATGGTACCCAGTATGTTCTACATAAAAGATATTACTCTATAAAAAAGACATTTGGGCTTCAAGAGTCTCCATCTCACCCTTAATTACTCAGAGTGTCAAAATAAGTTCTACACCACTCAGAGTTCTAAACAGTCCTGCCTCATGAGAAGAGATGTAGTCACATTCTTGGCCACACAGGCATCTCTTGGCTGCTTGGAAGGCTCAGATCTGAACACACATAAGGAGAGTCAAAAAAAAAGTGAGGGGATTTCCTTTTAAAATAAAATACAGTAAAGTATCTGAAATAAAAATTAGTGAATAAAAAAAGAAAATGAATACCTGTTGCGTTCTCTTCGAGAAGTTTCAGTGTTGAAGTTATTCCCTCCTAGGACACAGTTTCCACACAGGCCTCCTAGCAGTACATTCTGGAGGTGGACAAAAGCCAGTATGGGGTTCTTTCTCAGCTCTTACAGGCATAATTTTGTGGGATACATTTATGGGATATCGTTGCCCTCTTAATCACCTGTCTCTTCTCCTTAGTTATAGAGCAAATGACTTTGTAACCTGCAAACTCTAGGCCTTGAGTTGAAATAATCACCTTCTACCAAGATCTAGGTAACCAGTGCTGACATTTGCATTTGACACTGAGCACGCCAGCCCTGCTCAAAACCAGTCAATTTCAAATTCAGGAGAAAAGAGCAACTCTTCACCTGGTCAATGTGTGTTTTCTTTCTTCCTTTCTTCCTTCCTTTCTTTCTTTCTTTCTTTCTTTCTTTTTTTTTTTTTTTGTCTTTTTTAGGGCCACACCTGTGGCACATGGAGATTCCCAGGCTAGGGGTCGAATTTGAGCTGAAGCCACTGGCTTATACCACAGCCACAGCAACACGGGGATCCCAGCCACCCCTGAAACCCACACCACAGCTTACAGCAATGTCAGATCCTTAACCCACTGAGAAAGGCCAGGGAATGAACCTGCATCCTCATGGCTACTAGTCAGGTAACTTTTATTGCAAATTTGTTAATGACATTGCAGGGATGAGGAAGAAACTTAAAAAGCTAAATTATTGCTCCATTCATTCCATTCTTGGAAACAGATAAAACTTATTATCAGAAAATGACCATTAGGCCATGTATGACAACATTTTATAAACAAATGTTCACCATTTACAAATGAATCTATGGAGAAGAAGTTAAAAGTGAAAAATTGATGTTTAAATTTTTGATGACACATGGAAGGCTAAAAACTTATCTAGAAAGTTTGATAAAATATTTTTTGTATACTCTTGTGTTTGTTTTTTCTATTTAACAATGAAGGAAGACAACATTGAAAGCCAAAGTATGATGGAATTGATTTTCCATTTGGGAACACTTAATTTTTTTTTAACTTGGAATTTTCAGTTTTTATACTTCTTACACTTGAAAGATTTCTGACTGGAATCTCAATCATTACCAGGACCCAGGTAATGGACTATTTTTGCTATGGAGCCCACTCTACTGGCTTGCTCAGGCAGGGAAGCACAAATGCTGTATGTCACATCTCCTCCCACCCCACCAGGAAGACTGGCCAGAAAACCTGGCAACAATGGAGCTCATCCTACACCCCTGATCAGGAAGCCAAGCCAGCAATGCTGCCCAACTCTTGACGATAATCTCTGGTCCTCCATAATCAGGGAGACTAAATATTGACCCTGGGAAGCCTCATGGCCAGGCTGTCAAGCTGTAATCCTGCCCAACACAGCCTGGGGCCTTTCCCAGGCAGGGAGCCAGGCAGTGACCCAAGGCAATTGCACAGCACATTCTCCAGCATCACCCAACTGCTGGATACAGCTGGAGGCCAATGGTACTTTTATGGAAACAGAAAAAGCAATCCTAAAATTCCTGTGGAACCACAGAAGATCCTGAGGGACCAAAGCATTCCTAAAAAGGAAAGACAAAGCTGAAAACATCATAATTCCCAATTTTGAGCTATATTACAAAGTATAGTAATCAAAATAATAATGTACTGGCATAAAAAGAGACACATAAACCAATAGAACATAAGTAATAGCCTAGAAATAAACCCATGCACATACAGTCAATTAATATTTTATAATGGAGTCAAGAACATTCAATATTCAAAGTCATCTTTTTTTTTTTTTTTTTTTTTTTTTTTTAGGGCTGCACCCAAGGCATATGTAAGTTCACTTGGCTAGGAGTTGAATCGGAGCTGCAGCTGCTGGCCAGTGCCACAGCCACAGCAACATTGGCCCCTTTACCCACCTAATGAGGGCAGGGATTGAACCCTCATCCTCCTGGATACTAGTTGGATTCTTAACCAGCTAAGCCACAACAAAAACTCCAAGGCAATCTCTTAAATAAATGTTGATAGGAAAATTGGATATTCAAATACCAAAGAATAAAACTGAATCCCTATTTTACACTACTCACAAAAATTAACTCAAAATGGTTTAAAGGCTTAAATATAATTCCCAAAACCATAAAATCCTAGAAGAAAAATCTCCTTGGCATTGGCCTTGGCAGTGATTTTTCAGGACATATGACACCAAAAGTTCAGGAAACAAAAGCAAAACTAAACAGGTGTGACTAAATCAAACTAAAGCTCCTTAACAGCATCAATAAAAGGAAAAATAACCTACTCAATAAGAGAAAATATTTGCAAATGACATATCTGATAAGGAGTTAATATTCAAAATATGTTAAGTAATTCATACAACTTCAATAGCAAAATAAATTTAAAAAAATAAAAACCAAAAAATGAAAAAAAAATCAAACAACCTAATTTAAAAATAGGCAAAGACCTGAACATATATTTTTCCAAAGAAGATATTCAAATGGTTAACAGGGACATGAAAAGGTGTTCAACATCATTAATCATCAGCGAAATGCAAATCAAAACCACAAGGAGATACCACACACACCTGTTGGATGACTGTAGTCAAAAAGACAAAACACAAGATAACAAGTGATGGGTAATGTGGAGAAAACAGAATCCTTGTACACTGTCGATGGGAATATAAATCGGTACCACCACTGTATAAAATGTTAACAGAGTGTCCTCAAAATATCTAAAATTGAACTACTATACAATCTAGCAATTCCATGTCTGAGTATGTATGTAATAGAAGGAAATAAAATCACTATCTCAAAAAGCTGTCTACAACTCTCATGTTCACTGTAGCATTATTTACAACAGCCAAGACAGGCAAACAACCTATGTGTCCATCAGTGGATGAATGAATAAAGAAAATGTTTAATGAACTATTCAGTGTTCATATATTCAATGAATTATTCAACTACAAAAAGGAGATCCAGCTATTTACCAGAACATGGATTGGATATTGAAAGAATTATACTAAGCGAAATAAGTCGGACAGAGAAAGATAAAGTATGATTTCGCTTACATGTGGAATCTAAAAACAAGAACAAAAAGAACATATGGAAACAGGGAAACAGAGAGCAGATTAGTTAGTGCTTATCAGGGGCAGGAGGAGGGGTGGGTGAGAAAAATGGAAAAAGTTAAGGGTACAAACTTCCAGTTTTTTGGTTTTTTTTTTTTGTCTTTTTGCCATTTCTTGGGCCGCTCTTGTGGCATATGGAGGTTCCCAGGCTAGGGGTCGAATCGGAGCTGTAGCCACCGGCCTATGCCAGAACCACAGCAACACGGGATCCGAGCTGCGCCTGCAACCTACACCACAGCTCACAGCAACGCTGGGTCACTGAGCAAGGCCAGGGATCGAACCCACAACCTCATGGTTCCTAGCCGGATTTGTTAACCACTGCGCCACGACAGGAACTCCACAAACTTCCAGTTATAATATATATAAGTTCTAGAGCTATAGTGTACCACATAGATACTATAGTTAGCAATGTTGCATTGAATTTTGGAAGTTCCTAGGAGAGTAGCTTAAAATTTTTCACCCCTCCCCCCAAAAAACGTTTTAACTGTGTGAAGAGATAGATGTGCTAACTTACCTTATTGAGCTAATCGTTTTTCCATGTATATGTATCAAATCATCACAATATACACCTGAAACTGACACAATGTTGTATATCAATTATATCTCAATGAATCTGAGGAAACACAAAGTGAGGGAAGGGATATAAGTCAGTGATTCTATATAAAAAAGAAAAAGAGTTCCTGGGTTTGACAGATTAGAAGTTATCACCTAAAAGCACTCAATTTTCAAATCTCAGTAGCTCAGAGAATCATGCAGTCACTAAGAGAAAGAAAAACTTGGAAGATGGGTTCGGAGGCTTGGATATCCATGTTGATGTTGAGTTCTAGGAGACATCTAACTGGCAAAATCCAAAAGGAAAGAATGGAGGACCAAAGGTAAATACAAAAAGACACATAAAGATTGGGAGTGGGAGGAAGATCCATCTATGCAGAAGTTTTAGATGAATCCAAGAATATGGTAGAGGTTGGTGGAATTTGAAGGAGCAAGGTCACAGACTCAAAGGAAACATCATGTAGTCAAGTGTATGAGTTTAGTGTTAATTTTGTGAAAGACAGAGTATTTTTTTCCTTCAAAATATGCAAAGCTGAGAAAGAAATTACATACATGCCTCATTTTATTGCACTTTCATAGATACTGCCTTTTTAACAAATTGAAGATTGTGGCAACCATGCATTGAGTTGGTCTATCAGGACCATTCTTCCAACAGCATTTGCTCACTGTCTCTGTGCGAGATTTTGGTAATTCTGATAATATTTCGAACACTTTCATTATTCTTGCATTTGTTACAGTGATCTGTGATCAGTGATCTTTGATGTTACTACTGTGATTGACCATAAGCCTCAGATGGTGGTTAGCATTTTTTAGCAATAAAGTATTTTCTCATTAAGTATTGTTTTTTTAACGATGTATAGTGTAAACATAACTTTTATATGAAATGGAAACGAACAAATTACGTGGCTCAATTTTTTGTAGTATCCACTTTACTGCAGTGGTCTGGAACAGAATCTGCAATATCTCCGAGGTATGTGTGTGTAGTGAACTCACTTTAAACTGTTGAAGGAGAGGATAGATCTCTTTCTATAAAGAAGAGAGCAAGCTGAAATTAGATACTAAATCTTAATGAGAAAGATTCCACCATGGAGATTCAATTGCAAATCAATAGGAAGTCAATAAGGAGAACATTAAATAGTTATAGATATCCAGTTAAACACAATTTCCACTGTTATAGATATAGCATCTCTAATTTTTACCTCTAATGGTACTGGAAGCAGAGAAATCAGACAAAGTGAGCCCTAGGGGAATAGAAACCAGAATATAGCACAAAACTTCCAGTGACAAGAAATCCTAGCAATAGCAAAATCATTGTAGAAGAAGAAGACCATAAAGTCTATACTGGGGAATGATGAGAAAATTAGAAATGTAGTAAATGGTCAGGGGAAAATGAATAAATAGATCTCAGACCAAAATGAGATAAGAAAAGTTAAGAAAGTGGTAGAGAAGCATGAAGGTCAGAAAAGTGTGGTCAAAGAGAAAAACATTTTATTTATTTATTTATTTATTTTTTTCTTTTTGTCTTTTTAGGGCCACACTCATTCTAGGAGTCCAGTCAGAGCTGTAGCTTCTAGCCTACACCAGAGTCACAGCAACACGGAATTTGAGCCATGTCTGTGACCTACACCACAGCTCACAGCAACGCTGGATCCTTAACCCACTCACCAAGGCCATAGATCAAACCCACATCCTCATAGACACTAGTGGGGTTTGCTAACCACTGAGCCATGACAGGAACTCTGAGAAAACTCTCTTAAATTCAATATTTTGAAGATTGTACATCTCTTAGACATGATGAGGCCAAGTCATTGTTATTTAATCGCTATAGGAGAGATGGAATATAATGGAAAAGGAAGATATGAAAAGGCCCTCTCCTTTTGGAAGAGAATTCCATGAGTGCTTACTCCATAGTGCCTAAGAGTATGTTATACGTCTCAAAGTAGTCAATGAACAGCAGTGGAAAAGAAAATAAATGTAGTTTAGCACTCTAGAGCATCATGATACTAAGTACCATAGAGCAACTGTTGGTTAAATGCATATACCACATGTTGGAGGCTAGATTCCCCAATTCCACTGTTGCCATATCTGAGCCTTCATGGGCCATTACAAGATACTATTAGATGGCTGCTTCTGAACCACGCAGCATATGATGAACTAATGAATTTCATGATCATCTTTGATATTGAATTGGTCCCTTAATCAAGACAATGTTGCATAGGATAATGTGAAAATGAGTAGGGTATTTTGAAGTCCATCACTGGCAGAGAAAACAAGCTTAAGTCCCAAATATGCATTGCTTTATGAAGACCAAATTGTTTCCCCTTCAAAGATGAGTCATTAGGTAGCTGGTTTGTCATCCTTAGAAAGGGCATCATAACAAGGGTTTGATGATGCTCTCTCACGATAACAGGGTAGATACTCAGTGGGTATAATGTTAAGTGTAGCCTCATTGGTAAGGAACTCTTATTCCTAGACCCATGCATGGCCTACCTTCTTATTTTAATGGTTACTCTGGTCATGTCTAGTTATGGGCCAATGGGGAAAACATTGAAATGGCCAAAGACACAAGCTGGTAGATTTCCATAGGATAGGTTATCCTGTCCAGTTGTAACTGAAGCCTCCTCCATGGTGAAAGAGACATTGATTCATGTATTTTGTGCTCCTCCCATAATTCCATCCTTATACCTCTTCCTGGACTCCATTATCATGTTCCTCTCTTATCTCTGATCTGTCAGTTTGGTTGTCTCTGTCTCTTGTCTATTCTGGACATTTCATAAATGGAGTCATGCAATATTCCATACAATATCATCTGTAACTGGCTTCTTTCACATAGCATAATGTTTTTTCAAAGTTCATTCACGTTGAAGCATGTATTACTAGTTAATTATTTCTATTGCCAAATAATATTTTAGTGAATGGATACTTTATTTATCTGTTTGTCAGTAGATGGACATTTGAGTTGTTTAAAATTTCTGGCTATTATAAATAATGTTACACACCCAATCACAGGGTGCCAGTCAATACTCTTGTCTGTTCTTCTGTGTGAATTCTCTCTCTGAAGTACTCTCTGCCACCAACAATTTCCTTAAAGATAATTAGTAACCCTGACCAGAGTTTTAAGATATCATATTGACCATCTTCGCAAAATTTGGCCAAAGGAAAAAAAATCCATTCTTCATTTTTGCCTGATGAAAAATAGGCAGAAACTTAATTTATTAGGTTTTCCATCTTTATGTTCATTTAAACACTATATCGTGAATATCTTTATTATTCAGTCCCTATGATCTACTTTATTCTTTTTTTGGGGTGGGCTTTTTAGGGCCGTATTCACAGCATATGGAAGTTCCTAGGATAGGGGTCGGACCAGAGCTGCAACCACCAGCCTACACAACAGCCACAGCATCTAGACCACAGCTCATGGCAATGCCAGATCCTCATCCCACTGAGAGAGGCCAGGGATCAAACCTGCATCCTGATGGATGATAGCTGTATTTGTTACTGCTGAGCCATGATGAGCACTCCCTACTTTGTTCTTTGTGTGTGTGTGTGTGTGTGGCCACACCTGAGGCATATGGAGGTTCCCAGACTCAGGGTCTAATCAGAGCTGTAGCCGCTGGCCTATGCCACAGCCACAGCAATGCCAGATCTGAGCCACGTCTGCGACCTACACCACAGCTCATGGCAATGCTGGATCCTTAACGCACTGAGCAAGGCCAGGAATCACACCTGCAACCTCATGGTTCCTAGCCCAATTCATTTCCGCTGCGCCATGATTCTTTATTCTTTATAAAAGCTCTATAATATTATGTTGTAGAGATCTACCAGGATGTAGAGATCTACTAGAATGTATTTAGTTGGTTAACTATTTTGGACATTTTGTCATATTCATATTTCATGTGGTAATGAATATGTTTATACATTTATGTTTTGGTACCTATGGCAAAATTTCTATAAGATAGATAGCTAGAGAAGGGATTACTGGCCGAAGATTCTAAACATCTTAAGTTACTATCCAAAACAGTAGATAAACTGAACCCTCTCACCACTATTTCCCCACACCAGAACCAATATTGGACAAAATCAGTAGCTTTTATCAGTGTCAAATGCTAAGTGTACACTTATTAGAATAAGAGTGAATTTAGCCATTATTCTATTCTATCTTATGCCATTTGTGTTTTGCTTTCTTCAGTTTGAGCCCTGGAAAAGTAAAGGGATTTAGGCAATTCCTTTCTTTATTAAACAGGTATAGGAGGACACCAGTGTAATTAAAATGCCCCATTAATTAACTTTCATTGATTCGCTATGAAGAGCTTCTCTAAATGATATTTTGATCACTTAGAAAATAAATGAATGAAACGGCAGGTTTTAAAGATATATCATCTTTAGGTAAGTAAGCAGATAATGATGTGTAATGGTAGGTAATACCTATTCTGATATTTAAAGTTACCACAGGTAATCTGTCAAATAACTACTTGACTGAGGACAGTTATAATCACTAAGCTTTATTATGTAATCAAAGAATGTGATATAAATGTAACCATTTTCCACTGATTTTTTTGAAGGAGTTACAAAAAGCTCATCAAAATATTTTTGTTGAATAAACAGAATTTTCTATGTTGTAAAGAAGTTTCTTCTCAAACAACTTTCCTTGCTACCTGCAATAATAGGGCTTACATGAATATCCACTTCTCTGATAAAAATGGACAAATTAGCAATTGGAAAAGAGGACATCCACCAATAAATGTGATTGTCATGAAATCTTCCATTGCTTCTCACCGAGACACAAGACATAAATCACAGATACTTTTTTCCACTGAGTCCATATCTGCCACTTGAAACAGCAAAAGAAAATGAGTTGTCTTATCTGGTTATTGTTAATCAGATGGAGTTCTTAGTTGCAAGAAACAGAAGCCAACCATGACTAATTTAAGCATAAAGATATTTTATTTAGAGGATGTTAAATAGTTCAGGGAATCTTAATGTGGAAGTGATGGGAGGGGGTGGAGGGAAAGGGAAAATTGAAGGCAAGAACCAGGTTTGAGGATATGGGATTAAGAATAATCCCCCCAAACACCACTGCATCTTGAAACAGATCCTAAACCTTGTGCTCACCATTCAGCCATCACTGGACAGACCAGAAGCTGCCAAAGGGACTGCCACCAGAATTGCCCCTCAAGACCTGATGTGACCTCTGCTATCCTCCTCCAGGATGCATCCCACAGGCCCTACTTTATGTCATTACCTTCTCAGTCAAAGGCTAGTACAAGTACATGAGTAAGCAGAGCTCCAGGAAAGATTGAAGAGTAAGTGCCTGTCATTTTATGCTTCTTTATTAAGGTGGCTCTGTGCCATACACTGAGAGATTAGTCAAACACAGGAAGAGAATTCAGAGACTAGGAAGCCGGAAAGAATGACAAATATTCATTGACATTCCAGAATATCAAGAGTATTTCTTTATTAGGACTGAAGTTTAAAATGTTCTTTAAATCTTTTGGCATTATAAATCTTTATTTGAATGAAACACTGTGGTAGTATTAAATTTTTTTCCATCCTCTTTTTTTCAACCATTATGTTTCCTTTATTTTGAGGACCACACATGCTGAATTAATTTGCAATCTGAATTTTGGGGTTCATTTGATGTCTTAGAATTATTATAATAGGAGAGAGGACAAGAGGCGGAGGAGTAGGGGGACACGCTCGCCCTCTCCCACAAACACAACAAAAAAAAGCACATCTACAGAGTAAATGACTCGCACAGAACAGCAACCAATCGCTGGCAGAAGAACCTAAACGCCAATAATGGCAAGAAGTTCGTGATATTACGGGGCAGAACGAGAGAAAAGAGGAGAGTGAGAGAAGGTGAATCCGAGCAGGACGGGCGCTCCCGAAAGGGAACTGCGGAGGAGAAAGGGATCCCGCACCCTGGAAAGTCACCTACACGGGGGAAAGATCAAATGAACCGGAGGAATCTCCAGATGCAGAGAAGAGTGTAGCAGTAAGTTGGAGTACGGAAAAGCCGATCAAGAACCGAACGGACCATATGAACTACGGGCACAGTCACCAAAAATTGAGACGCCTGGGTGGGGACTGGGCACCGAGTCCTCGGCTCCAGAGGATAGTCCCTGGGAAAGGGCCTGGGGGACGCCTGGGTGGGGGCTGGGCACCGAGACCTCGCCTCCAAAGGTTAGTCCCTGAGAAAGGGCCTGGGGGATGCCTGGGTGGGGGCTGGGCACCGAGACCTAGGCTCCAGAAGTTAGTCCCTGGGCTGGGGGGTTGGGGTGGAGCGGAAACTGCTTGGGAGGTCTAGAAACCATTTGACGGGGCAGAGACTGCCTGGGAGACTAGAAAACAAAGCTGTCGCAGAGAAAGGGAGCAATACTCTAGGGGCGGGGAAGTGGAAAGCCGCATCAGAGGGAACCTGGGAAAAGGGCCTGGTCTGCGCCCGTGCTGGGGAGGGGAGAGAAGAAGGGGTGGGTCCCCATAGAATACCCCCCACGCCACAGCAAGCTTACAGGCCCACTAGCTAGCTGAAAGCTGTGCTTCCCAGTGCATCCCCTCCCCCCACCCCCGCCACCCCCTACGCTCTCGCCGAACCTGGGGCTGCCTGCCATCCGGGAGGGCTGGCCTCAACAATTGCCTGAAGCCTACCACCACAGGGGCTGTCCCTGCACAGGCCTGCTTGCCCTTTGGAGGGGCTACACTTCTGCAGAGTAGCACCAAACACCACCAGCCCCCGAGAAAAGGCCTGCAGCCCAGAAAAGCTAGAACAAGCCTAGCCAGGCCGTGAATAGATCTGCCTAATTCCCGGACAGTTTTTCTGAGTCGGGCTGCCCCGGGGAGGAGCCTCTTGGGTTTCCAAAGGCCCTGCTACCCGCCCAAGCCCCCAGGGGGTGCCCTAGTGGATCAGCTGCATAGGACTGCCAGATCCAGGCAGGACCCCCTACAGCCCAGAAAAGCTGCAACAAGCCTGGCCGAGTCGGGAAAAGATCTCAGACGGTTTTTCTGAGTTAGGCTGCCCTGGGGAGGAGCCTCTAGGGTTTCCAGTGGCCCTGCTACCCGCCCAAGCCCCTAGGGGGTGCCCCACTCCCCCGGAATAGCTGCTCAGCACCACCAGCCCCCTAGAAGAGCCCTTGCAGCCCAGAAAAGCTGCAACAAGCTCGGCCAGACTGTGAAAAGATCCGCCTACATTCTCAGGCCATCCTTCTGAGTTGGGCTGCCCTAGGGAAGAGCCTCTTAGGTTCTCAGTGACCCAGATAGCTGATCCAGCCCCCAGGGGGTGCTGCACTCCCGAAGAACAGCTGCCCAACACCGCCAACCCCCTGCAAGAACCCCACAGCCTAAAAACACCAGAGCAAGCTCTGCATGACCAAGTGAAATCTGCTACCATCGTGGTGTGGACCCCCAGTCCTGTCTGCCCTCAGGAAGTCCTCCTTTGCTTCAAAGAAACACTGTTCGCCCCATCAACACTCCAGAAAAGCCACACTGCCTCAAAAAAGACTGACCAACAATGCCAACCCTCAGAAAATATTCCACGGCAGTGACAAGGCAAACACTGCCCCATAACGGAGAGTACAACTCCCTCAGGAGAAAGAAAACAACAAGCAAGATGAAGAAGCTGAGAAACCACCCCCAGTCAAACCAACAGGAGAACTCACCTAAAACAGTCAGCAATGAAACAGATCTCAGCAGTCTGACAGACCTGGAGTTCAAAAGAGAAATAGTGAAAATACTGAAGGAATTAAGAGAAGATATGAACAGTAATGCAGATACCCTCAGAAAGGAACTAGAAAATATAAGGAGGAGCCAAGAAAAACTAGAACATTCATTTGCAGAGATGCAAATGGAACTAAGGGCAGTAAAAACCAGAATGAATAATGCAGAAGAACGAATCAGTGATATGGAAGATAGAATAATGGAAATCACTCAATCCAGTCAACAGACAGAAAACCAAATAAAAAAACTGGAAAGCAATATAAGAGACCTATGGGATAATATAAAGCGGGCCAATCTACGCATAATAGGAATTCCAGAAGGAGGAGAAAAAGATAAGGGGATGGAAAATATATTTGAAGAAATTATCTCTGGAAACTTCCCAAATCTAAAGGATACTGGGTTCAAGATACAAGAAGCACAGAGGGCCCCAAACAAATGGAACCCAAATAGACCCACAGCAAGACACATCATAATAAAAATGGCAAAAGTTAGTGATAAAGAGAGGATCTTAAAGACAGCAAGAGAAAAACAGAATGTTACCTATAAGGGAACCCCCATAAGAATATCAGCTGATTTCTCTACAGAAACACTACAGGCCAGGAGGGAATGGAAAGAGATATTTAAAGTGCTAAAAGGAAAAAATATGCAACCTAGAATACTCTATCCAGCAAGAATATCATTTAAAATAGAAGGGGAAATAAAAATTTTTTCCAACAAACAAAAACTTAAAGAATACAGCAACACAAAACCCAGGTTAAAGGAAATATTGAAAGGGCTTCTCTAAACCAAAAAGAAAGGAAGGAAAGGGAAGAAAAAAGAAAGGAAAAAAAAAAAGAAGAAGAGGAAGAACTAGGACTGAGGAAACCTCAATCAGAGAGCAGTCACTCAAATAAGCCAGTATACAGATTTAATCATGAACATGCTTCAAACAAAATAAAATTAAAAAGAAAAAATAAAAAAGAGTCATCAAAACCATAAAATGTGGGCAAGGGATGTTAGGAAGTAAATAACCCTTTTTGTTTGTTTGTTTGTATGTTTCTCTTCTTAATTTTAATATAGTAATGAAGGGTTTGAACATACAGGACCATCAGGCTAAAACACACAATTATGGGAAGGGGTTAGCATACTTTAAAAACAGGGCAACCACAAGCCAAAAGCAAATATTGCATTTGCAAAAAATGAAAAAAAAAATACACTCAAGCAGATAATAACAGGAGACCATCCAACCACAAAAAAAAAAAAAAAAGGAAGAATGGAGAACCATAGAATCAACTGGAACACGAGGTTCAAAATGGCAATAAATAATCATCTATCAATTATCACCTTAAGTGTCAATGGAGTGAATGCCCCAGTCAAAAGGCACAGAATGGCTGAGTGGATAAAAAGGCAAAAACCTTCAATATGCTGCCTAGAAGAAACTCACCTTAGGACAAAAGATACATATAGATTGAAAGTGAAAGGGTGGGGAAAAATATTTCATGCCAATAGACATGACAGAAAAGCAGGAGTCAAAATGCTCATATCAGACAAAATAGACTTTAAAACAAAAGACATAAAGAGAGACAAAGAAGGACACTACTTAATGATTAAGGGATCCATCCAAGGAGAGGATGTTACTATCGTCAACATATAGGCCCCAAATATAGGAGCACCCAGATACATACAACAAATATTAACAGGCATAAAGGGAGATATTGATGAGAATACAATCATAGTAGGAGACCTTAATACCCCCCTCACATCAATGGACAGATCCTCTAGACAGAAAACCAATAAAGCAACAGAGATCCTAAAGGAAACAATAGAAAAGTTAGACTTAACTGATATCTTCAGGACACTACATCCAAAAAAAGCAGAATAGACATTCTTCTCAAATGCTCATGGAACATTCTCAAGAATCGACCACATATTGGGACACAAAGCTAATCTCAATAAATTTGGGAGCATAGAAATTATCTCGTATCTTCTCTGACCACAATGCCATGAAATTAGAGATCAACCATGGGAAAAGGAAAGAGAAAAAACCTACTGCATGGAGACTAAACAACATGCTGCTAAAAAACCAATGGGTCCAGGAGGAAATCAAGAAGGAAATTAAAAACTACCTTGCAACAAATGATAATGAAGACACAACCACTCAAAATCTATGGGATGCTGCGAAAGCAGTGCTCAGAGGGAAATTTATAGCAATACAGGCCTTTCTCAAGAAAGAAGAAAGATCCCAAATGGACAACTTAACCCTCCACCTAAGTGAATTAGAAAAAGAAGAACAAAAAAGGCCTAAAGTCAGCAGAAGGAAGGAAATTATAAAGATCAAAGAAGAAATCAATAAAATAGAGACTCAAAAAACAATAGAGAAAATTAATAAAACCAAGAGCTGGTTCTTTGAAAAGGTAAACAAAATTGACAAACCCCTGGCCAGACTCACTCAAAAGAGGAGAGAAAGAACCCAAAGAACCAAAATTAGAAATGAAAAAGGAGAAATCACAATGGATACAGCAGAAATACAAAAAACCATAAGAGAATACTATGA
Source organism: Phacochoerus africanus (assembly GCF_016906955.1). NCBI lineage: Eukaryota > Metazoa > Chordata > Mammalia > Artiodactyla > Suidae > Phacochoerus > Phacochoerus africanus. The sequence goes on along the minus strand of NC_062549.1, from coordinate 57,583,195 downwards.
ACAACTATACGGCAACAAGTTTGACAATCTGGAAGAAATGGACAATTTTCTAGAATCTTACAGCCTGCCAAAACTGAATCAAGTAGAAACAGACCAACTGAACAGACCGATCACTAGAAATGAAATGGAAGAGGTCATAAAATCACTCCCTACAAATAAAAGTCCAGGACCAGATGGCTTCACAGGTGAATTTTATCAAACATATAAAGAGGAATTGGTGCCCATCCTCCTTAAACTCTTTCAAAAGGTTGAAGAAGAAGGAATACTCCCAAAGACATTCTATGATGCCACCATCACCCTCATTCCAAAACCAGACAGAGATACCACCAAAAAAGAAAACTATCACCCAATATCATTGAGGAATATAAATGCAAAAATTCTCAACAAAATCTTAGCCAACGGAATCCAACAACATATCAAAAAAAAAAAAAATACACCATGACCAGGCTGGGTTCATCCCAGGTTCACAAGGATGGTTCAACATACACAAATCAATCAGCATCATACACCACATTAACAAAAAGAAAGTCAAAAATCATATGATCATCTCAATAGACGCAGAAAAAGCATCTGACAAAGTCCAACATCCATTCATGATCAAGACCCTCGCCAAAGTGGGTATAGAGGGAACATGCCTGAATATAATCAAAGCCATTTGTGATAAACCCACAGCAAATATAATCCTCAATGGGGAAAAACTGAAAGCCTTCTCACTCCAATCTGGAACAAGACAGGGATGCCCACTCTCACCACTGCTCTTCAACATAGTTTTGGAAGTCCTAGCCATAGCAATTAGACAAACAAAAGAAATAAAAGGCATCCATATAGGAAGAAAAGAGATAAAACTGTCACTGTATGCAGATGACATGATACTATACATAGAAAACCCTAAGGACTCAACCCAAAACTACTTGAACTGATTAATAAATTCAGCAAAGTAGCAGGATATAAGATTAACATTCAGAAGTCAGTTGCATTTCTGTATACCAGCAATGAAATATTAGAAAAGGAATACAAAAACACGATACCTTTTAAAATTGCACCTCACAAAATCAAATACCTCAGAATACACCTGACCAAGGAGGTAAAGGACCTATATGCCGAGAACTATAAAACTTTAATCAAAGAAATCAAAGAAGATGTAAAGAAATTGAAAGATATTCCATGTTCCTGGATTGGGAAAGTCAATACTGTAAAAATGGCCATCCTACCCAAAGCAATCTACAGATTCAATGCAATCCCTATCAAATGACCCAGGACATTTTTCACAGAAGTAGAACAAACAATCCAAACATTTATATGGAACCGCAAAAGACCCAGAATCGCCAAAGCAATCCTGAGAAACAAAAACCAAGCAGGAGGCATCACTCTCCCAGACTTCAAGAAATACTACAAAGCCACAGTCATCAAAACAGTGTGCGACTGGTATCAAAACAGACAGACAGACCAATGGAACAGAATAGAGAATCCGGAAATAAACCCTGACACCTATGGTCAATTCATCTTTGACAAGGGAGGCAAGAACATCAAATGGGAAAAAGAAAGTCTATTCAGCAAGCATTGCTGGGAAACCTGGACAGCTGCATGCAAAGCAATGAAACTAGAACACACCCTCACACCATGCACCAAAATAAACTCCAAATGGCTGAAAGACTTAAATATACGACAGGACACCATCCAACTCCTAGAAGAAAACAGGCAAAACACTCTCTGACATCAACCTCATGAATATTTTCTCAGGTCAGTCTCCCAAAGCAATAGAAATAATTGCAAAAATAAACCCATGGGACCTCATCAAACTGGAAAGCTTTTGCACAGCAAAGGAAACCCAAAAGAAAACAAAAAGACAACTTACAGAATGGGAGAAAATAGTTTCAAATGATGCAACCGACAAGGGCTTAATCTCTAGAATATATAAGCAACTTATACAACCCAACAGCAAAAAAGCCAATCAACCAATGGAAAAATGGGCAAAAGACCTGAATAGACTGTTCTCCAAGGAAGATACACAGATGGCCAGCAAACACATGAAAAAATGCTCAACATCGCTGATTATAAGAGAAATGCAAATCAAAACTACCATGAGATATCACCTCACACCAGTCAGAATGGCCATCATTAATAAATCCACAAAGAACAAGTGCTGGAGGGGCTGTGGAGAAAAGGGAACCCTCCTGCACTGTTGGTGGGAATGTCAACTGGTACAGCCACTATGGAGAACAATCTGGAGATACCTTAGAAATCTATTCATAGAACTTCCATATGACCCCGCAATCCCACTCTTGGGCATCTATCCGGACAAAACTCTACTTAAAAGAGACACGTGCACCCGCATGTTCATTGCAACACTATTCATAATAGCCAGGACATGGAAACAACCCAAATGTCCATCAACAGAGGATTGGATTCGGAAGAAGTGGTATATATACACAATGGAATACTACTCAGCCATAAAAAAGAATGACATAATGCCATTTGCAGCAACATGGATGGAACTAGAGAATCTCATATTGAGTGAAATGAGTCAGAAAGACAAAGCCAAATACCATATGATATCACTTATAACTGGAATGTAATATCCAGCACAAATGAACATCTCCTTAGAAAAGAAAATCATGGACTTGGAGAAGAGACTTGTGGCTGCCTGATGGGAGGGGGAGGGAGTGGGAGGGATCAGGAGCTTGGGCTTATCAGACACAACTTAGAATAGATTTACAAGGAGATCCTGCTGAGTAGCATTGAGAACTTTGTCTAGATACTCATGCTGCAACAGAAGAAAGGGTGGGGGAAAAATGTAATTGTAATGTATACATGTAAGGATAACCTGACCCCTTTGCTGTAGAGTGGGAAAATAAAAAAAAAAGAATTATTATAATAACTTGTATAATTATACTTATTTCTGCATCTTAGTATTTTCTATTTGTCAAACTGATTTGGCTTCTACTTTTCTCCTTTTCTTTCCTTCCATCAAAGATTTTTCCTCAATGGATATATATTGAATCCATTCTCTTCCATTTTATCTGACTTTTTAAATCCTATGTATATATTTATATTCACATTTCAATATATTAAACATATCATTATGTATATATCACTTTCTGGTTTAAGGCAAATATCTAAGCATATTCTCTCCTCAGTTTATTCTCTTGATGTTACTCCCACATCCAAATATCATGTAATTCCTGTGCTGTCCAAAACAGTAGCCACTAAACACATATAAATATTTAAATTCTTTAATAAAGGAAAGTTTAAATTTTAGTTTCTTTGTTACACTAGTCATATTGCAAATGATCAAGAGCTCCACATTACTAGCAGCTTGTGTATAGTACAAGATGTGGAATATTTCCATCGTCATAGAGAGATTGATTGCACCATTGGACTAAACTTTAATTCTAGATGCTTATGGATGCATCTTTTTATACTTGTTCCTTCCTTACTAAGACAATAATATTCATTTCCTCTATGTCCCTCATTAGTCTCCTTAGTTCTTAAGTTATTATGAAATTTTTAATTTCTTCTCTTGCTATATACTTCTTCAGAGAGTATTTTCCAAGAGAAATTTTGTTTATTCAATCTTATGAATTCTTTGCCCAGAAATACCTTTAGTCTAGACTTAATAAGTCAATATTAGTTTAACCTGGGATAAAATTCTAGGCTTAACATGGTTTCCCTTCACCACTTTGAAGATAATTTTTCATTGTCTTTTCAAATCTGGTTCCCCTATTGAGAAATTTAGTGACAGCTTCAGAGGTAAATTGAAATATTGTTTCCAATTTTTACTTAACTCTCTCTTCACATTCTTCTCAGATAATATCACAGTCCCTCATACCAAAGTCACCTTAAATTTGGATTCAGTCACATGACTGATTCTAGTCAATGAAATGTGCTTGAAATGGCTGAGCACCATTTCTGAAAAGAGGACCAAAGAGACCTCCTGGGTCTCTACTTTCCCTTTCATTTCCCTGCCATGATCCTAAAAAGAGCATCTCCTGGTAGCTGCTACCCTTTAGCCTAAACCACAAAACGAACACATACAAATGATATATTTTGAGATTTTTAATGTTAATATTATACTTTCACACTCAATGTTTCCAATTAGACCTGATTCATACTAACATCTCTTTGAAATGTCATGACTCTTAAATACCTCTCAGGTAGAAAAACGTCTAGGTTTTAGCTTGTCCTCCTCTGGACGAGTTTTGGGAGGAAAGTGGTCTCAGGACAAAATGTTGCCTTTGGTATAGTATCCCAAATTATATGCTGCTTTTTTTCCACCCCAGGCATCCCACTAACCCACCCAAAACCTGGGACATATGCCAAACTAGGCACTGCTTTTTCTCTGAGGAGTCACTATGCTTTTATGTTATTGTCTGGCTCAATGAGTGTGGAGGTAGGCTCTGCTGACACATCTGAGATCACGATAATAATTGTTTCACCCAACTTCTCAGCTGTGTTATATAGATATCTACCACTGTTGGCCCTGGTCTGGGTCAGCAGCTTTCCTGACCCTTATAGTGATGAATAAGAGATATAGGCATAAACAGAAATCTTTCAGCCAACCTAATTTTTTAACTTTGGTATAGGTTCCCTAACACCCATCATCTTATCATACACACATTCTGGTGCCCCACATCTTTAGTTTTCCCAAAAACTTTTTGTATTTTTACTTTTATATGTTACTTGTTGAAGTTGATTCTCATATCTTCTTGTCTCTCTGATTCTTGGGAGGGGTGCCCCAAAATCTATTTTGGGGAAGGACCAGAATTCTTTGCAGGTCATCATCATGTGTCTTAAATATTTTTAGAAACATTACAATCCCCAGAAATATTATGAGGAAGGTCTTGACCTGGTATAACAGGGGCAATTCCAAATGATGCATTCAAATTAATTCTTCAGCACCAGTATTTGAAATAAAACCAGTAACCACTTGGAAAAAAATCCTTTGAACTTTGTTGATTTAAAAAGTATATCCCAAACACACTTAAAAAAAAAAACTCTTCTGATGGTCCTTTCCTAACAAACCTATCTAAACATATCTCCTTGGTGATGTAAGGGATAATATTATCATTTTTCTTCTTTCATTACTTTATCTCAGTCAGAAATAATTATAATTTAAAATTTGTTTTTTTGCTTGTCTCTCTCCATCAGGTTGTAAACTCCCTGAGGGAACATGTCACTTTGTGCTTTACCCACAATGCCTAGGAAATATATTTTACATAGTAGATATTTAATAACTATCTTACTAAATAGATGGACAGCTTGTCCTTGGGAATTAAATGATCTTAGTGAGTTCTTGGATTTCACACATGACATAAAAAAAAACCTTTGCTGGAACTTTCTTGTACTTTTCTTGGTGTTCACAAGACAGACCCCTGAATTAATCTGTTGGGGCTATAGTAACAAAGCACCACATGCTGAGTGGATTCAACCACAGAAATTTATTGTTTTACTGTTCCAGAGGCTAGATGTCCAAAATGAAGGGGTTGTAGGGTTGGTTCTTTCTGAGGGCAATCTGTGAAGAAAGAATCTATCCCCTGTCCATGGCCACAAAGATGGTCATCTTCATGTTCACATCACATGTCTCTTTGTATGCGTGTCTCTGTGTCCAAATTTCCCTTTTTATAAACCAGTCATATTGGATTAGAACCCACTCTAATGATCTACTTATAATTTGGTTGCCTCTGTAAAGACTGTCTCCACAGAAGGTAACCTTCTGCTGTACTAGGGTTTAGGACTTTAATATGTGAATTTTGAGGAGACTTCAACCCATAACAACCACTTACATTTCTATCATACTACATCTCTTATTGTGTAATAATAGTTTACTTGACTTTCTTCACAATTAGACTTTGTGACAGTTTGAACACAGAGTAGTCAATCAGTAAATGTCAAGGGATGAGTGAATGTATTCTTGGAAGAATACTATTATAGTATTCTCTGAAGAATATCTATTATAGATCTTAACACTCAACTTCAGATTTCCCTTCAGTGCTTCTTAAAAATAAGCAGATAGCTTTCTGCTACAAAATGCCATCCAAGCCTCAGCACACCTTTTCTCTGCTTTCCCTTTCTTTTATCATGTTGTAGTGAATTTATGAATGTGAAGTCCCTAGTAACACTGGAAGGACAGTGGTTAATATTTATCTTTATACTCCCAGTACCTATTGCCATGTTTGGAGCATAGTAAATGTTTGATGTTTATTGAATTAACAGAAAACAGTAGAACTATGACAGAGACCAAAGAAATAAGGATAAAAATAATTTCCACATGAATATCCTAAGAAAGATTGCAACCTTCTTGACTCCAGGACACAATGATCTTTCACTATTGTCCATTTATTGAAAACTGAGGTCAGCATAACCTTCAGACACCAGCTGCCTCCTATCACTGTGTCCCACGAGAAGTGGCAACCAAGTCACATTCAAAGCAAAATGAAACTACTTTAAGATCTTGTCCTCCTTGTCAGTTCCTAGGAAAAGATACAGTTATCACATTTCATTGTCTCTATGTTACAACAACAATAAAATTAATAATTCCCTTACTTTGGATCTTAAGGCCACCGTAGCATAGGATTTTTGTGGGAAGATGCATTTTTAAGAGAATTTGGCAACACAAGGAAGTGCTGTAATCCACAGTTTTAAGGACATCTTGGCACTATCTTAATTCCCATTCCAGATGTTCCAGTAGAAGGAGTGAGAGTGAGGATGTCTTCCGGTTGGGATTTTTTTTTCCTTGTGAATTCAGCAAATACCACAGCAGTGTGTAGTTTGTCCTCATCCTCAGACAGATATACTAAAAGGAATGCTTCACTTGGCACAAATTCAAGGATGCTCATTATACTAGGAGAAATCATACATCACAATAAAAGAAAATGTCAGATTTCATCTCTTATCAACTTGCCTTAAGATACGTTTTGATCTTCTGTAGACTTGCAGTTTGGGGAGAGTTAGTGAAGGAAGAAAAAAGAGCATAGCTACATGCCAGGCAGCAAAATCTTACTTAAAATATCAGAGGCATTTTAGCACTCTATAGAAGCTAAAGCAGTTTGGGCCTTCCCCTCATATGTGGAATGGATAAAAAGTCTATGAATCCTGAGCAATCTTTCCATTTACTATTGAATGATAGAGTTTCTTCTTTTCAGAAAAATTTAACAACCTAGTATGATGTTAACATTTTTCACTTTACAATTTCTGTAGCGCCGTCCTTGATTTTATGCTGTAGGATCTCCTTATAGTTGAATCTGTAATTTAAAAATAAAAACTGCCTCTCAACTCAGCTTTAATGGAGTCAGTTCACAAGTCTTGCCTGTCTTTGAATTTGGCTCTTTAAGGAGATCCCAGGAGATTTTGCCCCAAGACATTCTCTCCAGATGCGTTTCTGCAATTTAGGATTGAGTTTATGCAGGTTTGTATTCATATTTGAGGCAACCAATAACTCAGTAATGTTTTTATTGATCTTACTTCAAAAAATGAGAGCTTAATTGGTAAGAAGTGATCGGTTCTGTCTGGGTATATTTGATAAGGTAGCCCCTTAGGAAAGGTCATTAGGCCCTAATTGGAAAAAGAAATTGGTGTTTCTGCTGTCCCCTCAAGCTGTTTCTGCTTATTTTATCACAAGGGTGGTAGTGGGACTGTGTTGAAGCATAAGGTTGACCTGGATTTCATGGAATCATGTGGGGGCTGCGTGACCAATGAGAGACTGTTGCTAGGGAGACATTGCAGCATATGCTAAGTAAATCAGAGTTGACATAAAGTTTTTAAAAAGAGGAAGAGAGAAAATTCTATTTATGCATTTTTCTCTCTCTCCCTCCCTTTCTCTTTTCCTCCCTCTCTCGTGCTTTTAGTATTAGGTATTCTATGTGCTTCTGATTATAGCACTATTATTTTTACCTCTTGTTTATCCAGACCTGTTTTTTTTTTCTCTCCCTTGTCTTTTTTACACAGTTCACTCACACTTTTCCTTCTAGCTACTCTATCACATTTTCTATCTACCAACAAAATCACTGTCTCTTAATCTATCATAGATAAAATAGTGATTCAGTTAATAAGAAATCCAAGATCCTAAAAATATTTCATCAAGTATCAAGGGTTCAAGGCGATAGGATCCCAGGACCTGGAATGTCTAGCCAGAGGGTAATTCACTTGTGCAGAATTCTACTTAATGGGAATCAACAAAAACTCCTAAAATAGGCCAAGTTGTGCAATATCCTCAAAATAATACATTGCCTGTGACTTCATGATTATTTGTTGACTATAAATGAATAGGAAATCAGTCTTTGCTTTTCAGAGACAATAATAGAGTATGGGTCCTTTATGCAGTTCAAGAATGAGTAAGATGAATCATAAATTTATGAAAACCTTAATGGCTAGAGAAAATACACTCATGTCCAGCCACAACCCCCTCACATACTTACAAACCCCATATCCCATTAAGAGATTATCTCCCTCTTCCCACAATGAATGATGCTGGATCTTTGATTAAACTATGTATTCAAGGGTGAGTCCATTGTTGAATTTTGACATCTTTAAAATTCTTTCCATGATACAGAAGAAAGTCTGTGTCATTAATCCTAATTTCTTGTCTGTGCTTTGACTAGCATTTTAAGTGCTTGTTCGTATTTGTAGCCACAGATCAGATAATCAAAAAAAGAAAAAGAATTCTCAGTTTTATTACTGTTTACTTTAAATTAATTTTGTTTCTAAGTGAAGAGACTAGAGCAGCCTAAATAAAGCTGTTTATTGCTGATGATAAGGCCAAATTAGTTCAGTCCACTATTTCACTGAGTTGATAGAAGCCTTTGTCTTTCCAATGAATGATTCTGGTCCCTAATCACAGCTGTACCACCTTGAGCCAGGAGGTCCTCGATGAACTCATTGTAAATCCCATTGAAACCTTTTTCTCATTAATTGCAGCCTTCCATTCTGTGGACTCGGTGTGTACAAGCCTGGCTCCTGGCTGTGTACAGAGGGACAGATCAGCCATGAAGATGTAGCCTGACCTCCTTTGATTTCACAGTGGGTATTAACAATCTAAGAACATCAGGTCTGGAGAGAAAAAGCAGTTTGGGCGTTTTTATCAGCTGTTCTGAGAGGTGATCTCACATTTTATTTGCCAGACTTATGGCTTTGCATTTGGCTTTGAGCTGCCCTAGAAGTTGTGATATGTTTATAAAATGACAGGTATGTTTGTAATTTGCATTTGTGAGCTACATTTGGAAATCGATGAAAGAGTAAAGCAAAAAAGTAAAGGCAACTGTTATATGTCCAAATACTCATTTCCATAGTCTTTTTTTTTTCATGAAAATGATTGTTTTGAAGTCAAGTGATGAAATGTATTGATCAGAAAACAAGAACCATCTTTACTATAGCTTATTTCCTAGGGTATACATAACCACCAATTCCTATATTATCAACCCTTTGCAACTATCTGTTATTCCCCCAAAACTCAGGACCTTAAATTTCATTATTATGAGATGGTTTGATATTTCTGGCTGTACAAAACATTTTGCCATCATTTCTTAAATCCCTTTGTGCCTGGCTCCCACACTGTGGTTTCAAGCCTTTTTTTCCCACAGGTATTTATGTCCTGACTTATGTTATCTCTTGGCTGGTTTTCCATACCTGCCATCAATTGTCCTGAATTATCCTGTTCTCAACTTGGACAATCCTCCTTTTGTTTTTGCCCTCATCCAAATTCTTTCCATTCCTTAACACCAATATCAACTCTTTTCTATCCTTGGAAGACTTGCCTGAGACTTCTGCTTACACTGATGCTTCTCTTTGTGGGTGAGATTTTTGTTTCACCATCTAGTGCTAGATGGAAGATCACTTGACAGTGATCATCATTTCATACTTGACCTGTATTCCCATAATCTCCTGCACTGTGCTGGTTGCAGCACACACATTCACACACACATATTCACATATTGGTTTTTAAGCCCATATACATATGTTGTGTATAAGCCCCCAATTTCATGTTGCTCTCTACTAGGTACCATAATTACATGAAAAATGATCACCTCTTCTCTTCCTGTCTTATGGCCATTTATGTTCTTAGATAATGATGATAATAAAATAATTATTATCTTTGTCATTGTTGTTTCACATAAGTTGTACCTTTTATATTAGATAAGCTCTATATAACATATATCATCTCATTCTATCCTTATAATAGTCTAGCAAGAGTTATATTGACATTGCCATTTTATAAGTGAAGACGTTAAGGCTCAGAGAAGTAAAATGACTTTCCCAGGTTATTTCTCAGGTAATAGGTCATTTTTCTTTTAAATAGAATAGAGGAATATATTCTTTTTTTTGGTCTTGTTTTCCCATGTATTGAAGAGTGGGAGTGAGGAGTCCCACTTGCCTTCCTTTGTGTCTATGCTCGTTCCCTCTCTTCCAGATACCCAAAGCCCTCAGGTCCACCACAGGCTGCCCAGGGGCATCCTTTGTACTGCTTGCAAAGGATCTTCCCGTCCTTAGGGAAAAATACTCTTTCTATTCTTCTCCAACACTAGTTGTTTCTCCTGTTGCTCACCATATCTTCCTAGATGTCAGGCTTGCTCATACCTGATAGATTGATTTTTAAACTATACTAATAGATAATTGTGACAATGTTTGTCATTCCTTCTGGAAAAATCTGTGTGCTAAAAATGAGTTCCCAGAATCATAATCTTTTATCCCAAACTAAGAAGTTTCTAATAATAAGAATATTGGAGATCCTGTTTTGACTCAGCAGTTAAGAACCAAACTAGTATCCATGAGGATGTGGGTTCGATCCCTGGCCTCACTCAGTGGGTTAAGGATCTGGCATTGCTGCAAGCTGTGGTATAGGTCACAGATGTGGCTCAGATTTGGCATTGCTGTGGTGTGTAAGTCACAGACACAGTTCACCGTTTGGATCCCATATTGCTGTGGCTGTGGTGTAGGCCAGCAGCTGCAGCTCCAATTTGACCCCTAGCCTAGGAACTTCCATATGCGACAGGTGGGGCCCTAAAAAAAAAAAAGAAGAAAATAATATTGTTAATTGAAGTTGCAAGCTATGTTTTATTCTGAGACCTTACTGAGGACTATAGCCAGGGACACAGCCTCTCGGAGAGCTCTAAGTAACAGCTCCAGAGAGGTAAGGGAAGAGCTAGGCTATATAGATGTGCATATGTGCATATATATATATATGCAGGTGGACATCAAAAGATGACTGCTAATCACAAAAACAGACGTTTCAAGTTAATGTAATTGGCACTTTTCTATGTATGGAAATATTCAAGAGTCTGGGCTCATTGAAATTATTCCTTTGATATGCATCTGATCTCTCTAGGACCAGTATCCTGTTTTTCTCCATCCTGAATGCCCCTCAGGGTGCGCTGTTGGGGGGAGCAGGAAGGGGAGCAGGTGGGGTTGCAGTGGTTGATGGCTTGAGGATGGGCAACATCCCTTGTTTCTGAAATGGCAGGCACCATTTCTTTTCTTTTCTTTTTTTTTTTTCAGTATCATGGTTAAAGAAAGATTTAGAAGCCTGAAGCCTTCCAACGGTGCCCCTCAAATCACATCATATAAGCAACTACCTATGCAGAAGGAGGTTGAAGAACAACTTTTTTTTTCTTTTCTCTTACATTTTCTTTGGAGCAAGATGAGATTGACAGAAAGTGTGGTAAATACTATCTCCCTTACTTATGGCCATCTTTGTATTATTTAGCTCATTTTAGGAACATGAGATTTTTAGACATCCATTCCCAAGGCCTGCCAACTAAAAATAACCACTTACCATCTGGCTCTACAAGGACTAGGACACTAGCCACTGCAGTTGTTGACCTTCAATACACCCTGAAAGAAATTCAGGGTGGAGGCACTCTGCGCTCTGGGGAGAACTGGCAGAACAAGCCTTCAGATGGGTATTTTCAGGAGAATACTTTATGAAACCAATTTTTTTTTGCATATTACCATATCTAGAAAAGCATGAAAATCATTAGAGGAGAGGAGAACATCTGCTCTCGTGATGAGCAGCAAGCATCTGCTAAAATGTGTGCTTGACTGCATGTACCCCACTTCACTAAAATCATGTCTAATACTGATCTTCTCCCTGCCTTTCTTTGGAACAGTTCCTCAGAGTTATCTGAGATTCTGTCTTCCAGGCTATAATCCCCAATATTATTTTGCCCCCAATAAAACACAACTCTCAGATGGTACATAGTGCTTTTTTTTTTTCAGTAGGCAATCTTATACTGGACTTGATCTCGGAAATGTACCCTTCATGGGAACTGCTATCTGGACTCATGCTCCCTGCCATGAAATCTAGGTTTAGAGTAGTGCCTGACAGAATAGGCTCTTGAGAAATACTTATCGAATTCATTAATGACATTAGCATATATCAAAGCAATTATTCTTTAGGCTAATCATAAAAACTAATATTTATTGAACTAACTCTAGACCAGATATTCATAAAAGCATTTCACACACATTAATTTGATACTTAGAACAACTACTCTGCCATTTATTATGAAATGAAGAAACGGAGGCACTGAGATATTGTGGCGTTTACATAATAGTCAAGCAGCTAGACAATTGTAGATCTTGTCTATGAAACCAAAAAACACTAGGCCCAAAGGACATTAAACTTAATTGCTAAGAAAATCGCTTATTTATGAAGTTCTCATGTAGCATAATAGGTTAAGGATCCAGAGTTGGCATAGGTGTGACACAGGCTGCAGTTACAGCATGGGTTCAGTCCCTCACCTGGGAACTCCAATATGCTGCAGGTGCAGCCAACAAAAGAAAAAGAAAAGTTATTCAGAAATCAAATCCTCAAAAAATATTGCACCAACTACCACCCCTATAAGACAGGCTGAGTAAAGTCTTACATTGAGGATCACATTACATCACATATTTTGTATGTATCACACTGTATAATAATAATTTGTTTATGTTTGTCTTTGCCACCCTTAAAATAAATGGGCTTAAAAAGAAGGTTGTGTAAAAAAATTGAAGAAAAATATATAATTAAAGATCAGTTTGGGCTAAGGTCAGAATAACAGGGTATTTTCTGTCTGAAAAATTATTTTGATTACCATATAAAAGATATGGCTGATTAGAATAACAAACAAAAATAAATACTACCAACTATTGAGCCCAATGATTCTCATATTATGTTGATTTCTGTGGTTTGAATCTGCTGAGCAATAGCATCTGATTTTCTTTGTACCTCCAGCTTTAGTTTGTGCAGTGTTATCTAGGTCAAATTAAATGTCGTTTGCCACAGGTATAATTTAATTAACTCTATTCTGCTATCTTCATAGAGGGTTCATTCTCCTGAATATTTATTTGATAAGTGTGGACATCTTTGTCTTTGGGAAATATGCTCTCTGAGTTAGCATTATGGAAATGCAGAAAGAGTGATGCTGCCATGGTTTACTGGGGCAGGTCAGAGATTGAAAGGTCCCAGATGACTGCAGGATTTTGCAGAATGCAGGTCTGTTGCTAGGAGACCATATTGATCTTTTCCAGCCTCTTTACCGAAGGCCTTGTCTACTTTCTGGTGATTGATTGCCGTCATTTACAGCAGTAAGTAGTTAGAAGCTTTACCCTGTCTTCAATATTTATAAAGTTAAAAAATTTAATCATTTGAACTTAAAATGCTTTATGAAAAATTTTTTTTCTTACACGAATAGCAGCCCATCATTAGGAATGCCTGCTTACTTAGTTTGGTCAATTTCAAATACGGTTAAACAGATATACATTTTCTTACTTTAATATAAATACAACATGGTTATCGAAACCAATTTGTTTCTATTAGCCAAAGTCAATTTGCTTCTTACTGATCCACACAACTCGTTTCTGTGTCTGCCTCACCCATCTCTTTGTCTTCAAAAAGCTCCAACTAGAAAGGCCTTTCTCAAGACGAGTCTGTTTCAAACATTAAAATGTCCCTCTCATGGAAAATAATAGAAGGCTCGATAGTACCTCATTGCTCTGATGTCTGGCCTCTAAAGGTCACGTTGGACAGTGCAGTCAATAACTGAACAGCTAGTCCAAGGAGGACACCGACTCCTCTCCCACCCTCATTGTCCTGGTGGGGGTTCACTAAATTAGAATGCTGCTCCAGTCTGTCAATGTGGAAGCCTGCACACGATTCAAGTTTTCTGACTACAGGTCTCAGTGATGAAATGCCTGTTATAAATATAGTTCGAATATCTTAAGGTGGATTAAAAGAATCAGATGGAAACAGCCTTGAAAAGGACAGCTTTTTATTACGTCTGTGAACGATTCCATTTAAGTGGATACCTCAGCAGTATTTAGCTCAGCTTGTCTTGTCTGAGAGAGAGGGGCCTTTTAGACCCGAATGAACTCTGACTTCTCTGCAGTTTCCGGGAGAAATGGGAGTTTTCATAAAATTAATGGTATTCGAGGTGCTTATTGGTGCTTATTTTGTGCCATTGATGTCAGCAATTGGTAGGTGACAGGGAGGGGGGGGACTCTTACTTTTCTTATTCATCTCAACAGTGCTATCTTGTAAAGTCTTATACTGAAGTTCACATTATATCACATATTTTGTATATATCACTCTGTATAATAATAATTTGGATCTTATTATCTGAAATAAGATCCATTGTGGCTCAGCAGGTTGAGGGCCCAACACTGTCTCCATGTGGATGCAGATTTGATCCGTGGGCTTGCTCAGTGGGTTAAGGATCTGGCATTGCCACAAACTGCAGTGTGGGTCACAGACGCAACTTGGATCCAGAGTTGCTGTGGCTGTGACACAGGCTAGCAGAAGCAACTCCAATTTTACCCCTAGCCCCAGAACTTCCATATGCTGCGGGTGCAGCTATAAAAATTAAAAAATAAGAAAATAATATTTTTTTCAAAAAAGAGAAAAAAAATGAGTATATTTGTCATCAAACCAAACTTGGGTCTGCTCACCAGCATGCACTAAAGCCAATATTTGGGTTATGGCAAAGAGAAGTGCAGCATTTATTGCACAGCATGAAGCAAGGAGTCTGGGCAGCTAGTGCTCATAAGACCTGAACTCCTTGATGGTCTTCAGGGAAAGGGTTTTGAGACGGACTGAGGGAGGTGTATTGTGGGGTGTGTGATCAGCTAGTGGACATTCTGCTGGTTGGTTAACAGTGAGGTAATCTGGAATCAACATCATCAACTTTCTGCTTCTAAGTGGTCTGGGATTACATGCTTGTGGGCAATATACAGTTAGTTAACTTCTTCCACCTGGTGAGGGCTTCAGGGTCTGTAAAACAGATCAAATGATATTACCCAGAATATTATTTATAAACCTTGAGGAGGAATGAAAGGTCCTTGACTTTGTTTAATGCCTAAATTATTATTGGATTGTCTTGCTTGACTGTTTTCCTTTGCTTTCTTCATTTTCTCACTTCTCTGATTGAATCTATCCCTTGGAACTTGAAGAAGGCCTAGGAGGCTAAAATTTTTCTACAGACAGGAGGCAGGTAGAGGACTTGGAGGTTCTATCCCAGGAAAGCTCCATAGAGTCCCACTTGGTTACATATTGAGGCACAGACATTTCAAAGGACTTGTGAATGTCTATGCAGCTAGGAAGGAGTGGATGGAGCCAGAAACAAACCCAGGCAGTTTGAAGGCAGAGCCAGAACTCCTAATCACCACCATCACACTGTACCCTCAGGAACCGTGACTCGTATCTGTCTGGACATGATCCAAGAGTAAAAATTCTTTTCTGAAGAGCTCCTAAGTAATCATCTGAGAACCTTGGACTTCATCATTGGCCCCTTGATGCTTTGCTAACAGCAGCCTGCATCAATATTTTGCTAACCCAAAATATGGGTCTGAGGACTGAGTTAAGGCAGCAGTAAAGACCTCCCCAGGGAGAGAAGGGTAAGAATGACCGTAGAGCAAGCTTGTCATTCCCTCTTCTGCAGTATCAGCGACTGTGCTGTCTTACATTTCCATATCTGCACTAATTTATATGTTTTAATTCAGTTGCAGTCATCTCCCTTCCCTATATGCCCCTTAATCTTCTCCCCATCAATATAGAGATAATTAATATCTGCAAAGCTCTAAGAAAGATGCTGGGAATTAGATAGCATCTAGTTTTGGAGACTGGGCTACAAGGAGTACATCCCTGAGGATTTTATTCTCTTTTAAATTCTTTTTTTTAAAAAATGATTTTTATTTTTTCCATCACAGCTAGTTTACAGTGTTCTGTCAATTTTCTACTGTACAGCAAAGTAACCCAGTCACACATACATATATACATTCATTTTGTCACTTTGTCATGCTCTATCATAAGTGTCTAGAAACAGTTCCCAGTGCTGTACAGCAAAATCTCATTGTGAATTTACTCTTTAGAAGATAATTCAGATGTGCTTGAAGCCAATACTTTTATTTTTTTTCAGGTTTCTGAAAGCATTGACTCATTGGAATGCATAGAATAAAACTGATTTTAATTATTTTAAGGTTCATTTTTTTTCTTTTGATCTCCTCCAATACTGAAAAATAATGTCTTAGAGAATTTTGAGTTTGCTCAGTAAATAAATTAAACTCAAGAAAATATGTAAGCATAATGCAATAAAAGAAATAACTTAGATATCTCAATGGATCTATGACTAAATTATAGTCATAGTGGCTAGCACATACTGAGGGCTTGTTTTGTGCACTTCACATGTATTATGTCATTTAATATTCACAATCACCCTATGAGGCAGGTACTACAATTATGTCTTTTTAGAAGATGAGGAAATAAAGGCACAGAGAGGTTAAGCAACTTACCACAGGATACACAGAAATTAATTGTCAGAGATAAGGTTGACTCTAGGCAATTAGGTTTAAGAGCCCATATTCTTTAGTGGAGTGTTTACATTCATTTTAATTACCGTATAACACGTTTTCATTAAGCTCATCTATCACAGGGAAATTTTTATTATTATATGTCAATGAGCTAGAGTTAATGGTTTATTAATATTGTGCTTTTAATTGGAATTTTTCTATTGGCTCAATTTTTATTGAAAATGGAGTATTCTTTGTATTTAATGGCAGAGAACTAATCTCCACAGCAATCTATTGTGAAAATTTGGCTTTATCTCAGGGTCACTGTAATACAACCAGGTTTGAAATAGGAGCATATTTCTGCCTGTTTAACACAAAGTTCTGGAATGCAAATAAATAAATAGTTATCGAATTTTGGTTTTAATTGTATACATAGTTATCTATATACATACGTAATTTTTATGGAGAGTTGTAGTTATTTGTAGCTATACATGAGTATATAAAATAGGCTTCTGTAACAGGCTAACAGACTTCTCTTCCCTATGGGAGCTCAGGTGTTTTGTAATAAAGTTTTTTTTTTTTAATAATACAAAACAGATTTACTTGCATACACAGCAAAGAGGATTGGGATGTTAGAGAAAAAGGAAAGCAGTCTTCTGTCAAAAGGTGATCACGACTCTTAAGTAACTGGTTTGTAGACCTATTACAATGGGAAGACTTTGCTGGGTTGCCTTCAGAAGGTAAATTTTTTCGTTGGATGCTTCAGCAGGCTTTTCAAACAGGTTTTAATGCTGGGCTATCTCTTCTCATTCCTTTTGACAGCCAAGGTGGCTTCCACTGGATTTGCTCCACTGGCCACTATTTGCCAACCACTGATGTAGATGATGTGTTCATGTATTCTGCCTGAATCAGAGTGTGCTTTGGTGAATTAGTCTTCTACTACCTGCTTTATTATACAGTAGGACCCTTATTGCGCATGGGAAAAACCCAAACCCAAACTGACTTTCTCAAGGAAGGAAACTTATATAACTGAAAAGTTCAGGCATCAATTTAACATTAGACTAGACTTGACCCAAGAATTCAAATAGTAACATAAGTGGTTTTTTTTTTTTTCTTTTTCTTCCTTTCTATCTCCTGGCTTAGCCTTCTGGTTGTTGGATTTGTCCTCAGGCTACATATCATGATGATCCCTGACCCTCCTTGGCTCACTCCTTTCTGCAAGTAGTTCTGAGGGAAAAGGCACCCATGAAAATCCTGAGATTCACTGGAATCAAACCAATTGGGGAAAATATATATATGTACCTACATCAATTATTTTTGGACAGGACAATTGGAATTATGCTAACATATTCATAATGTGCCAATGATTAAATTAACCTTCCTGCTATTTCCCTGAAGTCAGGAGTGATGCCATTCCTGAACTGTAGAAAAGAGTAGTACAAAATCTGGGCTCTAGCATCTAATTTGAGATTTTGATGACACTACTTAAAATCAACATTTATGAGCTTGTACAATACATGGGTTGCTAGACACTCATTTCATCTACTGAGTGTTATCAGTTGGCACAATCAAACTGCTTAATTCCTTCAAGGAATTCCTATTTAATTTTAGGAAACAAAAGCTGTGTCAAAAAGAGCACAAGACAGAGATCAAGAATGATTAGACTCCAGTCTTAAAAACTGCATTTGTTGGTTATATGATCTTGACCAAGTCAGTTAAGGTTTTTCATGAATAAAATAGAAAGTGGGGACCCTGACATCCTTAAACTCCATTCCAGCTCAAATAACCCATAATCCTGCCATATAGGAAGGGCAGAGTATGTGCTCAGTAAATATTTTTGTAGAGAAAACAAAATTGAGGTGTCAGTAGTTTTTTAAAGAAATCATTTATTTTAGAATAATTTTAGGAGTTCCCGTTGTGGCGCAGTGGTTAACGAATCCGACTAGGAACCATGATGTTGCGGGTTCGGTCCCTGCCCTTGCTCAGTGGGTTAACGATCCGGCGTTGCTGTGAGCTGTGGTGTGGGTTGCAGACGCGGCTTGGATCCCGCGTTGCTGTGGCTCTGGCGTAGGCTGGTGGCTACAGCTCCGATTGGACCCCTAGCCTGGGAACCTCCATGTGCCGCAGGAGCGGCCCAAGAAATGGCAAAAAGACAAAAAAAAAAAAAAAGAATAATTTTAAATTTCCAGAAAAATTGCAAAGTTAGTACAGAGCACTTCCATACACCCTACACCTTATTTCCCTTATTATTATCTTACATTCATATTGATACATTTATTATAACTAAAGAGTGAATATTGATGCTTTGTTACTAATGTAAGCTCATGCTTTACCCAGATTTCCTTAATTTTACCCTAATGTCTTTTTTTCTGTTTTGGGATTCCCATCCAGAAAAGCACATTATATTTAATAGTCATGCCTTGTTAGACTCCTCTTGGCTACAACAGTTTCTCTCACTTCCCTTGTTTTGATGACCTTGACAATTTTGAAAAAAATTTGCCTGGCATTTTGTAAAACGTCCCTTTATTGAGAATTGTCTGCTGTTTTTCTTGATTAGACCATGGTTATAAGTTTTAAGGATGAGGACCACAGAGGTTAATGTGCCATTCTCATTACTTCAGATGAAGGCTATATATTATCAATGTGACTTATGACTATTGATGGTAGGTATGGAGTGGGGTGAAGCAGAATGGATGAAGGCACTCAGAAGGTAAAAACTTCCAGTTAAAATGTCAATAAATACTAGGGTTGTAATGTACCATATGATAAATATAGTTACCACTTCTTCCTGTTAGATATGAATTATTAAGAGAGTAAATTCCAAGAGTTCTCACCATAAGAAGATTTTTTTGGAGTTCCGGTAGTTTGGCTCAGTGGAAATGAATCTGACTAGTATCCATGAGGATGCAGGTTCAATCCCCGGACTTGCTCAGTGGGTCAAGTATCTGGCGTTGCAGTGAGCTATGGTGTAGTCACAGATGTGGCTCAGATCTGGCGTTCTATGGCTGTGGCATGGGTTAGCAGCTACAGCTTTGAGTCAGCTCCTAGGCTGGGAACATCCATATGCGGTGGGTGTGGCCCTAAAAAGACCAAAAAAAAAAAAAAAAGAAAAAAAATTTTATGTTTAATTTTGTATCTATTTGAGATGATGGATGTTCACTAAACTTAGTGTGATTACCACTTCATGACATGTATAAGTTAATCATTATGCTGTATATCTTAAACTTATGCAGTGCTATATGTTAATTATATCTCAATAAAGCTGAAAGAAAAAAATATAAAATGTAGATCTTAGCTCCCTTCCCCCAAGTAATACAGTATATTCATTAAAATAAAATCAAGTTAAAGGTAACAGAGAGTTGAAAGTCCATGAGGACTTAAGGAGCCATGACCCTAAGAGAAAAGGGATGCCAACAATCAGTGACACTTGTGCCTGCACAGCATTGAGTAATTTAGAGTAGTCACAGGGTGACCAAGAAGCTGAGTAGAATTTTTGGACATTTCATCTGGAGTGATTGTCCCAAATATTTCTGCCCCTCCTTATACACCCACACAAGAGACCTCTCTCTTCTTTGGAATCTGGGCTGTATCTGACTGTTTTGAACAATGGACCACAGAAGTGATGTTCTGAAATATCCAAGCTTAGGTATTAAGAATGCCTAGCTGAATGCAAATGAACTTATTTACAAAACAGAAACAGACTCACAGACATAGAAAACAAAATTAGGGCTACCTAATTATTGTATTTTGCATCTCCTCTTGTTTAAGTTTTATATCTTGTAGGTAGAGGGAGGGGTAAATTAGGAGAAAAGGATTAACAGATACATATTACTATATATAAAATAAACAACAAGGATTTGCTGCATAGCATAGAGAACTATATTGAATATCTTATAGCAACTTATAATGGAAAAGAATCTGAAAACACACAATAGTTTCTTTCCTTATCTGTCACTCTGCCTCTTGCTGAATTCTTTCTGCTCAGATACAGAAGCACCTACACTTTATTAAATCCTGAAATGCTTTCTGCCAGTTTCACCTCTGTAATACTAGTTATGTTCTCTTTCCTTATCTGGATGGTATTATATGGGTGTGTTCACTTTTAACAAGTCACTGAGCTGTTCTGTACACTATAATCTCATTAGGTTTTTTTTAATTTTTTAATTTTTTTAAATTTATTGAAGTATATTTGATTTACAAGGTTGTGATAATTTCTGCTGTACAACAGAGATTCAGTTATACATGTATACACATCCATTCTCTTTCACATTCTTTTCCCACATAAATTATCACAGAATATTTTTTTACAGAATAAAATACATATATTTAAACACAATTACATTCATACAGATTATTATATCATGGACCTTAAGAAACAGATTAAGTGTCTCTGGAGAAGTGGAATGGAAAATATGCTGAGACAAATAGGAAATTTACTCTATACTTTATCCTATTTTGTATGGCTTTCATCCTTACTATTTAATATTATCTATTACATTTCAATTTTTCTTTAAAGATTAGCATTATATTAAAATTGTTATATTATGCAACTAAAATTTATAAAGAAGAAAGCCTTATATACCATTAAATATTTTATGTAGCATAATAAAAATAATAACTTAACTGGTAAGAATAACAAAAATAATACACCCTCTGAAAATAAGTAAAATATAAAATGCATAAATTGGTTAAAAAACAGTGTAACTATATAAATATGTCCTCACAGGTTGTTACATCTTATTCATTCTTTGATATAGGCATTACACCATTCTAGGTGATGTGATAAACAAGACAATATAGACCTTACATTGTACCATGGAGAGAGGTGGTTATTAGTAATACAATTGTAGAACTGTATTATTTAATTGCACAGTGGCATTATTCAATTATAATTATCATAAATTCTTTGATGGAGAGGAAATCAGAATCAGATGTAAGAAGACTTCCAAGAATTCCAAGAATGATGTCAAATGACCCCCTTTATGGTGGATTATACACTTATTTACTATGAGATATATTTCTTCTCCAGAGATTCCTTGTTTGTGCATCAATTGTAGATTTTTGGTTTACATTTATTCTGAAGTTTTGATATAAGAGTCTATGTGTATATGAGATTGTTTTAAGTTATTGTTCTCTTAATTGCAAGTTCATCTCTAGTGTCCTGCATTTGTACCCACCTCTTCTCATGATTTCTGATTTTGGTGGGATAATTGTGCATGGATGATTTTGTGTCTTTACTGTGTATATACCTTTACTGGTGAAATGTCATTTGTGGCATTTTTGTTTCTGAGAAAAATGTCATTTGTGGCATTTTTGTTTCTGGTTGCTGTCTTTTCTTTTCTGCCTAGCGAAGTTCCTTTAGTATTTGTTGTAAGGCTGGTTTAGTGTTGCTGAATTCTCTCAACTTTTGCTTCTCTGTGAAGCTTTTGCTTTCTCCTTCAAATCTGAATGAGAGCCTTGCTGGGTAAAGGATCTTGGTTGGAGGTTTTTTCCTTTCATCACATGAAGTATATCATGCCACTCCCTTCTCACCTCCAGAGTTTCTGCTGAAAAATCTGCCAACAATAACCTCATTGGGATTCCCTTGTATGTTACGTGCTTCTTTTCCCTGGTTGCTTTCAAGATTTTCTCTTTGTCTTTAATTTTGGTCAGTTTGATTAATATGTGTCTCGGTGTATTCCTCCTTGGAATATGGTACTCATTGAGCTTCCTGGATTTGAGTGAGTGGTTCCTTTCCCATGTTAGGGAAGTTTTCGGCTATTATCTCTTGGAATATTTTTCCTGTCCCCTTCTCTCTCTCTTCTCCTTCTGGCACCCCTATAACACAGATGTTGGTGTGTTTCATGTTGTCCCAGAGTTCTCTGAGACTCTCTTCATTTCTTTTCAGTCTTTTTTCTCTTTTCTGTTCTGCATCCATAATTTCCACTAATCTGTCCTCCACCTCGCTTATTCATTCTTCTGCCTCCTGTATTCTGCTGTTGGCTGCTTCTAGTGAGTTTTTATTTCCGTTATTGTATTTTGCATCTCCTCTTGTTTAAGTTTTATATCTTGTATCTCTTTGGTCAGTGTTTCCTGTAAGTTATCCATCTTTGCCTCCAGTTTATTTCCAAAGCCTTGCATCATCTTCAGTATCAACAGTCTAAAGTCTTTTTCCTGGAGGCTAAGAATCTCCTCCTCACTTAGCTAATCTTCTGGGGTTTTTCCTTTCTCCCTCATCTGAGTTATAGTTCTCTGTCTTTTCATTTTTATAGGTTTTTGGCATGGTGACCTTTTTACAGATACTAGAGTTGTAGCCTCTCTTACTTCTGGTGTCTGCCCCCCCTTGTGGCTGAAATCAGTATGGGTCTTACTGTAGGCTTGCTGATGGGAGGGGCTGATGCCTGCCCCCTGGTAGGTGGAGCTGATTCTAATCCCTCTGGTGTGTGGGGCTTAGTCTCTGGGTGGAATTAGAGGCAGCTGTGTGCTTGAGGGGTTTTTAGGTAGTCTGTTTACTGACTGAGGGACTGGGCTGTGATCCCACCTGGATTATTGTTTGCCCTGGGGCTTCTCAGCACTGACTGATGGGTGGGGCTGGGTTTTCCCAAAATGTCCACCTCCAGAGAAATGCAGCTGCTGAATTTTCCCAAGAGCTTTACCTTCAATGTCCTTCCCTCACAACAAGCCACATTCACCCCTGTTTTCCCAGGAGGTCCTCCAAGAACTGCAGTCAGGTTTGATCCAGATTCCTATGGAGACCTCGCTTTGCCCTGGGATCCAGTGCACGTGAAAGTCCATGTGTGCCTTTTAAGAATGGGGTCTCTGTTTCCCCAAGTCCTGTGGAGCTCCTATTCACAAGCCCCACTGGCCTTCAATGCCAGATGCTCAGGGGCTCTTTCTCCCAGTGCCAGATCCCTGCACATGAGGGTTTGATGTGGGGCTAAGAACTCTCACTCCTGTAAGTGAGTCTCTGTGAACCAGTTAGTTTTCAGTCTGTGGAGCTTCCCACCCAGGAGGTATGGGGTTGTTTATATCACAAAACCGCCCCTCCTACCCCTTGATGTGGCCTCCTTTTTTCTTTTTTTCTTCTGGAGTAGAGTATCTTTTTTAAGGTTTCCGGTCCTTTTGGGTGTAGATTGCTCAGACTTTAGTTGTGAATTTTGTTGTTTTTAGGAGAGAAGTTGAGCTCCAGTCCTTCTATTCCACCATCTTAATCCTGAATTGCCCCCTCATTAGGTTTTTTTACAAAAGAAATTTCAGATTGACAAAAACAGAGGACCCTTCCTTAGCTATGACTAATTGTTTTCATTAGTACTTTAGGCAGCAGGAAGAGAAACTGGAAGTTTATGCAAGAAATTAGAAGCTCTAAGCTCTCTGCTGCAGAATATATGCAATAGAGATTGGATCTATTTTAAACAATCTATTGTATAATCTAACTTGTGTTGGTGTCAAAATCTATCTCCTTTCTGGGTTTATTGATCATTTCCTTTCATTTTTTGGACTCCACATTACCAGATGGCTTAGATTTTCTGTTTGTTTTGTTTTTTACGGCAAGACCTCGGCTCCTTTCCTCTGTCAGTCCCTGATCTCATTCTGTTTCAGCAAATGGATCATCTTCTGGGCCAAAACAGTTCAGGTGAGAATGTATAATTGTCTCATCCTTAAGCATATTTGTTTTATAATTTACATTTCTCCATCTAGCTTATGTCTTTAAATGTCATGCTCCAAACTGATGGCTTTCAATGTGAGGTATGAATCTGCTGTTTTCACAAAGGAAACAACCTTGTCTGCCCATCAAACATAAAGTGTCTGAGAAAAATGTGACTGTGAAGCCATTTCCACTGGTTCAGGGAGTTTGCTCTCAGCTCTTCACTTAGTGCCATTAAACCCGACAACTTCCAGCTTTCAAATGACTCCTGTGGTGTTTAAAGTCTAGATTTCATTTCATGTGACTAAGTTTTAATGTTTGCTGAGCTATTTCCTCTCCACAGAGATCTCTTCCAGCCCCTTCTCAATGACATTTATACATTTTTTCCTCCATCTCTTCTTTCGCTGAGCTTCTGGGCACATTTCTGTGCCATTTGTGGCCATTTTAAAAAAAAATTATAGTGATATTCAGCTTTTTACTCTTGGGTTTTATAAAATGGTGGCTTATTAGTATACTATGCAAAAGCATGAAGCTACATAGCTGAAAATGCATAACCACAGAGCACCACTGATTTATTAAAAGCCTTTTAGTTGGGTGTTTTCTTTAGGAAGAGCTATGGAAAACATCTTTATAATAGTTTGGAAGTAAGGAGACACACAACCCCTTAGAGAGATAAAATAACAAATAAATTATAGTGAGGAAGAAGTATAGAGTTCTAAATCCAAGTGACTTTAAAGAGCCAGCTCCAACCTGCAAGTTTATAACTGAGTCAGCTGAAATCTAAAAAGAAAGTGGCTGCCACAGGCCTTCTAACTGGTGAGGCTAACACTAAAAATCCAGCCTGTTCTACATCACGCAACATATACATTTTTAACCAAGTTCCAAAAGGCAACAATAAAACCAGTTGCAAAAATCAGAGAATTTTCATGATCTAATTTTCTTGACATGCACTGAAACAATTCTGCTATAGTATAAGTTTTCTTACTTATTAGGCAATCTCTGTTTTCCTCAACAAGTAATATTAGCTATCTTGACCTTAAAACCAGAAAGACCTTCTCAGTACGGGATCTCTCAAAACAAAGGCTCTCTATAAACAGTTTATATGACAACTTATTTAAAGAGGTTTGGAAATAACCGAGGTCAAAATGTTCCAAATGGAAATACGTTAGGTGGAAATATGCCAAGATGGAAAGACTTTAGCCAAAAAAGAAAGGGAAAGTAGGAAAGAAAGGAAAGGAGAAAAGAAAATGCAAAAGAAAAAAGAAAGTCAATTAATATTTGTAGAATAAAAGAAAGAAGACAAAGGAAAAATAAAATAAAATCTAAATAGTCCCAGTAAAGGCAGATGCTCCTGTGAAATAGAGGATCACACCAAGAATAACAATGTCCCACTGTAGATGCCTTTTGGGGGCCAACCTTGAAGCGTGTTTATACTATGATATACAATTTACTGATATTAGCTATGATATCATTACAAATAAATTTTACTACTGCTGGAAATAAATGTAAAACATACATGAAAAAAAATAGCCCACGCCAAGGAAACATTCCTTTCCTTATGCAGCAAAGCCGTACACACACCAGTAAATTTCCAGTGGTACTTTTGTTTGATAGGTTGACAATGGGCTACTCTGTTGAAAAATATTGCAGCAAAACACTTTCCTTTCAAATGCTGAATTAATACCAAATAATTTGGAAGAAAGTTAAATGGTCAGGCTTAGTAAACACATCTATTACTAAACCAGAGATGTTAGCTGTTGAGTCTCAGATGAATTGAGATGACTAAGCACAGGGATGATCATGAATACTTTGCACATTTAGTAAACAATGTCCAAATACTGTGTTAACATTAACGGACATTAAACATTAGCATGGAGTGAAGTTGGGGGAAAAGGGGGAACTAGCAATTGTTAAAGTGTTCAAGAATGAGTTGAAGAATCAGGTCTTTAATCGTAAGTTTAAAAGATCAAAGATTGTTGACTTGCAAAAAGTTGCCATTTGAAATATTTATTTAATAAGTTATTTGGTAACACATTGTAAGCAAAATTTTGGTTTAATTTTTAATTTAGTGAATGGATTGTGCCTTGTAAAGTAATTATTTTGGCATTATATATGCAAAAGCTTTGACTCTGCTTTTCTTTTTTTTTCTTTTAGTAATCCAGATAAACAAACATGAATTAATCAGAAACTTCAGTACATAGTGCATAGTCATCATTGATCTGTGAACAGTCCACTTTGGTTCATTTACTTTTTCAAACTATTTATTTTAAAAAATTGTGGTGGAATTTCCCATTATAACTTAGGGGGTTAAGAACTCAACATAGAGTCCATGAGGATTCTGGTTGGATCCTTGGCCTCCCTCAGTGGGTTATGGATTCTGTGTAGGTCACAGATGCAGCTTGGATCCAGTGTTGCTGTGGCTGTGGTGTAGGCCTGCAGGTGCAGCTCTGATTCAACCTCTAGCCTGGGAACTTCCATATGCCACAGGTGTGACCCTAAAAAATAAAAATAAAAATTGTGGCAACTATGCATAGTTTGTAACTTACCATTTAAAAATATTTTAAATGTATGTAGGTTAGTGGCATTAAGTAATTGACATCATTATAGAACTATCACCACAATCCAGGTGCAGAAGTTATTTTCATCTTGCAATGCTAAAACTCTGCATCTGTTAAGAACTCCCTATTCCTCTTCCTCTGAGGCCCTGGAAACTAGTATTCTTCTTCTTTCTTTCTTTATGGATTTATCCTCATACAAGTGTAATCACACAGCATTTTTCTTTTTGTGATTGGCTTATTTCATTTATAATGTCCTTAAGTTTCACCTATGTTGTAGTGTATGTCAGAACTTGCTTCCTTTATAAGCTAAGTAATATTCATTTATGTATTTGTCACATTTTGTTTATCCATTCACCCATCAGTGGACACTTGGATTGTGTCCATCTTTTAACTACTTGATTAATGTTGCCATAAACATGGGGACATGGAAATATCTTCTCCCGTCTCTGTTTTCAGTTCTTCTGGAGATATATCCAAAAGCGGAATCATAGGGTAATTCTACTTTTTTAATTTTTTGAGGAATCTTCATACTGTTTTCCACAGCAGCTGCACCATTTCACACTCCTACCAGCAGTGCACAAAAGTTCCATTTCCTCTACATCCTTGTCAACACTGGTTATTTTCTGGTTTTTTTTGATAGCAGCCATCCGAATAGGTGTAAAGCGGCATTTCATTCCCACTTAATCACTTACTTTTAATACTATAATAAATACTCCTAAGTCTATTGTCTAAGCAGACCCAAAATATAACTAAATACATGCTCCTCTCTCATTTCCTGCTCTGTCTCTTCCTAATGAGTTGCTTAGCATCTCTTGCTCTTTTTTTTTCTAAATATATACAATTTTGCCTTATACTATATGACTAAACTTCTCTACTTTCACTTGAAGCTTGGCTAACATTCCTGAAGAAAAAGAGAACTTAACAACTCTGCCTAAGTAGGAACAGAAATAATCATGGCTACATAATCACTAAGAAGCCAGTCAAATTTGCTTTCTTTTTGGTTACAGTAAGTTGATGAAAAAATTTATGTTAATTAGTTAATTGAGAGCTAATACTATTGTAAATTTTATTTACAACTCCACAGTTTCTTTTCTACATAATTTAGGAGAATAATGCATTAAAATATCATTATGTTTGGAGGCACATAATAAATAAAGATTTAATTTTGTGACACCAACAAATAAAGGATGGGGATAGAGCTCTAAAGGAGCAGAATCATTTTTTACGTTCTTAAAGTTAAATTTGTATAAATTCAAATTAGAGTATTATAACTTTAGATGTTAAATATAACCCCCACAATGACCACAAAGAAAACAGCTATCAACTATGCACAAAAAGAACTGAGAGGTTAATTTAAAAATATTTAAATACAAAAAAATAAGTAAACACCAAATAAGATAGCAATGCAGGAAATGAAGGACAAAAATGCTACAGGCATAGGGAATATAACTAATAAATTGACGGAAGTTTTTCCTTATAAGTAATTACTCTAAAAATAAATGAATTAAACTCTCCAATCAAAACACAGAGTTTAGCAGAATGGATTAAAAAAAAAAAAAAGCAACATGATCCAGTTAAATACTTTCTACAAGTGACTCACTTTGAAACCAAAGATACAAATATGTTTAAAATGAAAGGTTGTAAAAAAGATATTCCATGCAAACAGTAATCAATAGAGAGAAATATACAATGAAATATTATTTAGCCGTAAGAGGGAAGCAAATTCTAACAAATGCTACCACATGGATGAACTTGGAGAACGCTATGCTAAATGAAATAAGTTAATCACAGATTAAAAAAAAAAAGTAATCTATGGTTCCATTCATGTGACGTACTTAAAGCAGTCAAAATCATGAAACAGAGAAGAATGCTGGTTTTCAGATGCTGGGGAATAGAGACAATAGGGAGGTACTATTTGATAGGTATAGAGTTTCAGTTTTATAGGGTGAAACTTTCTTGAGATGGATGGTAGGGATGGTTTCACAACAATATGAATGTACTTAATATTTAAACATACCTTTAAATATGGTTAAAATGGTAAACCTTATGTGTTATTTACCACAATAAAAAAATTGAGGAAAAAAAGCTGCATGTTTTTGAAAACACTGTCTATGAGCACTCACGTGTATTTGCATAATGATTCATTGTGAAAGTGTAATTGATTTCTTTCGAATATTGCTTTTAGGTTATAAAAATAATGTAAAAATATGCCAGAATTAACAGCACATATAACCAAAAGTTTGGCATAAAGAAAACAAAAAATAACCCCAAATTACATAAGCCTAGAACTAGAGTTTAAAAAAAAATTATATCTAACTTTTCTCAAAAATCTATTGCTAAAAATACTATTTCCTTGTGATTTTAATCAATGCCACAGGAAAGAGGAGTTAAATGATGACAAGATGCTTTTGTACAGGTTCTCACTGTGCTTTTTTATGCTGATATAAATGGAGAACCCCTAAGTGGATGAATAGAATACACAGGATGCTCCAAACAAATTTGACTTTCTTGACCATGGTGTGTGTCCTATAACTAATGCTTTATTTGATAAAATTTTGGAAACAGTATTTTAAACAGCTGTTATTATAGTATGTAGAGTTTATACACTGATTTGTACTATGCCTTCAAAGTGAATGTTTAAACAGTGGAATTCAATTATAGATACAATTTAATATTAAACACAGTGCTAGATTCTGAAATAACCATAAAGATGATCATTTTCTGCAAGCTGCTAACAATTTATTTGGGAGTGTACACTGAAGTAAATAGGTCACTTCAATACAATGTGACAAGCACTATAATAAGAGACAAAGAAAAGTTGTTATAATTCATATAAAAAATTCCTAATATAGGACTAGAACATTTGGGAAGACATTCTAGAGGAAACAATGTCTAAAATCTGAGCATTAAAAAGGAATGGTCTTGGTGGAAGAGGATTTGCCCAGAGTTCTTCACGTTGAGAGAGCAGATAAGTAAAGATGGGAGGCAAACTCTCATTTAATGGATATAATATGATATAATGTAATACAATATAATATAACATAATATAATATACTTAACCATTGAACTAAAGTCAAAGATTTTGTTTGCTCAAGTTTTCACACTATTTAGAAAGATAAGATGAGCCATTTTAAATTCTTTAACTATATTTGACTAAATTGAAAGGTACAAATGAAACGCATAATTGTAGCTCTAATATCTAAGGCCCCAAGAATATCCAGATAATTAAGCCATGCACTATGATCAGGCAAGGGAAGGTAGCTGGTGTCATAGGTAAAGGAAAGGACTCTGGAAATTTTCTTCATAAAATTTTTCCTATGTGAAGATTCATTCTGCTTCTCTCTAATGCCAGTAAAGTCATTCTGGAAAGGGAACAAGATGAACAAGCAGTGGCCAAGAGGTCATTAGGTATCAGTGTTTTCATGTCTCCCAAGCTGAAAATTAAAATAGGAATAGCTTCCAAATCACATTAAAATGAAAATTACCACAAGAGAAGAATGAAATTGAAAAGTTTGAAATTTACATAAAAGTCCAATTTGTGAAAATGAAAAAAGCTTTCCTATGGTGTTTTGGAAACTTTCTAGCTATATGTAATTAGTTCATTCTAGGTGTCTCTTTGGAATGTCATAATTTCCTTTTAAAAAGAGAAAAATCACAGTTGATTTATATTTCTAAATAATGTGAAAAAATTCACAATGTTTTACCTATGTGACGTTGGTTAGATTTTGGATTATTTTAGGGTCTATTTCTGGAGATAGGACCCTGGGTGAAAATGCATGCATATTTTCATGACCCCATATATATAATGCCAAATTACATTTCAAAAGCTTCATATGAATTGGAAAACTAACAGTATTTGTAAACAAGATTTTCAATGAATCCCTACTAGTGCTAATATATTTACCAACCCCCTTTTCCCCATAGCACTGATTAGTATTCCATGGGAATATTTAGTGTTCTCAGGAATACATTTTTATGAAGACTATATCTTAAGGAATTATATGAAAAACAGTAGAATTAACATGTACAAAATTAAAATAGTAGTAACCCTAGGCTTACATAATCATGGATTAAATTTGTCCCCTTTATACTAAAATGACTAGAATATATATATATTTATTTTTACAGTCTAAAATTAATTTTCTAATGAAATGAATATTTTCGCTTCCATTTCCCCTTTAAAAACAAATCTCTACCTCTCTCTTTCCATGTAGAGATTATCTATAAATTATCTGTATCTATATATCTAATGTATCATATAAAATAGATATTATCATGTCTACTATAATGTTACATATATTACAATATTAAATGACTAACAATTTTGACCATATACATTATATTATTTAAGATTTTGAAGAAGAATAAAGTTTATTTTTCTTTGATGCAAATGTCTCAGGTTAGGCAGCCCAAGGCTGGCAAAGCAGCTCTTCTCAAAGGGATCCTTTGGAATCCACGATCTCCTTCACGCCTCACTGCTCTGCCATCCCTAGGCAGGCAGGTGGAAGAAAGGAATTGAGCAGTGGAACAAGAGGGCACTTAGCAGCTGCTTCTTGTGAAAGGAAGAGTTCAGAAGGCATGTGCCTTTGCTTTCATTTTGTTGGTACACAGCCATGCTTAGCAGCAAGGTGCAGAAGTATTGAAGGCGTAGGCATGCTAAAGCTGGGAGTCCATCTATCCAACAAAAATGTCTTCCCTATGCTACAAAAGGAATAGAACATGAGTGTTGGAAGAAGACTAGCATATCTGTGACACTATAATACTAAAGTTCTCTGTAACCTACAAATCAGTCACTGTCTTACCTTACCCTGATGTTTACATTGTGAGGTATTATTTTCACTTTGAAAAGAGAAAATTATAAAGCATACAATAAATTGTTCCAAGATTATCTATCCAGAATTAGAAGTAGGGTGGAAGTCCTATATCTCTCGTTGGAAATTCTTAATCTATATTGTAATTTATAAGCCTTGTGATCTTAAGCAAGTCACAACCTCTATAAGCTATAGCTTACTCAACTGCAAAAGACAGTAAGAATTCCTAGCTAGAATAATATTTTGTGTCTAGTAGTACTCAAAAATGGGAGGTGATAACAGTGGTAGTAATGGTGGTAGTTGCAGCACAAAAACTAAGAACAGACTCTGGACTCAGCCCTAAGTCTGCCTATTTTTTTTTTCTTACATTATACTACCTTTCAACGCAGTGAAAGTGACCTTAGTGGTAATTTTAAAAAATGTTTTTGATAAACATTTTTGATAAACCAAAGCCAAGAAACAGGAAGATTAGTGACAGAAAGACAAATAGCATGATATAACTTACATGTGGAATCTAATAAAAATGATACAAGAGAACTTATAAAACAGAAATGAACTCAGAGGTTTCAAAAGCAGACTAATGGTTACCAAAGGGGAAATTGTGGTGGGTGGGATAAATTGGCGAGATGGGATTGGCATATACACACTACTAAGTATAGGCAGGTAATTAGCAATGACCTGTTGTATTGAACAGGGAGATCTTCTCAATGTTCTGTGCATTGGAACTAATACAACATTTTAAGTCCATTATACTCTAATAAAAATATTTTACAGAAGACTTTCAGTTTAGGAAAGGAGTAAAATTATAAAAACTTTAAAAAAACACAATTTTTTCAGTGATGCTGACATGGCCTATTAATTCTGTCAATGAATTCCATCAATAGAGATATTTAACCACTGTTTAATAAACCACTGTTCAGTAAAGTGTTGGTCAACTTAACTTTTTTATTTTTATTTTATTATTGTTCTCCAGATATGGGGTTCCTGGGCCAGAGATCAGATAAGACTGCAGGCAATGCTGGATCTTTAATCCACTGCACCTGTCTGGGGAGGGATCCAGAGACACTGCCCATCTCCTTGTACCACAGCGGGAACTCCACGATTGCAGCTTTAAGCTACAATTTACATTTTTTGTCTAGAGTAAGGGAGCTTAAATGAAAACTTAAAAGTTCTAGTCTTCTTGCTAGCTTATTTGCCAATATACTCTATTATTGAACATTCAGTTTAAGCTGATAAGCTTTCTTCTTTTTGTATTATTTCAGGGTTTCTAGAAAAGAAAAAAAAAATTTTTTTCAATGCGAGGATTCCTGGGGAATTTCCATTGTGGCTCAGTGGTAACGAACCCAACTAGTATCCTTGAAGATGCAGGTTTGATCCCTGGCCTCGCTCAGTGGGTTAAGGATCTGTCCTTGCCACGAGCTGTGGTGTAGGTTGAAGATGAGGTTCCAATCTGGCATTGCTGTGGCTGTGCTGTAGGCTGGCAGCTGCAGCTCCAATTTGGCAACTAGCCTGGGAACTTCTATCTGCCACAGTGGTGACCCTAAAAAGGAAAAAAAAAAAAAAAAGAAAAGATTCCTGGGCACCACTTAAGCCCTATTAAATCAGAATCTATCTTGACGTAACCCTACCATCTGCCTATTAATAATTCTCCCATGTTAGTTTTATGGCTATGGATAAATATTTTATCCTCAACTCTCCCTGCCATCATGTCTTTTTCATGGTAACCCTAGCAGGATTAGAACAATAATCAAGGATCCTATTATCTGAAGAGTTTTACAAAATAACAAAGCAAACAAAGGAATCAAAGGCTGATAGAATTCTTTAAGTCTCTCCACATTCACTGACAGACAAAAGCGTGATCAGCACAAGTCTGTGTGAACTAGGGGATCAGACTAAGAAAATATAGAAAAATCAGAACCTCTAAAACAATTTCAAGAGGACAATTTCAAACTTTGTCAGCATTCTCCCCAAGCCATGAGCAGTATTTACTGTTTAAAACTCAGCATTCTCTTCTTACTGAACAGAGACGAAACGACCTTCAAGCACATTCTGGTGAGTCATTTTATAAAGGCATATTTAGCTGAACTGAGTTGTCTGAAATAGCAGATATATTCACTTTTGAGTCAAGGTTAAGACTTCCAGTTGGCACAGCTGGCAGAACTGGACATAGTGACTATTTTATACCCTCATCATCATCTTAAGTCTGGACCATTAGCCATTCACATGTCATACTAACTAAATTAAAAGTACTTTGAAGGTTCAGTCTCTTTATTATTATTATTTTATTTTTATTTTTACTTTTTTTTCTGTCTTTTGTCTTTTTAGGCCCGCACCTGCGGCATATGGAGGTTCCCAGGCTAGGGGTCTAATTGGAGCTGTTGCTGCTGGCCTACTCCAGAGCCACAGCAATGCCAGATCCAAGCTGCATGTGTGACCTACACCACAGCTCATGGCAACCTCGGATCCTTAACCCACTGAGCAAGGCCAGGGATCGAAACTGCAAACTTGGTCAGATTCGTTTCCACTATGCCACAACGGGAACTCCTATTTTTACTTTTAAACTTTATTTGAATATGGTTGATTTACAATGTTGTATTAGTTTCAGGTGTACAGCAAAATGAATCAGTTATACATATACAGATATCAATTCTTTTTTCCCATATAGTCTTATTAAAGAACAATGAGCAGACTTCCCTGTGCTATACAAAGGTCCTTATTATCTATGTTTATATTATTATTATTGTAAAATATCTATTACATAAAAATTACCATTTTAAGTGTCTTAAGTGTACAATTCTATGACATTAAGTATATTCACCTCTTATCTCCAGAACTTATCTTAGGAAGCTTAATGTCTATACCTATTAAACAACTTCTCATTCTTCTCTTCCCTCAGCCCCTGGAAACCACCATTCTGCACCATTCTACACTATAATTTTGACTACTCTGGGTACTTAGGCAGAATCATACAAGATTTGTTATTTTTCTTTTTTAGTTTTGTATTTCTTAATCAAGAAAAAAAGTGACTTTTCCTCAAGATATAGTTTTTAAAAATTGTCAATATAAACTATTTGGGCATTTGCATTCTACATGGATAAAGGATCCATCTGAAAGTTTGAAAGAAAAAATAATGAAACAAAAAAGAACACCAAAAATATCACTGGATTCCATGGGAAACTAAGTTGAGAAATATAGGAATAATATAATAATGTCTTAATCATCACATTCATTTTCAAAATACTTACAACTATCTAATATATTATTATCTGAAAAAACAAGTTTAACAAATTCTAGTGTAACAAATCCCAAAGGAGATATGGACATTAGATCTGTGTAGTTTACTTTTAGGATATAGGGGGCTTTGAATGATGTGGGTACTTCTAGGGCCTGTAGAAGTGGTTCTCATTGGGAAATGAAGAGCAGCACCAATGACTATATGGGCAATTTATTTGGGAGTTAAGAATGCAGTGTGTAGACTAGGAATAGTGACCAACTTATCATCAGACAAAAGAATTCTATGAATATACTTCTGCTAGTATATTAATAATACTTGAGCCTCATCAGTCTTCTCATGATGAGGATTCCTGAATTGGAAGAATAGCACACCATATATCTATAGCAATGTCTACATAAATATTTATCTATCTGTCTTTCTATCTCTCCACAGAGAGTGCTATATATAACTGCAAAAAAGAAAAAAGAAAGAAAAATATATCTTGCCATTTCCTCAATAGACACACTAAAATTTCTGTGCTTTTTGACAAGCTAGTACATTTTTCTTCTAACTCCTAAATAATTGAAAATAGAAAACAGCTTACTGTCATAAAAAAATCTTTTATGTGATAGTAAAAGATTCTCTTGCACATGTTAGTATTGGTCATAAACAGCACATTGAAGCCAAGAGTAAATGGCATGAGCAAGAAATTCCATTAGATTTTAAATTAGGACAAATAAAATTCCATCATATTATGGGTGCTAATAAATTCAATTCAATTAAACATATATTTATTGCATGTCTATTACATGTCTGGTATTGTGCTAAGGTAAAATACACAAAGATAAGCAAAAATAGTCACAGACTTTGGAGTTCACAGTCTGGTAGAAGAGAATGTTATCCCAATAATCACATTGCTTATTGTATAATTACATATTAAGATAAAAGATGTGAAGGAGATCAGCATGCATCTATAAAAGCACATAATAATAATTGACTTGGTCTGAAATTCAGAGGTGATTCCTGAGAAAGCATCATTTGAACTTGGTGAGAAGAAGAATTTTATGAAACAAATGGGATTTTGTTTTATAAAATGAAATCTAGTGTAGCTGGAAGATTGAGAAAAAGGAAGTAAGATATTATCACTCTTCATCCTCTCAAATGACCTTTTTAAAAACTTTAAAATTATTATATAATTTACTGTTCTCACCTAGAAAACATGGTGCTTTATAGAAATTATTGTCTCAATGATTCCATTCACTCAAAAAGCTATAGAATTCTAACGTTCTTACTCTTGATTTTTAAGTAAAGGTTGCTGTCCATGGTGCTAGAACACAGTGTTAAGAAAGAGAGAGGTGATCTAGGCCAGGTTTCCCAAACCTGGTCATACTTTGGAATCTCCAAAAAACACCACATCTGAGATGCACTAAATTTTAATCCTCAGGGTTAGAGCCCTTGAGTCTGTATTTTTGTAGATTTCTTCTCTTTGGTAAATCTGACACATAATCTACAAAACTGCTTCCTAGGACTCTGGGCCAGAGTAGTGTTCTGAACCTTGGTATATATGAAATGCATGGAAAATTTTAAACTTATTCTCAGCCAGATGCTTATTCAGAATAACTAACTAAATCAGAATCTCTAGAAAAGAAACCCTGTAGTGAGTATTTTCTCAAAGATTCCCCAAATAATTCCAACAGGCAGCCAGTAGCCACATGAGGGAATTTGATTAGGAGATGGTGATATTATCTATTTTACATGTAAAGTGAATCACTAGAAAGGTTATCCAAAAAGGATTTATTGTATCAACACACACACACACCATAAATCAAAGGACAAGACTATTTTGCTGATGACATTTGAATCAACTGAATAAGAACAGGTAAACGTAAATATTCAAAGGTATCCATTAAATATGCTTTGTAAAAATGTTAACTAAAAACCTAAAAAAATTAAGTGGATATCAGTTTCATTAGTAATAAATTTATACCAATTTTTCTCCTATTGAAAATATATTCAGTCAGGATGAGTTTAATCACATTATTTTGATTTCTTATACAGTATCTTACAATTTCCTTGTGAAAGGAGGTCTGCAGGAATACAGATATTTGATGTTTTAGGTTAGAACTGCTTATGTTTCTCTTATTATACTTCTGAACTAGAAACAATTCAAGAGGCAAAAATGGTAGTCAATAGATAGAAATAAGAAAATATGCATTTTATTATTGTTTTCAAATTATGAAGAATATATAAGTTGGATGAAAAGCTACAATCCAGCTTATGATGCTTTCCTGAAAGAATAACCATGAGAGTTTATCTGTTCATGGAAGAGTCATTTTATCTTTCCTTGAGTAGAAATGTGTGAAAGAAAGAAGCTAGAGATGTTTCTTATATGCTCATTTCTCCTGAGAACTGAAGTATGAACTTTAGTCCCCAGAGTAATAATATGAAAGTAGGGAATAAGTAATTTGTACTACAAAGAGATACTTTACACTTGTTTAAATATTTAATCTAGGAAGAACTTTAAAAATAGGACAACTT
This sequence comes from Phacochoerus africanus, assembly GCF_016906955.1. Lineage (NCBI taxonomy): Eukaryota > Metazoa > Chordata > Mammalia > Artiodactyla > Suidae > Phacochoerus > Phacochoerus africanus. The sequence continues at coordinate 57,545,698 of NC_062549.1, read as the reverse complement.
ATTAAAGAAGGAATTATACTCTTTTGTGTGCTTATTATTATCATCACCAAAGCGTCATGTAAATGTATAAAGATACTGTAAAATATTAATCTGAAAATGGGCCTGATTATAAAGTATTTGATATTCATATTTTTAAAATGTTGTTGTGTTCATTGTAATCTTTACTGCTTTTTTTCAAGGTAGCTCTTCTAAACTCACTCTTACTTATCACTGCTGCAGTCCCTGGGCACTCTTTTCCTAGCCAATAAGATACTCTTTCCATAGCCTAAAAGAGAGGCTCACCTCACATTCAGTATATTGTTTTTTTAATAATGTCCCAACCAACTAGTTGATCTGTTACATTCATTCAACTAATTAACCAAAATGGGTATATAAACTGATGGATTATCAGAATAAATTTATTCATCAATAAATATAGTCCAAAGTAAATGTTTAGAAGGTGCACAGATAGCCTTCTGGAACTATAACTTTAACATTCTTAGTGATGCCATCTTTCTACTATAGCCCCTTACACAGTGACCCCACTAATGTCTTGCATATGTTAGGGAATCAATAATTATTGAACAATCTAAATAAGATGAATATTTCTGGTGACACAGAAAGCTCAGATTCACTTAATCTGACTCATGCCATGAGTGATCCTTGGGTCTACCCATAATTCTCTCAACTGTCACAAAAAACCCCAGCAAAATTCAGTGTGAGGCAGAAAATCATGGGAAATAAAAATGAAAAAAAGATACTTCTCTCAGAGTATCTAAACATGGATTCTGTTAATAAGAGAAAGGAACTGGGGGAAAGAGGAAGAGAAATCAGTTCAAAAGAAGCAGATATAGGGTTAAGTAATCAATGTTAGAATATAATTTGATATAAGTCAACTACAAGTACTAAGCACCTGCTAAGTGTCAAATATTGCTGCATGTTGGAATAAGTGTGGTAGTAGTGGTGTTAGTGGTAGAAGTGCTAGCAGTAATACTAATTATAATCAACTTGATTATTTTATGAAAATCCTTTGGGTATCTTACTGGACTCTGTAAAGAAAGATGTTAGTTGGACAGCTATTTATTTATTTATTTATTTATGCATGCATGCATGCATGCATGCATGCTTTTTTTTGTTTTTTTTTTGTTTGTTTGTTTGCATTTTGTTGTTCAGAACCACACCTGCAGCATATGGAAGTTCCCAGGCTAGGGGTTGAATCAGAGCTGCAGCTGCTGGCCTACACACAGCAACAGCAATGTTGGACCTGAGCTGCTTTTGTGACCTACACCACAGCTCATGGCAATGTCATATCCTTAACCCACTGAGTGAGGCCAGGGATCAAACTTGCATCCTCATGGATACTAGTCATGTCTGTAACCTGCTGAGCTACAATGGGAGCTCCTGGCAGGTATTATTTATTATGATGTTTTTAATAGACAAATTAAAATTCATAATGATAACTACATAGCCATAATATTCTAGTTCTATGAAGAATCAAAACTAAGAATTAAAGATGAGTTCAATGAAAATAGCCCCAAATCCAAAACCAGAGTCCCAGGCACCAGGGGGAACATTCATTAGATAGCAAATTGAACCATTATCTTGGAGCATGAGCAAGTCCAGTTCAAGAGAGCACTGGGTCAGTTGGTTACTACTCCACTCCCATCAACCATGCAATCTCATTTATCATCTATGTTGTGTCTACTAGTCCCTGAAATATGCTGGAGCAAGAAGAGAGAAAACTGGTGACTGCATTTTCCTCAGAGTAAGGAGATATGTAAATGACTTGAATGAAAACCTCATGTTTTATTCATTATGGTTCCAGTGATAAAATTTTAAGGGAAGTGTCAAGAAAGGCAGATAGATTATTTTAAAGGTCTTGGGGACTTTTGCTGTCAATATATCTTCAGTTCTCCTGACTAACATCATTTAACCTTCAAGTTCCCTTTCTTTACAAATGGAAAACAAGAACAGAAAACCCAACATTTTTCCTCACTAGGACTTATAAGAGAAATAATGCAAATGATTATAAAGAACTTTTCTAGAATGCTGTATTCTTAAATTCTTATGTCATCTATAACCAGTGGACACAGATTCAGACCTTAAAGGAACATGAAGACTAGAATTTAAGACAACAATGAGGAAGACAAAGATCAAAAAGCAAACTAGATGGGAGTTTGCATTGTGGCCCAGCAGTAATGAACTGGACTAGTATCAGTGAGGATGTGGGTTCAATCCCTGGCCTCTCTCAGGGGGTTAAAGGATCTGTCATTGCTGTGAGCTGTAGTGTAGGTCGTAGATGCAGCTGGAATCCTCCGTTGCTGTGGCTGTGATGAAGGCCAGCAGCTACAGCTTCAATTCAACCCCTAGCCTGGGAACTTCCATAGGCCACAGATGCGGCCCTAAAAAAGACAAAAACTAAAGGCAAACTAGATGGACAGAAAAGAGCTACCTGCCCGCTGGGTTATAGCCAGCAAGAAATCATATGCCCAGAAGGAGATTAGAACATTTTTGCTGGGCATGGAAACCGTCCCAGAAGTTACTTATTCTACTGCATAGTTATGAATCACTTTGCGGATGAGGGTGAAAAATATGCCTTCCTGTACGCCATCCAGAAGCAGAAGGCCTTAAATAGAGTAAATGGCAAATCTATACAAATGTGGTTATAACACTCTTGAAATTATATCAAAATGGAGAGATGTTATAAAAACAAGTACCATAAGAAAAATGGTAAGATTCATGAAAATAGAAGAAAGGGAGCAATTTTCAGTACTCTGAAGGGGAGGGAAAGTGGACCAGCAGATAGCATTTTCCCATTCCTTTTTTTTTTTCTTTGCATTTTAGGGCCACACCCAAAGCATTTGGAGGTTCCCAGGCTAGGGGTAAAATCGGAGCTGCAGCTGCCAACCTACACCACAGCCACAGCAATGCAGGATCTGACCTGCCTTTGTAAGCTGCAACAGAGCTCATGGCAATGCTGGATCCTTAACTTACTGAGCAAGGCTTAGATCCTTAACTTACTTCTCATGGATCCTAGTCGTGTTCATTAACCACTGAGTCACAAAGGGATCTCCCATTTTTCCATTCTTAATGGCAGTAAGTCATGGAGAGGTGACTACCCAGGTTATCCCAACATAAATGTCATCTCTCTTAAGAATGTCCTGCTGCTGAAGCACAGGCTGAGAGTCCAAGAGAACTAGATGGAAACCTTATTTGTCTCTGATCATATCTTCTATTTGCCCTGACTCTGGCAATTCACTCTGCAGTCATGTTTAAGAATCACTTTACAACACCCCTCATACTCCCCCACCAGATGTTCAGCTCTTTGTGGGTCCTATTAAACCGCCCATGTGACCCAAGGGGATCAGGAAAACTAACCTCAGAATTCCCTTCCATGTGGTCCAGGATTGTTGGGGCTGCTTCTTAAGTTGACCAAAGGGAAACCCAAGATCTGACTCTCCTCATAGTTTTAAGATGAAACAGCCAGAGCTGCCTTCTGCCCTTGATATGACCTTTGCTAATCTAGTGCAAATGTATGACCAGTGCTCTCTTCCCTTTATCACCATTATACTCGTCCTCTTTTTCTTTTTTTTTTTTTTTGGTAATGCTTTAGGTCTAGGCTTCTAATTCTTGGCCATTGAGTCACTGAAGTGTAAGATAAAAGAAGGAAAAGATCCTTTTTTCTAAGTATTCAAAACTTTTAAGATTATTACCATCTTTTTTTTTCTTTCTTTTATTTTTAGGGCCACACTCTCAGCATATGGAGATCCCCAGGCTAGGGGTTGAATTGGAGCTACAGCTGTCAACCTACGCTACAGCAACACAGGATCTGAGCCACATCTGCAACCTATACCACAGACCATGGCAACACCAGATCCTTAACCCACTGAGCAAGGCTAGGGATTGAACCCTCAACCTCATGGTTCCTGGTTGGATTCATTTCCATTGCGCCATGACAGGAACTCCAAGACTATTACCATCTTGCTGCAGATGGTATTTTTGAATGTTAGAATCTATCCTGCGGGATTCTTTTTGGAGAACAAATTATAATCTCTACTCTGAATCTGTAGGCACCCTTGGATAAGGGTCAGGGGCTCAGAAAAACAAAAGGGATATTTGCATTAATAACTTTCAAAATATGCCCCATTATGTTTGTAAGAACTGTCCCTGGAATGTGTTAAGCATTCAGTATATCGCTTCTGTAGCTATTTTTAAAATAATAATCATTTGCATTAATAATAACATTTAATAGTAATGCCAATCTAGTGATCATCAAGCAATGAGCGTAAATACATTAAAATTATGACATGAGTAGATTACCTTTTCTTGCAAGTTAATAAGCTATCATTCTTTGTTTTATTTAGATTGAAAATTCTAGGAGTTCCCGTTAACAAACCTGACTAGTATCCATAAGGATGCAGGTTTGATCCTCGGCCTTGCTCAGTGGGTTAAGGATCTGGCATTGCCATGAGCTGTAGTGTAGTTCACAGAAGCAGCTTGGATCTGGCATTGCTGTGGCTGTGATGTAGGCTAGCAGCTACAGCTCCGATTCAACCCCTAGCCTGGAAACTCCATATGCCTTGGATACACCCCTGAAAAGAAAATTCTATAGCCTGATCTACCACTTCAGTACTAACAATATTAATGTTTATAAACTCTGACACTGGAGACAGAAATCAGAGAAGCCAGAACAGACTCCTGGGACCAGTGAATTCCAGGTCAGACTCCCCCAAGCAGCACTCATTATGACCATTGGCTGAAAAAAACAGTCAAGGGCTGACCTTTACCTTGGTCTGATATATCCTACTGAATGTCAGACAAAAATTTATAGAAACCTCAGGGATGTTCTGGGCGTCACAACGAATTCAGAATTACCTTAGAGGCAACACCTCAAGTGACCAAAGCAGATTGTTCTAGTGAGATAATGATTACAGAAAAAGAGGTTTGTGCTCTTGAAATGTTTATTCCACAGGGCCTCCTGCTTACAGTGAGCATATGTTTTTGATGCTTTATGAAAATAGAAGTCCTGAAGATAGAAAGAAATGATCCCATGAGGAAACTTTCCCTGTGCTAGTGCAAATCTGAGCTCTAAGCTCAGAATGATGCTGCATTTTTTTTGTGACAAGGCTGGGACAGCTGGGACAGCCAATGGTGTTACAGTCATGAGCCATGGCAGAAATTCATCTCCTCTGACCCTTATGTGTCAGAATGGGTCACTATAACTAAAAGTGTTTTTTTCCAGTAACCCAGATCAGCATTCAAACCTAGTTTTGTCAGCTGAAAAAAATAACCATTACAATGAGCATCCTCTATAGCAATTTAATAGTCTTTGGATTAATGATGGTTGCAGAAAAGACTTCACCCCACTAGTGATGTGTATTGAAAAAAAAAAAGCTCCATAAGGTTGTCTACATTTGTATTGCTTGAATTATTTGTTACTCACTCTTCAGCTTGAGTTGAGACATACTCACTGGGTTAATTAGGAAGCAAACATTTCCAGAAAGCCCACCATGGCTTTTCGAAGTAATTGAATGAAACACTTTGCTCAGGACAACATCTGTGTCACATTCTGACACTGCATTATGATTTTCTTGCTGTACCTTTCTCCATTCAGGTTATCTACCTGAATGGAAATGAATTATGGAAAAAGAATAATCAGAAAGGATGCAGAAATGCATTTTAAATCCTTGTCTTTATGAAAACAACTCTAAATCATAGCAGCAGAGGGCAAGGAGAAAAGTACCTGGCTGATCCCCATCACTTTCTCAAATTAATTTTTATCTTTCTTTTGAAAAGAAAATCCTGTAGTAAGTGACATTTAACTTGCCAATTAAATAGTAAATCATTAATAAGCAAGTCACTTACAAAATAAGACAAGCTGAAATTTCTCCCTTTAACAGCCATGTGAAATGTTGAAGATGATAGGCTCTCACTGGAAAAAAGAGGCTGAGCTTTGTATAAAATACCTATTTGAGAAAGAGGTATTTAAATTCTCCATCGGGTATATTTTGCAGAGATTCCCATACTTTAGTTTGTGGAGTTCCCATTGTAGTTCAGCAGTAATAAACTCAGTAGTATCCATGAGGATGTGAGTTCAATCCCTGGCTTCACTCACTGGGTTAAGGATCCGGTGTTGCCATGAGCTATGGTGTAGGTCACAGACACAACTCAGATCTGGCATTGCTGTGGCTGTGGTGTAGGCCAGCAGTTTAGCTCCAATTTGTCCCCTAGCCTGGGAACCTCCATATGCCGTGGGTGTGACCCTTATAATATAAAATAAATAAAGTAATAAGATAATCTGGTAAGTTCATCAAGTTGAAGACTGCTGGACCTGACCTCCAAGGGTTATGATTCAGTAGATTTGGGGGGACCTATGAGTTTGAAATTTAATAACTGCCAGGAGCCGCTGATGCTGCAGATCTTGGGATCATACAACAAGGAGAACTACAGAGCTAGAGGGAGATTCTTGTCCATACTCATGCTCCAATTCTCTCTTCCCAAAGGAAAGAAGACTAATTGATATTGGGGGGGAGGGTGGATATTATAAGACAGGTTCAGCCCAGTTGTTTCTTCTTTTCCTTTTTGCTTAGCAGGGCAGGCTCTGCACTTATGAGAAAAGTTTAGAATGCCCAGTGCTGAAAATAATTACAGAACTCTCAAAGCATCGTTTTCAAATGTTAAGAATATGAGTCTCCTGCAAATAGACAGTTAACATCTATCAAGTACTTATTTAGGACAGTAATGAGGGAAATGGAATATTGGTGGGCAAAGCTGATTCAAAGCATATAGAAGAGATGAAAGTATTTATAGTTCATGAAAGACAGAATCCTGAAATAAGACCGCAGTATAAAATATAAAGGTAGTTAATGTCTTATGGTGCAAAAAATCTGTAACATTCGGGGTTATCTTCTCTACCAGTGAGAAAACAATTACATCTTTCTTGGACAAAAATCATTTAAAACATACATATCCATAAATCAATATTTCACCTCACAGATTCTAGGCCTTAATCCATGATAAATAGTATATCAAACAAAACCACATTCCTCTAGAGTGGCGGTTAGCAAACTACAGCCAGAGGGCCAAATCCAACACCCATTACCTGTTTTTGGAAATAAAGTTTAGTGGAACACAGGCACATCCATCCATTTGTGTAGGTTTATGGCCATTTTTCAGCTACAACAGCTAGAATTACATAATTCCCAGAGAGGCTTATTACAATGTTCTAACATGACACTTAAAGGTCATATAGTCATTCTTTTACATTATTTCCCATTTTTGGATAGTTTTTCTTAACAGAACAAATAAGTACTAAATGAGCATGAGAACAATAGGTGTCCAGAAAAGAGAACTATGCTGAATTTGTACTGTACCAATTTAGCTAAGCTAAAACTACTATATTTCTTAGAATTCCCTTACCTGAGACCAAGGTGGCTTTAAAGTTCCCCTCAGCTTGACTAAACTTTATGCAGCCTTTTTCCTGACTCTAGGCCCCTGACCTCCCTTTTCTTAGCACATTTATTTTGGAAAACTTGTACTTGTAAATTCTTTCTCTGCCTCTTTGAGATATAAATCTTTTTAAAGGGCTCCTGCCAGTTTTACAACCTCAGACTATCTTTTTCAAGGACTTGGGAGTTATCCTTTTGAAAAGTAATCATGAAGGAAGATAACAGCCCTGTGGGAGTAGAGGAGCCTCACTCCAGTAGGCACCTTATTCCAACTTGTAAAACTACCTACTGTCCTGAGGATAAAAGAAAGTTTCATTTCTTTTGGGTAAGACCAATTATCAAACACAGATGATCTATGACCCTCCCCTTCCCCAACCTTAGCTCTTAAAACTTCAGCCTTTATTTCAGTGGAGTTGAGCTCAGACTGAGTTCTGATATCTCTCTCCTATTGCAATACCCTTGAATAAAGTCTTCCTTGCCTAGTCAACATTGCCTGGTGCAGTTTTTGCTATAAAACCTGAATATGCCCTTATTAGCATGAACCACAAGGGACATTTTGCATGACTTTGCAAGGCAGAAGTGAGGCAGTAGCCACACTCTCTTTACACTTAGGTCTATGGAGGATGACAAATGATGGGGCAGCTTACATGAATTTGTCCCTGATCTGCTGACTCATTTCCTTGCTGTGTGACAGCAGCTGGGTCTGCAACTCCTCCAGTCCGCTTGAATCTCTCTCCTTCTTCTTCTACTGTTTGCTGCAAGTGAGGCAGCAGCTAGGATTGCAGGTACTCAGACTCCTGACAGATCTCCTTACGCTCTCCAAATCCTGGACACCAGCTTCTTCAGCTGTTACTGGCATCACTGAAGTTGGAGGCTTTTGTCTGAGCTGCTGAGAGATGGAAGTATGTTTCACCTTGTCTTTATGGATTTCAATTTTGTCTTGCTATGCCACTTCGTGTCTATCATTTGTTGTTTCACTGCCTTCCCTGCTATATTCAGGCCAGAATCAGACACAGAAGCAAAATCTGCATATAAAATATTTAACCAGATCCCATCATTGCACAGTTTATTGGCAGCTGAGTCAAAGTGGCAGTCAAAATGATCCAGTTGTCTGCTTGATCCCCGTGTCATTAGAACTAAGATAGATGGGCAGCATGCTAAAGTCTTACTTGGTCTATATACACAGAAAATTTCTCAGTCTAGTGAATAGAAGCCTTACAAATTATTATAAATGAGGAATTTTGCCTCTCAACAAAGTCCCAAATGTGAACTAGTTCATTGACCCAGAGGCCCTTCAATGAAAGGAACATCAGGTGCCTTTGAAGAGGAACCCTATTCCATGATGAGAACTTATAAATCTCTCGCTCAAAAAAAAAAAAACCAAAAAAAAAACAAAAAAAAAGAGTTTCTGTCTTGGTGCAACAGAAACGAATCCAACTAGGAACCATGAGGTTGTGCGTTTGATCCCTGCCTCTCTCAGTGGGTTAAGGGTCCGGCATTGCCATGATCTGTGGTATAGGTCACAGATGTGGCTCGGATCTGGCATTGCTGTGGCTCTGGTGTAGGCCAGCAGCAACAGCTCTGATCAAACCCCTAGCCTGAGAACCTCCATATGCCATGGGTGTGGCCCTAAAAAAGACAAAAGACAAAAAAAGAAAAAAATCTCAGCCTTCCATCAAAGGAATGTGTGGCCTTTTACTAGAATATTTCTGCATTGTAAAAGAAGAAATTATAAGACTTTTGAGGAATGTCTAGACATTGGCTGTACACTTAAATTCTAGACCAAAAATTTCACTGTGGTGTACAAGTCGTAGTAGAAGTTGATTGAGACCTGTGATCAATGGAACTTTGGCATGGGTCTATCTCACAGTGAACCAGTAAGCCTCCAAACTCACACAGATTCCAGAAAGCATGGTTTCCTAGATTCTGTAATGCATAATAAAATAAACAGGAACCAGTAAAATTCTAACTTTGTTTTCCTAACCCTGAAGTTCATCATGTTAGGTAAGTCCAAGTTGAATCTACAAAAACTGCCTAGAAAATAATATGTCATACCTGGACAGATTGTAGAGATTCATGCCACTACAAAGACTTCAAAGATGCAGGGGAGTGATTTCTACCACCTCCCATTCAACTTGTCTCTTTGGCCTCTGTGGAAGACAGAAGGATTTTGGAGAATGACAGTGGGTTTCCAGAAACTTGATCAGATGGTAACACCAATTACAGTTGCTCTTTCAAATGTGATTCCGGTCCTATAACAAATCAACATATTCCCTGGCATATAGTATGGGGCTATTGATCTGTCAAATGCACTTTTCACATACCAGTGAGTAAAGAACATCTGAAGAAGTTTGCATTAAGCCGTCTGAGCCAACAGTACATCATCACTATACTACCTCAGGCTGTAGCAATTCCTCAGTTTTATGTCACAATCTGGTCTCCAGACACCTTAATCATCTCTCCATTCTTCAGTAGGATACCATGATGATCATTTTATTTGTAATATTTAGCTCACTGGGAAGGATGCCAAAAAAAAATGGCAACTACTTTAGGCATTGTTTAGAAACATCTAAGCCAGTGGGTAGGAAGCTACTTCCACAAAAATTCAGAAGTTGGACACCTAATGAAATTTCTAGGTATCCAATTATCCAGGGCAAGTCAAGATACCCCTTCCAAAATGAAGGACAAATTTTTGCATCTGACTTTTCCCACCATTAAATAAAAAGCATTAATTGTATTTAAAATCTTGTATACAGAATATTCCTCATTTGGACATATTACTCTGACCCATTTACCTAATCACTTAAAAATCTTTCAGTTTTGATGAATGTTCAGAATAAAAGAAAAATTTGTAATATGTGCAAGATGTCAAGCAAGTTGTTCTATCGTTTGGATTATGTGATCGATAAGATATGACAGTGTTCAAAGTGCCCTTGTCAAATGGGAAGACTGCATAAAACTTTTGGCAGCCCTTCTAAGTGATTCTCAGAGAAGATCTTCAGAATTCTGAAGCAAATACACACCTTCTTTTGCAGACAATTATTCTCATTTTGAAAAACATTTCTGGCTTGCTAAACAGCCTGAGTAGGAATTCAATACCTAACCATGATTACACAACAAAAACTACAATATGACCTGGATTACTCAGCAGGATATTGTCTGACTCATTAATCCATAATCTTGAGATATCATATGAGATTGAACTCAATAAGTTTATGAAGACCCAAGTAAGTTGCATAAGCATAAATGTCCCCATTCCATTTGCCTATTATAATGCCTCCTCCTTCCCAACCTAAGACCTCATGGAGAGTTGACTGAGGAAGAAAAAATTGAGCCTGATTTATAGATGGTTTTGCATGACATGCCAGCACTGCCCAAAGGTAGATAACTGTAATACAGCAGCCTTTCTCCCTAAAACACAGTGGAAAAGGAAAAGGTACCCAGTTGTCAGAACTTGGAGCAATATACTTGATTGTTCATTTTGTCTGAAAGAAAAGATGACCAGGATCCTGAATCTACACTGATTCAAAGGCAGTAACCAATGATTTGACTGGATGACTTAAATGAAACACAACTGGTGAAAAAGAGGACTTAAATGAAACACAACTGGTGAAAAAGAGGTCCAAGAAAGTGCTGTGTGATGAATCTGAATGGACAGAGAATGTGAAGATATATGTGTAAAATGTGACCAAAAGCCTTCTCTACAGGTGAGGATATTAGTAATCAGTTAGACAATAAGATCCATTCAGGAGACATTAGTCAGCCTCTTTCCCTGGCAGTGGGCACCTGAACAAAATGGCTATTGTGGCAGGATAAGCATTTTCCATCCACTATGAAGCAGTGAACTTCCTCTCACTTAGGCTGAGAACTTCCTCTCACTTCCACTCACTACAGCCACTGCTGCTGTGTGTCTAATCAGCCAATGGCAGTGACCATGATATAACACCATTCCCCAAGGGATCAGCCAGCCATTAGTTGGCAATTCAATTGCATGCAACCACTTCCACTATGGAAGGGACAGAGCTTTTTTTTCACTGGAATCAACACATTCTGGACACTGATTTGCTACCTCTGCCTGCAGTGCTTCTAGCAAAACTTCCATCTGTAGACCCAAGAAATTCCTTTTGCATGTCTTGGGCTTTGTCTCAGCATTGCTTCTGAACAAGGAATTCATATTATCCCAAATGAAGTGTGATAATCGACTCATGTTCATGAAATTCACAGTCTTATCATGTTCCTCTTCTCCATTAGCAACTGGTCTGCCAGAATACTGGAATGGGCTTTTGAAATCTCAGTCACAACACAAGCTGGGTTACACTGCTTTGAAGGGCTTGAGTCATGTCTTCAAGGGTATGCTGCAAATCAGCCACCTCAAACAACAATCGACTGTTTATTCCATAGCCAGGATTCATGTGTCCTGGACTAACAGGTGAAAATAGAACTGGCCCCTTTTAATATAACTCCAAGTACTTCTGCAAAAAATTTGCTTTCCATTACTGAAACTTTGTACCTTGTTTCTTAGTTTCCAAAAGAATAGGTTTTCCACTGGTGAAACTATTTTATTACATTGAAATTTGAGACAGCCACCCATACCTGCACACATTGGGGTCCTCATGTAATGAATCAATGGCTGATGTAAATCAAAATAGATGTGATTAAAAAAATAGATGATATGAATCAAGAAGAAGATGTAACTGTAATTGCATTGGTGATAAATTCTGACCATCCAGGAGAAATTGGGGTGGGTTGTAAGGAAGAGATATCTGGAATTCAGAATATGTTTCTGTATTTATTAACCATTTTTTCTTCTCCTCTTCTACTTCTATCATCTAACAGAAGAAGGAAGAATTGTTCATAGCAATTTACCTTAAATATAAGGTTTTTTTTTTAAGTTATAGACTAGAGGGAAATATGTTTCTACTAGAAAGAATTTGTATTCTCTTATGTAGAAGAGTGTTTTCAATTGTAGAACTGATGCTGCTATATCACATTATGCAGGAGTAGTGATTTGCTATTGTCTCAATTTGGAAGTTATATTAAGAATGGTTAAAAGAAGCACAGGAATTCCCATTGTGGCTCAATGGAAACGAACCTGACTAGGATCCATGAGGAGATGGGTTTGATCCCTGGCCTGGCTCAGTGGGTTATTGTTCTGGTATTGCTGTGAGCTGTGAGCTGTGGTAGAGGTCACAGGCATGGCTCAGATCCCTTGTTACTGTGGCTGTGGTGTGGGCTAGCAGCTTCAGCTCCGATTCGACCCCTAGCCTGGGAACTTCCATGCTGCAGGTGAGGCCCTAAAAAGCCAATTAAAAAAATTAAAATTAAAATTAAAAAATAAATAAATAAATAAAAGAAGCATATATGAATGCCAAATTGCAAGAGGTAGAGGGCAGTATATTTGTGCTATTCCAGTTTGCCTAAGCTATAAATGCCTTTCCCAGGATCTTCTTATCACCACGGCTCCTGGTTAGTGTGAGCCACTGCACCCCTCTACCCTTCTTGAGTTCTTATGGCTGGAGTAATAACACAATTGACAGAAAACAGGCTAACAGGAGAAAGAGGAACTAATCTTAATGAATTTTAATTAACTAATCTTAATTAACTAATCTTAATTTGTTATAGAAATGGAAAACTAAGAAGTGGCCAAAACAGGAAGCTTACTTTTTAGACAAAGAAACAATAAATTTTTAAGGAATTGATAAAACAAAGGAACTGAGGTTTTGAGTGCTCAATTAGTTAGAGAAGAATCTAAAACAGAGTGTGGGCTTAGTATGATAAGTCAAAGAAATAATGATCTTTGTTTATACTGGCTTCTGGGCCCAAATTCCCTATTTCTGGGGATAAGAGTGTTCTTCTATCTCCCTGCTTTCACATGAGATGTTTATTTTCTGTTTTCAGGGAGACTGAGGAGAGGTCATAATGTCCCTCTTGCATTGACTATTTTTTGAGTAACTTTAGTTAAAAATAATCAATTTGCCCATTGAGGCACATTTTGGGGTGGCCCACCATGGGCCAATACTACAAAGACATTATGCATGAGATTTCAGAAGCAGCCTTGAAACAACTCCTCAAATGGGCCTTAAGCTCTGTCCCACTCATGCTCATTGGCACTGATCTGGCTCACCTTGTGGGTGAGGGGTAACACCAAATGGATCTCTTTATGCTTTTTAAAATCCTAGCCAGGTGCCTGTTTAGCTCTGTGATGAATAGTGCCAGCTTTCCTACAGGTCACAACTATCATCAAAGTTGGAGCTTGTAGGGGATGAAAGATCTATGCGGGTTCATGCTTGTCTTTTTGCATCCTTGTTCCCTTACTCCATACCTATCTCTTCTCTGCCTGCCCTATTGATGTCCTCCTCAGGACCAGGTACAGAACTACAGCTATATATAAAGTGATTAAGCAACTTATAAAATTGTGTAAGACCATTAATAAATAACAATGAAGCATATACTGCATCAATCTCAGTTTTTCTGGTAAAACCCCAATGATTAAAAAATCAATAAAAATGGACTATACATGTTGGAGAAAATCCAACACAAGAGGTTGATTTTAAATCAAAATTTGAAAGAAATACTTGCAAAGGACAAGATGGGACAACACTAAATGAGAGAGGAAATACTATATATTTTAGGGTAAAGAACTATGAGTTTAGCCCTTCTGGAGAAAAGGAATGTCAGAATAGAATATTTTGAGGTAAGTGAGGTGATCAGAAGACAACAAGCTGTGATGTTCAGATGGAGAAATTTTTATTTCTTTTGGTGAGAATCACAAGATAGGCTAATGCCACAGGATTTTGTCATGAGGGTTAAAGTGGCTGAAAGATAAGAATCCAGCTCTAGACAGCCCTCCTAGAAAGCCCAAGACAGAGAGAGGCAGGAATCTTAAGAGGAAAGCCGGGGATGGTTTGCGAAGGCGTGGCATGCAGAAATGTGAGTCCAGTAATAGGACAATAAGTCTCCATTGTTAGAACCATTTTAATAAAATAACCACTATTTACTTAGTAAAGTATTTTGCCAAGCACTTTGTATAGAGTGACTCATGACATCTTATGTAGCAAATTTATTCCCTCTTGTTATGCAAATAAAGAAACTTACAGCTAGAGTTTAAATAATTTGCCTAAGGTTACATACTTAAGATTAGAAAATCCTATATTCGAAGAAAGTTCTCCCTGACTCCAAATGTTTTGCTCAAAACCCCTAGGTCACAAAGCCAGGTGGCACCTGATTCATTGCCGGGATACTAAACTATAAGCTGAGGATGACTTCATTTCCTGTGCCTAATGCCTGACTGTTCCAATGTATACTAAGTTATAGATGGAAATTTAAATGGACAAGTTGAAAAAAATTATGAAGATAGATAAGATCCAAAGAGGAATCCAATAACTACACATTCCTGACCACACAAAATTGTTCTGTGAGCACACGTACACAATTTGACAGGAGTTTGTCACAAGCCAAATAAACCAATTTTCTTATTTATTTAGATTGTATCCCAAATGACGTGAATTCCAATTTTCCATAGCTGATGAAACTGAGATGAAAAGCCTTCTTCACGTACCTCAAGACAAAAGGAAAGAACATTTAGAAAGAGAAGAGAAATGTGTGTTTGAAATAAGTAACTCTAAAATGTTGCCTGAAACACCCAGCTCCCTTAAGAAGCAGAAAAGGGTACAGGTTGGGGACACAGATCCTGGAGCCAGATTTCATGTGTTGGCGTCCTCCCTCTGACACATTCCAGCTGCAGCAAATCTCTCAATCTCCCTTCAGAGCTTTATTCTCATCTGGAAAATGGGGTTGATAATTGTTATGAGGATCATTGATGTTCAGATTTGCTAAGTGTTTAAAAGATTGCTTGGCACCTGGGAAAGCACCATCCTAGATAAATGTTTACAATTAAGTTAAATTCTTAACACTTTCAAGAATTCACTATGAAAGGCCAGGGTCAAGGCAAATGCCATCTCCTTTGCAAGACTGCATCAGGGACTCAACCTGACAGGTTCAAAGTAGTGTTCTCAGTCTAGAATTAGAGAAGTGAACAGAATGTCAATAAAGATGACCTCATGCAGGTTTATTGTTCTAATCCGATAATACCCAATGCACTGTATTTGAGCATTATATTAGAATGCTATTCTACTCTTAGAAACTTCACTGTGTTTTGGTGTAAAATTTATTTACATAATTATTTCCCTCACCCATCTATAAAATCTTTAATAGCCTGAAATATATGCTTTCTTGTATTTAAGTTCATATAGAGAATAGGTGCTCAAGAACACCCAATGAATTTAGAAGGAAGGAAAGAAGGGAGGGTGGGAGGGAGAGAAGAGTCAGTGGTGGGATGAGTAACAGCCCTAGTCCTGGATTCCCACTGCTTGTACTCAAATCTCAGCTACACCTTAGGAGCTGAATGCAGTTAGGTTGGTTACTTTAACCTTCCCAATTCCAGTGCCATCAGCTGTTCATGAGGATGATGATAATATTGTGATATAGAAGAACAAATCTGACTCCGTATTAGATCTGTTCTTTGTACTTTAGCCTTTGTGCTCTGTTGCCTGTGCTTAGTCATGCTGGCTCTGCACCTTTTGTAAAAGAATGTTGCCTATAGCCTGAAATATACAGGATTGCCTATTCTCAAGGTTCTGACCTTTAAGAGTCCATTCATATAGAGAATAAAAGTTGCAGAATGGAGACTAGAACGTCTATTTGAAGTTTAGAGGAACATCATGTCTTGACCTATGCAGACAGCTGCATGAAAAACGGATTCCTAATAAGTTTGCAACAACTAACAATACCCCTCTATCACCTTGCCTTTAAAAATGATTTGCTGATACACTTCAAGAAGTTCAGGGTTTGGGGATCAAAAGCTGTCTGTCTCCTAGCATGGCCCTGAAATAATCTTTTTTTTTTTTTTTTTTGATCCAAGCACCAATGTTTGGCTTCACTGTGTATCAGCCACACAAAACTGTGTTTGGTAAGAATAGGACTTATTTTGAAAGACTTTCTATAAGATTTAAGGAACTAATTTTAAAGCATGTAGCATAAATATGACACAGTAAATACATATTCAACATGCTGTTATTGTAAAATAATGAGCAAAATAAACTTTAGATAAAACATTCTCTAAAAATGTTGCTATGATCAAACATATAAAAAAATATTACAATTCCTTGTGTGTTTGTGGGTGGGTTGGTGGGTGTATGTGTGCTTCCAAAACAGTATACCTATGATTTGAAAGTTCTTCAGTTTTTATTTGAGCAAACAGTACTAAAAGATTAAGTCTATCTAACTTACTACACACCATTTTAATGCCATGTGAACAAAAGGATTGTAGTTCTGGGTCTCTGCCATACTCTTATACAGACCAATTGCAGCAAAGTCGATGAATCAAATGCAATTTAGTCTGGTTCAACTAGATCCAGCTGGAGGCTGTTTCTGCACATGAAGCAGAAAAAAATATTACAGACCATAATTTCTGCTCAGATCAGTCAGTCTCAGTCATTCTACTTGGCAGGCAATTGGTCTGACTAAAATGATTCTGTGTGAATGATTCTGCAATGGTGGAGAAAGCACAACCTTTAACCTGTAATAAAGTAGATTTGATATATTCTTCTTAACTCAATAGAGGATGATCATCAGGCATGTAGACTGGAACATCTCCTTCTACATGTTTAGCTGAGCCACTAAGAAAGCTACATAAATGCTACATCATGAAAGCCAAAAACTTTTTCTTGCCCTGGAAATTATCTTAATGATTTGGTAAGGACACTGGGGAGTGGCAAGAGAATCATGAAATACATTCCCTGCTCTATCTCATGTGAGGGTCCCAAAGATATAGATATATGTGTCTGTCTGTCTGTCTATCTATCTATCTATCTATCTATCTATCTATCTATCCATCTATCTATTCATATATGTATGCATATATGTCTCTGCTCCTAACTCTCACTAATATTTGATCTTTGACTCTAGTGCCGACATAGAGCTCCTAAAACCCTTGGAACTTCCTGGGTGACAGGAGAATCTTTCATTTTAATGAAGTAACCCTTGGTGGGCTCTTGGATGGGTGCTGTCACTAGAAAGACCAACCCATGATTAGAAAATTGAAACTTTTAGCCCCACATTTCATTCTCAATTCCCATTCTCTGAAGAGAGGAGAGGGGTTGCAAACTGAGTTAATAATTGATCATACTGAAATGATGAAGCCTCCACAAAAATCCCAAAATACTGGGTTCAGAGAGCTTCATGTTGCTGGGAAGGTGGAAAACCTCAACTCCAAGGGACAAAAAATCCTATGCTCAAGACCTTTCCAACCTTCATCCTTTCTATCTCTTCATCTGGCTATTCATTGGTATCCTTTGTAATATCCTTTATTTTATATTTTATATTATATAAATTGATAAACATATGTAAATTTCCCTGAGTTTTATGAGCTGTTGTAGAAAGTTATTGGGCCTGAGGAGAAGGTCATGGGAACCTCAATTTTTAGCTGGTCAGTCAGAAGTACAGGTGAGAACTTGGATCTTGCAATTGGCTTCTGGAGTAGGTTCAGTCCTGCAGGGCTGAGCCCTTAACTTGTGGCACCTGATACTAACTCCAGGCAGAAAGTGCCAGATCTGAACTGAACTATAGGACAATCATTTTAGCCAACTGGTATAGGAAAATTTGCTGGAGTGGGAAAAATCCACACATCTAGTCCCAGAAGTCAGATTGTGAGAGTAAAGGAAACAATGAGTTTTTCCCAGATAGATATGCAACCAGAGGATGATACAGATTGAAAGATGTTCTTGACTTCAAGTTTCTAAAGGTCAGAGAGCATGTTATAATCAAGATTATACTTCTAGTATGTGCCTAAATCCTTCATTTCACAAAAATCTACTGTGTGCCAGGCAAGTGTTAGGTACAACAGGTAAACATAAGGCTGAGAATACAGGGGTGAATAACATAGACAATGTCTCTGTCTTCCTGAAGTTGACATGTTAATGGGAAGATCACACACACACACACACACACACACACACACACACACACACACACTGAGAGAAATAAGCGCTATGCAAAAATTTAAAATGGCCAATATTTTTTTGTTGACATGAACAGATCAGTGCTTCTTAACACTTTCCATGAAATTTTCCAACCAAAAAATAAAATACAGTATTGCTAACATTTGTACCACACACCAAAGTAAAGGGAAATCTCTATGTAGCCACTGGTGACTGACTTGTGACCTCAGGCTCCCCCAGCTCAGTGACTTCCCTGAAGGCCTAGGAGATTCCTGGGATATTCAGGTTGTCATATGAGAAAATTACTTGAGTACTGGCAAGATAGACTCCAGACATGCCATCAGTTGGACTGGATTCAGGTAGTGGTCAATCCAACAATACATCAAGCAGTTGTAGCCATACTTTGTAAGTAACACATTTGACCTCCGCTTCCAGGTCTGGGGTACTGATTTCAATAAAGCCAGACACTGCTCCTCTCTCAGAGTTTTATTTCTACCCATGGACAACTATTCCATGTCTTTTTTTTTGTTGTTCTTTTATCCATCTCAGATCTGCTTTATATTTATTATACCCTCAAGGATAATGAGATTTGGAGAGTAGGCCATGCTCACTACTTGCCTGTTTCTCCCTTGCTTATCTACCTGCCCTTGCTAGCCCTGCACCAAGGGCTTGTGCCTATGGGGCCATCCACAGTTGGTGTCTTGGATTTCAGGGCGAAATTCTATTTTCACCAAGGACACTGGGAAAGATAGTCATTGAGTGAAATTCTATTTTCACAAAGGACATTGGGAAAGATACCCTACAGGTTTTGGGGAAACTCTCCACAGAAAGCTGAAGGTCTCATCAGAGTGACCAGTGATGACAAAGATTAAGAACCAAAGAAAAGGAGCCACCTACTGGAATGAACTGAATTGAAAGGGCATAATGGATTCAAAATGGTCACAATCTGCTACTTTGTTGGTGCACACTCCTTTGCTATTTGACGTGGAAGCTCCTTTCTGCTCTTTAAACGTGAGCTTAACTATGTGAATTTCTTTAGTCCACAGAGCAATGGCAAATGTGACAGATGACCACATTTGAAAAACTCTTCTTTATTGGGATTATCCTTTCACGTTGCCTTTGGGATTCCAGCAATCACTTTGACTAACCTGCTGAATGATGACAGACACATGGCCTGGAGCCCTAGTCAACTGCTGGCTAATCAGTTAGGACATTGGCAACCAGCTGAATATACATATTTGAGTAAACCTAGTTGAGACCAGCAGGATAACTACCCAGCTGAGCCCAGGCTCAATTGCCAACCAATAGAATGAGTAACTAATAAATGTGTATTGTTTTAAGCCCCTCCATTTTGAGCTCATTTTGATGATTGATATAGAAATCTTAACCTAGAAATGGGATTCCTATTTACCAAGCGCATTTTCCTGAAATGTGTATTATTGTCTCTGGAACTAGGCTACAAGAAAAAGTATTAATGAAGTCTGGAAAAGTGATAAACAGTGAGGTCTGAAAAAATGTTGAGGAAATTGCTATAAGATGTTGGAAAATGAAAACTCATGTTAGGCAACACTGTGAAACAATTGGAAACACTATTGCTTGTGATAACTTGGAAAATACAAAGTGTATCTAATGCAATTTTAGATGTAGTTAAGGAGAAGCCCCTGGGCAGAATGAAGAAAGTTTCTTTTATTTGGTCAATAAGATAGAATACAGAGGTAAGTTAAATAACCAGTTAGTTTGTAAGAAGAGTTGAAAAGAGATATAGAAGAGCCAAGATTTTTTTATTGGAAAATAAAGCTTTCTCACCTCCAATCTCCCCAGAATTGTTAGGAACAAGTGACTGCTATGTGCTTCTCATTCTCTTCCTATCCCAATGGAAGACTTTATTTCTGTTGTACTGTTTTTGTGTCATTACTGTATGCTGGGTATGTAAGTGGCAAATAACTAGTCTTTTAATTTGCATTTATTTACTTTTTGGCCACACCCCTAGCATATGAAATTTTGAGAACCGGGGATCAAATCTGAGCCAGAGCTGTGACTTATGCCACAGCTGCAGCGACACCAGATCCTCAACACACTGATCCAGGCCAGGGATCAAACCTGCACCACTGCAGAGACAACACCAGACCCTTAACCCTCTGTGCCACAATGGGAACTCCTAACTAGATGTTTTAGATCATAGGTTCCTGGATCAACAGAAACCACATCCAACATAAGTGGGAAATTACAAGATTATGATGGGGTTTTTAAGTCTACTACCACAATAGGATGAGTCTTTTAAGAGCCCTAGATAGAGATGGTTATGTTTTACATGTAAAATATTATGAATATTTATGATCACCTTGCAAGCTAGTCTGCTAGAGGATGAGTGGCCATATGGAAGAGAATTTAGGTATCCATTCAATGGTAAACCAGCCCCCAACCATGAAGAGTCACCTACTAGACCTGTGAATGTCCCCTCTAGTGAGACAGAGTTTTGCACCAGAGTGCCCAACTTGGCAGTTGGAACTTGGGCTTAGCTTCTTAGATAATAATCTGCCATTGCCTAAGATTGTGTCTGTATGAAACCCAAACAACTCACTACATCAGTCAAGGTAATGAACTGTCAATTAAAATGCAAATCAGTTAAATAAGTTGCTCAGCACCACATAGTACAAATGACTTTAGTTGATTGACTAAATTACTAGCTTATTAATCTAGTGGAGTAGTATATTTAGACCCCTTCTAAGTGCATGGCTATCCCCAAGTCTCTTAATGAAGCAAGATTTTAATGGTGATGATAATGATGATGTTTATGCTACTAATTTCTGTATATTTTATGATACTTTTTAGCTTATAAATTTTCCTCACATATGACTTAATTTAATGGCTCAAAATATCTGACTACATATAAGTATTTGCCTTTCTACACACACGCAAACACGTAGATTCTATTATTGAACAATAAATAGTAAAAGTCACACTCCTAACCACTTAGTTTTTAATCATATAACTATATAATCTGATTAATTAGTTAGTTATATAAATCAAGTGGTGTTTATTAACACCTAATAATTTTTTTTATTAAAGGTACATGTTTTATTAAAGAGTACTTGTTTGTTTGTTTTGCTTTTTAGAGCTGCCCTTGTGGCATGTGGAGGTTCCCAGGCTAGTGGTTGAATTGGAGCTATAAGTGCCAGCCTATGCCACAGCCACTGCAACATGGGATTCAAGCCATGTCTGTGACCTACACCATGGCTCATGGCAATGACAGATCCTTAACCCACTGAGTGAGGCCAGGGATTGAACCTGCATACTCAGGGATACTAGTCGGGTTTGTTTAGAGTATTTTTAAATAGTAAATATATCTGTTCTATCAAAGTATGTTTATTTAGTAAAAATAAAATCTATACATTGATTTTGCATATTGAAATATACCTGTTTTAGCCACTAGCTGCAGCAAAAGCATCTTAACAAAATGCATTTCTTTCTCACACCAAGTCTGACATTAGTCAAATGTCTTTCCAGAGTTGCTCATTTCAATAAATGTCCTCCGTAGGCATCGCCAAATGGCTAGAGAGATTATGGAAGTGGCATATTTATTTTTAAAAGCTTCAGTTGGTAATAAAATGCATCAATTTCTCTTACATACCACTGGCTAGAACTAGTCACATGGCCCTGCCTAACTGCAAAGGCATCTGGGAAGCAGATTCTTCCTGTGTTGTCAAGAAGAGAATAATCAGTAATCAAAAGCATTCATAAAATTTACCACAGTTCCCTTGCAAATATTGAGATAACATTTTCCGTTTAAATATCAATTTTTACACTGATTTCCCTACCTTATAATAACTCAACATTGAAGTGAAGAATTTTCTTACTCTTCCCAATATTAAATAAAAGAATATTTGACAAGCTTCATGCTTTTGCTTTTATCTACAAATTATATGTTTTAAACATAATGGCAATGCTTCAAAACACAGTTTGGTACATGTCAGTAATAGCTCTTAATGACTCAGAAAGAATGTAATAATCTACCATGATCAAAACTAATCTGGCATAAAAAGTACAGAAATATCAAATGGCTTATTCTGTGGAAACAAATCCAAATTAATTGCCTCATTTGTTACATCATATGTAATATACACTTTAACATTGCTATGACTTTGTATAGACATGAGAAATTTAGAAAAATATTATCCAATAAGATTTCATTGTGAAAAGAAGCAACATGCCTAATGATGCAACTCCTAATTTTCTGTGGGTTTTATTGGTGTTAAGCAACAATTATTGATTGATTGGGTTTTTTGTTTTATTTTGTTTTATTTTAGGGCCACACCATTGGCATATGGACGTTCCCAGGCTAGGGGTCGAATTGGAGTTACAGCTGCTGGCCTACACCACAGCCACAGCAATGTGGGATCCAAACTGTGAACTGTGTCTGTGACCTCCACACCACAGCTCATGGCAATGCCAGATCCCTGATGCGCTAAGCGAGGCCAGGGATTGAACCTGCATCTTCATGGATAATAGTCAGATTCATTTCCTCTGCACCACAGCAGGAAATCCCAACAATTATTTATTGTTATGGTATCCTGAGTATAACTGAACAAAGGAAATAAAATTAGACTTTTCACTGCCATTCCATTTCTTTGGGTAGCCAGCACAGAAACACACACATGTGTGTACACCCTCTTTTCACACAATTCAAAAAACGTCCATGTAATTTAATTACCCCACATAAAACTATGAATGAAACACTTAGCTCCTCATCAAAAGATAGCACAGGAGTTCCCTGGTGGCCTAGCAGATTAAGGATCCAGCATTGTCATCAGTGTGGCTCTGTTCAAGGCTGAGGCACAGGTTCAATCTCTGGCCTGGGAAGAATTTGTGGAAATCTCCAGTCTACTCTGTCTGTTTTTTTTTTTTTCCTTTCCTTTTTGTTTATTTAAAAGAATTCTTATCCTTTTTTCCTTGTGGGTTTCAGCCTTTGCATTCATTATTGTTGTTTTAGTGAAGTTTCAAAGGGAAGTGGAGATAAATGAAATACTCAGTCCAGTTTCTTCAATAGAAAATCCTCTTTTACAAATTCTTCATCCTTTTATATCTTAGGAATATACTCTGCCCAGATTCTAACACTTGGCATGGTCTGAAAATTGAATAATCTGATTGTCAAAATATGCATAGTACCACTAACATTGTAACACTAGGTTTTGGCTTCAGTTACATGTAAAATGTAAACATTAGATGTAGTTTTTTGATGTCGTGATAATCTGAAATTCCCAACACAATTCTGCAAAAACTTGAATTTCCCACAGAGCAGTGTTCATAATAGCAATATGTGACTTGTTGCTAAGAGACAACGTTTTTATTGCAGTTGATCCAATCCAACTAAACAGCTCTTTTAACTACGGATTTTTTTTCAAATATTTAAGGAAAACCTGTTTCTGAAAACACACATGTTTGATTATGATTCCACTTTCAATAATTATTCAAGCAAAATTATGTAAATAATAGCAGCTACAACTTGCAAAACCTGCTATGTGTCAGACTCCATCTTAGATGGTTTTTCTCATTAAGTCCTCACAATGATTTACCAAAGAAGCAATTTAATCTCTGTCTTAGCAAAGATAAAATGGGAATTTGGAGGAATTTTAGGCATTTTCTAATCAAATTCACAGTGCATATGTTATTTCATCACTGTTTTTGTTCTATTTTTGTGGCTATAGGTCACATGGTAGAATAACAAACAATAACGCTTAGCAAAATGGTGAAATGTATAGACAACAAAAAGCATAGTTTCCCTTCTACAATATTGGTTTTCTTTCTTCTTCAAAAACAAATTTAAAAGTGAATTTTTCCATATGCTTACTGCTGTGACATGGGTTTGATTCCTGAGGCAATTCTAAATGCTAGCAAAAAATAAATAAATAAATAATAATAATAATACCTAGCCAGATATACAATCTATGATGAAATAACACATTCTTATTTCTTAACCAAGTGCATTTATTAAAAGCTACATTCCCAATGATTTCAAGCTGTGGCTGCTAATTCTCCATGTTATTATATTTACTTATTTATTTGTTTGTTTTTCTGTAACCTGGAAACCATACTGTGATAAATTATTTCCCAACATGGGAGCCCAAGAATAGACCAACACCAGCAGGACATTTGCTGGAGACTTGAAGAGCTTCATTTCACATTTGCAATCCAATAAGAGTTGCTAATTACAGGTAATAAACAAAAACAAACAGGTAAAAACAAACAAGTAAAAACAACTGAAAAAACAAACCAGGTTCTTGACATGCACAAAATGTGGATGAAGACAGAGATAGAGATTGAGGCTGTAGAAAATAATAATATAAACTAAAATAAATAAAGGTCAATGGTAATAAACGTGTATAATAAAATTACATTGAAGAAAAGTCCTTGAAAGACAATTGTACAGTTGACCTAATGGGAAACCAGTATAAAATGGAGCAGGAGCCTGGAAGAGTCACATTCCCAAAGAAAAGTATAAAATAGTGTTACCTAATATGTTTGACCATGTGAACAATAGATGCATAGATTATATTGGGTAAAATAGGGATGCATAAGCAAGCCAAAGAGGAATAAGAAGGGGGAAGTGGAGGAGGTGAGAAAGAAGACATCTTGAGCATGAAGAAGAAGAAGGAAGAGCGGGAGAAATATAAATTATTAACAACAGACAAAAATAATTTTCAAGAATGGAAATATTGGAGTTCCCGTCATGGGGCAGTGGTTAACGAATCTGACTAGGAACCGTGAGCTTACAGGTTTGATCCCTGCACTTGCTCAGCAAGTTAAGGATCTGATGTTGCCGTGAGCTGTGGTGTAGGTTGCAGACTCAGCTCAGATCCCACATGGCTGTGGCTGTGGTGTAGGCTGGCAGCTACAACTTCAATTAGACCTCTAGCCTGGAAACCTCCATATGCCGCAGGAGTGGCCCTAGAAAAGGCAAACAAGACAAAAAAAAAAAAGGAAATATTGTCAACCAAATAATAATAATAATAATAATAATAATAATAATAATAATAATAAGGCAGGAGGCTGCAAATAAGAAAAGAGTTTATTTGGGCTCTTAAGAACTGCAATTCAGGAGACACTGATTCCAGTAACCTCAAAAGAGGATCCTGGCGAACAAAGGGTCAGTAGCTTAACAAAAAGCCACAAATCTGTTGAAAGTTGCCTGGTGGGAATTGTGATCAAGTCTGATGGAAGTCTGAAAATACTAGGAATCGTGAGTTGTTTTGAGGTAAGGATCCCACAAACAGACAGGCTATCATGAGTTTCTGGCAAATGTTCTGGATGATTTCATCAGGTCAAAATGTCAGATTCCATCCAAGTTGAAACATTTCCTTAATGGCCTCTCAGCTCCATTTTAGAGAGTTCTCTCCAATTTGATTTTCTTTTCACAATATGTACACATTCCCAAAAATACACATACATATATAAAACTATCCAAAAAATGCTGAGAGTGGGGAAGAAAACCTTGGAGGAGAATGTATTAAGCCGATTCTTTGCCTTTCATAATAGAAAGCTATTTTCCATTTGAAGTAAAATGCCTTCAAAAATTCTGAGTGCTTCCAGAAAGAAGTCAAAATTAAAAGTCAAATGCTGAAAATGAGGATGACATTAGAACTCTTAAAAGTAACACTGAAAGCTAAAGGACAACTTATTAAAACCATAATAATGATAAAATGTTTTATTTATAAATATGTGGCTCAAAATTAAAAAGATATATTAAGTAATTTGAAAATGAATTTTGGGGAGAAACAGTAATTAGGAATGGGGAAGACTGGTAAAAAGGACTGCTGTTTGGAGTTATATGTCTTATAGTGGTACATACTATGTACATAAATTATTCCACTTAATTTAAATAATATAGATATGTTATTTTTAGTATATTTAATTTAAAGAGCTAATCAAACCAATGGGCCATCCATTCTCCAATAGTATTCAGGGCAGACTACATGAAGTATCATTAATTTTTATAGATTAATATTTAAGTCTGATAATTTGGAACAGAGTGTAAACCCAAGACCCTGGATCTAAAATACCCTGTTTTCAGATTTCCTGCTGTGGCTCAGCAGGTTAAGGACACAACATTGTCTCTGCAATGATGCCAGTTCAATCCTTAGCCTCGCTCAGTGGGTTAAGGATCCAGCATGACCATAAACTTCAGTGAAGATCCCAGATGTTGTTCGGATCTGGTGTTGCTGTGGCTGTGGCTTCAGCTGCAGTTCTGGTTCAAACCCTATCCCAGAAACTTACATATGCCATAGATACAGCCATTAAAAAAAAAAAAAATTCCTGTTTTCAATTTCTCTCTCTCTATATATATAAAACATTACTATATATATTATGTTACATGTAATATGTATAGTATATTATATATATTACATATACTATATTATATCACATGTATTATTTATATATATATATATATATATATATATATATATAAATATATCACAGAATGTATTGTATGACTAGAATGTATTACAGTCATGATGGAAAAAATGCTGTGCTCATTTTATACCAAATGGACACTGTGGAAAATATTTAATAGGTATTATTATGTTAGTTATTATGCCTCAGTTATTATTTCACCTGTGTTGAACTTACTAACCAGTTTTAAGGAATTTCACTGAAATCTCATTTAAAGTGCACCACTTGGTCTTCATACTTTACAAAGCAATGACTCACCCCCCTGTTTGTTTCAGTAAGTGTGGCTGCAATTAAATCATCTGAGAAGATGGAGAATGGTTGGTGGGTTTTGCTTTCAAATGCCATTCTTTTAAACATTATAGAAATGTAGTCTCTAGAAAAATGACTACAAAATATCCAACCAATAGATGCAAGTTATAAATTAGTTTTAGTTCTAATATCACTGAAGTCTAAAGTAGAAAGAACACTTGGAGTCAAAGGATGCAGCATTGCTCCTAATAATGTGTAAATTTCTCTAAGAAATTAACCTCTAAGGGTCTCAGTTTTCTCCTGTAGGTGATGAACATGAAGTCATCCTTTCAACAAATCCTTATTAAATGTTTACAGTGTTCAGGCACTTGGTATGCACGGAGATCGGAGATTGAAGAGGACAAAACTGGTCTGTGCTGCAATGACGAAAGTAATATTAACAAACAGCATTAGTGTGAGAATAAAAACAAGATCATAATGCAAACATTTTTAGGAATGTAATGCATTTCAGGAAACTGGAGGCTTTATTATTCTTGCTGATATGACCAAATGAAAGTTATGTTAAAAGGTAAAAAGATTTTTAACTCAATGATATAAATATGTCATCTCAAATTGATCTTACCCTAGTTTTTTGCACAAGGCTTTCCCATTCATAAGACCTAAATCTTCCTTCAAACACTGCTTTATTTCTACCTTCTTATTGATAGCAAACTTCTGAAAGAGTTGTCCATTTGAGACAGCAGTTGTGTTCTGTCACAAGTGGAAGGGCACAACCACAAGATAAATGAAAATACTGCTAGATAAAAATGGGCTGGAACTAGCAGAAAGCAAGGTGGCTTCTAGAATAGTCCAATCATTGACCTTTAGATGGTTATACTTTTATCATTAATACTAACAGTCACTCCCCCTTACACCATGACAATTCCAAGATGGACCATCAGAGGCCAAAAAGTGGGCAGTGGCCCAGTTCCTGGAAATTCCCACCCTTCCCAGAAATAGCAAGAATATTTCTCCCACTCATTCGCATATGAAATTACTCAGCCCATGAAAAGCAATACTCTCATGCCCTGGGTCGCTTTCTGAGAGTTCCTGCATTCTGCCTGTGGAACATGTATCTTTCTAAATAAACCTGCTTTCACTTTACTTTGGCTCACTCTTGAATTCTTTTCTGTGCAAAAGCCAAGGACCCCCACTTGGTGGTCTGAACTGGGGATTAACTTGGGTCCCGGGATGTGTTATTTCCTTCTCCTGCAACACATTCCTACCTGTGTATTTCCTCATTTTCTTACTTTCTTTTTCTTTTTAGGGCCACAGCTGCAGCATATAGAAATTCCCAGGCTGGGGGTCATATTGGAGCTGCAGCCACAGCAACGCCAGATCTGAGCTGCATCTGCCACCTACACCACAGGTCACAGTGACACCGGATCCTTAACCCACTGGATGAGGACAGGGATTGAGCCTAAATCTTCATGGATACTAGTAGGGTTCATAACCTGCTGGAACTCCCCCTCACTTACTTTCTTGCCTACTTTTTCTGACTCCCATCCTTATTATGTCCACAAAACTACCCTCACTAAAGTCCCAAGGAAGCCAATGGATATTTTCAGTTTTTTTTCTTTTTTTTTTTTTTTACAGTCTAAATTGCAATCAGCAACAAAGAAAACATTCTCTTTGTAGCAACTCTTCACAAGACCATGTCACATGACACTCTTCTAAATTCTTGCTTTTCACTCTGGCAGCTAATTCAAATCTCTTCTGTTGATTTTTCATTTTTTACCCAAACACTAAACTTGGTAAGTCAAGTCATAGGTCTGAACTTCTCACTGTAATTTTTCCTTGGATGATAGAAGCCATTGCCAGCACCATTTGAAAGTAGCTCACAGAAGTACATCTGAGGGTGGAAGAAGAGGGATGGACTGGGAGTTTGGGGTTGGTAGATGCAAACTATTACATTTAGAATGGATAAGCAATGAGGGCCTACTGTATAGCACAGGGAGCTATACCCAATCTCTTGAGAGAGAACACAATGGAAGATAATACGAGAAAAAGAATGTATATACATGTATGACTGGATCACTATGCCATACAGAAGAAATTGACTCAACACTGCAATCAACTACACTGAGTAAAAAATAAATTTAGTTAAAAAAAGAAAAAAAATTACATTTGTACTCCAGAACTATCTTCTGAGTTCCAAGCCTATATATCCAGTCACCAATCTGGCATCTTTTTGTGTTATATATCTTTAAAGAACCTCAAATTAATAAGATGCCATTGGAAAGTTAACCTTCTTGAAACTTCTTCTGTTCCATGGTTCAATTGCTGTGAAGGCTGTCATTATGGAGTCACATATGCACAATGGAGACCGAAGAACCATCCTGATTGCCTTCTTCTCATCATTTGTTAGATTTCTTGTCTAAATATCTCATTAATTTACCTCCATTAATTCATTCACTTCGCTCAATGCCTATTCCATCATCTCATTCAGGTTACTGTTATTTCTTGCCTGGTATACAACAATAGCTCAAATACTGGTCAATCTGAACCCATCAATGGCCCATTCTTACCCTGCAGTCAGAATGATTTTTAATATTCTAAGCCCTTCCTGTTGTCCTAGTGATAAAGTCCAAAGGCATTAACCTGCTTACAAGGCCATTCAGAACCTAGTCCTGGCTATTCTTCCAGACTCAACTTGGGCCACTCTCCCACTTGCTGACCACTCTCCAGATTTATTGGCTTATTTTAGTTCATGGAAGGACCCATGGACCCCCTTTCTCTAGCATTTTTCCACATCCATTTCTCTGCTCTTCCTTACTGTCCTCACTGAATTTACTTCCTCTCACAATTCAGATCCACTCCCCAGAAAACTCTTCCCTAAATTCCCGATTTAATCAAATCCTCTGATTATCTTCACACAGCACTTGGTATCATTCCTTCATTATAATTAAAACAGTTTTAATTTTCATTCATTTTGTAATTTTTATTTCCTCCACTTAAGTGTTAGTTCCAGGAGTTCAGGAAACATGTCTGTGTTTGTTTATGTTACATTTCAGATCCCTAGAAAATGCTTGCCTCTTACTAGGCACGCAACATGTATTGGAAATGAAAAAAATTGAATGCATGAGTTATATAAAATTATACAATTCTAAAAGCCTGAAAACTGGATGAAAAAAAATGACTATAAAAATTGCAGTTGTAGGAGTTCCCGTCGTGGCGCAGTGGTTAACGAATCCGACTAGGAACCATGAGGTTGCGGGTTCGGTCCCTGCCCTTGCTCAGTGGGTTAACGATCCGGCATTGCCGTGAGCTGTGGTGTAGGTTGCAGACGCGGCTCGGATCCCGAGTTGCTGTGGCTCTGGCGTAGGCCGGTGGCTACAGTTCCGATTTGACCCCTAGCCTGGGAACCTCCATATGCCGCAGAAGCGGCCCAAAGAAATAGCAAAAAAGACAAAAAAAAAATTGCAGTTGTAAAATATTTGTGATTTTTAAGAAGGATACTCTGAAAACTTTTAATTTCACAAAGATAAATTCTGTCAATTAAATGGAATTAAATTAATTGAATAAAAGAACAAGGTTGATATCACCAGCACCATGTTTAATTGTCTGAATAATAAAGTACACTCAGCAGAAATACAGCATTTTCATCAATACCAATAAATTAGTATTGCTTGAACAAATTCTAACCCAGGAGAATAATAAAGCATCTTCTGGATATCTCACTAAGTGCTCACCACTCATTGTATTTTTATAAGAAAAAGAAATAAATAAAACTGCATGGTACAGTGAAAAGAAAAATGACCTACTAGCCAAAGAACTTAAAATTTAATTTAAGTTCTACCTCTAACTAATAGTTTGCCACTAAGCAAGTTTCTTCATTTTTCTGGTAATTAGGTTATAAAGTCCATGATTTCTACATTCTGCTAGCTTCAAGAATGTTCAAATAAATGATTGTTCTCGTGCTAATGCCAGGAACTCTATGGAGGGGCCTGACCCTCTAGAGTTCTACCACAACAATTGCTTAGAAATTACTTAATCATACAAATGGCCTAAGCTACATTATTGCGATAGTATGAAATTTCAGAGCATGTGTTATTGTCATTGTTGTTGTTTAATTTCAGTTCAGTTACATATGATGTAACAAAGGGGAATTGTCCCACTGATCAAAACAATACCTTTTATTCCTCCTGGCTTGAGTCTGTTAAAATAATTTTATACTTTTTTCTGAAACTTTAGTAAAGATAGCATTGTAGTTTCACCCTTTGATATTCCCTCCACTCCAGATATTCTGCAACGACAGATAAAACATCAAAGGAGAAGTTACCAAAAAAAAAAATTTAGCAATATTTAAACACAATATAAAGATGTCTGTTGGCCAGAAATAAAACATAAACAAATTAAGTGAGGTTGAAGCCATGAGCATGCTGGGCTCCAGATAAGAAAGCATGTTAAAGCAACCTGGAGGTTTTATTGCCCAGGAAAATGGCAAGAGTCAGAAGGCAGAATTGTCTAATGAAACAGAGGACTATATACAAGTTTTGGAAAGCTGCAAATTGAAGGAAATAGAAAAATACAGTCTCAAACCAAATATCCTCAGAAGGCAGAATTGAGGTGAGGATGTCCTCTGACTTAGTGTCTGAATTATATTTCAAATCACCTTGGTTCAGGGGCCTGAGCTCCCAATTCAGGACTGAGCAATTTTCTGGGAGCCCTGGGAAACTGGAAAACTTCTAGAAAGACAAGTAACAAAATTAAATTTGCTAGAAACATTAATTTCAAATGAAATTTGGAAATGGCTTTAAATATGTTCATGGTCCTCAAAAAGATAAATCAAGGATTAACATAAGAGCAAAAACATATGAAGTCAAAATAAACATAAATGAAGAGCAAGAAAAATGAAAAATATAATTTACTAGAAATTCTGAATTAGGAGATATTTCATTGAGAAAAGCTAAATTCGTATTATGAATTTTGTACTAGACATGGTGAAGAGAGAATGAGTGAAGTTGAATATTTTTTGACAGAGTTTGAAAGGTTGAAAATAAGGTGATGTCTCCTCTACTTTTGGTGTTAGCTTCTTTTTTTTTTTGGTCTTTTTGCCTTTTCTAAGGCTGCTCCCACGGCATATGGAGGTTCCCAGGCTAGGGGTCGAATCGGAGCTGCAGCCGCCAGCCTATGCCAGAGCCACAGCAATGCGGGATCCGAACTGTGTCTGCAACCTACACCACAGCTTACAGCACCACAGGATCCTTAACCCACTGAGCAAGGTCAGGGATTGAACCTGCAACCTCATGGTTCCTAGTCAGATTCGTTAACCACTGCGCCATGATGGGAACTCCAAGTTGTTAGCTTCTTAAGATCAGAAAATTTTCAGTCACTCATAAAACTAGTAGTTATTGAACTTATTTTTTGCTTAGCTACCTCAAAATGAACTTTTTCAAACAGCTTCACTTTACCTTATGTGTTATCAAGAGCTGAATTCTAGAGGCATAATTTCCTTCATTAAGTAACCTCATTAAAATATAGTTGACTGGAATACATTTTACTTTTCTATTGTATTGAGACTATCTTACAATTCAAAAATATTCAGTATTTCTCTTAATATATTGAGAGATATTTTCTTGATGCAAAATTCTATCTTAAGAAAGGCTGATTACTCCTAAATGAATCTATTTATTTCCCAAATATTTTACTTTTCAACTTTTTCCACAGACTAGATGACTATATGCCTCCACCAAAATGTAAGTTCTGTGAGTACAAGTATTTTGTCTATTTTGTTCAAGTACTTAGAACAGTTCTCAGGTCATAGTAAACTCAATAAATATTTGTCAAAAATTAAAAGATTCTCAAATAATACCTTCGTTTTAGAATATAACAAGAAGTCAAATAAGTGATGTTTTGTTTGTTTTGTTTTGTCTTTTTGCCTTTTCTGGGGCCACTCCTGCGGCATATGGAGATTCCCAGGCTAGGGGTCGAATCAGAGCTGTAGCCAGCAGCCTATGCCACAGCCACAGCCACAGCAATGCGGGATCCGAGCCACATCTGTGACCTACACCACAGCTCACGGCAACACCAGATCCTTAACTCACTGAGCAAGGCCAGGGATCAAACCCACAACCTCATTGTTCCTAGTCGGATTCGCTAACAACTGAGCCACGAGGGGAACTCCCAATAGGTGATGTTTTTATTATAAATCCCATTACCTTATGTTTCTCTTTCTTAAGAATTTAATCCATATATCAGTTTGGATTATTTGAGGAGAAGGAACTGTTTCAAGAGAACTTAAATAAGAAGAGGAATGTATTCTAAGGG
Source organism: Phacochoerus africanus (assembly GCF_016906955.1). Classification (NCBI taxonomy): domain Eukaryota; kingdom Metazoa; phylum Chordata; class Mammalia; order Artiodactyla; family Suidae; genus Phacochoerus; species Phacochoerus africanus. Next base: position 57,512,268 of record NC_062549.1, on the reverse strand, counting down.
ACTGGAGAGAGATGCACAGAAAATCCAGAGACTAAGAGGGAAAGACACAGTGAGATGCCATCAGGCACCTCTGTGTCTATTCCTCCATAGCATTTGCTTCATTCTTTCCCTCTACCTGCCCTCCAGGTTTCTCAGTTCTCTGTATGCCATGGTGGAAAATGAGACTCCACAATTTGTTTTATTACATTCTAAATTCCAGCCACTAAAACTGGAAGAGCACAGTAAAATATCCAAATTTCTATAGACAGGTTCATTGTACCAGCCTGAGTAGACATTCCTCCTAAAACCAGTCAGCTATGGCCAGAGGCACCAACAGCGTGAGATTGTGTTAGAATTTACCAGTGTGTGCTCAGACACCTTAGTCACAAAGAGCTCCTGGGGAACGTTAAGGGGCTTTGCTATAGACAAATGAAACTGAAGACCTTCCAGATATAGAGTCAAAAGTTTTCTTTCTTTCTTTTTTTTTTCTTTTTGTCTTTTTGCCATTTCTTGGGCCGCTCCTGCGGCATATGGAGGTTTCCAGGCTAGGGGTCTAATCGGAGCTGTAGCCACCGACCTATGCCAGAGCCACAGCAGCGCAGGATCGGAGCCATGTCTGCGACCTACACCACAGCTCACGGCAACACCGGATCCTTAACCCACTGAGCAAGGGCAGGGATCAAACCTGCAACCTCATGGTTCCTAGTCGGATTCGTTAACCACTGCGCCACGATGGGAACTCCAAAAGTTTTCTAATAAAGAAAGATAAAGGACCTGACAATAAAGTTGCTATTAATTCAGCCCCGGGCAGTGGGAACCTATATGCATTGACAAGACCCTGGTGCACACATTTCTCATGGAAGCCAGATGATTGGGCTACTGCCAGGGACATTTCTCGGTGTTAATATCTGGTGGCTGTTGTTTCTGACAGCTGTGTGTGTGTGTGTGTGTGTGTGTGTGTGTGTGTGTGTGTTCAGGGAGGAAGAAGTTTTCTTCTACCCTAATAAGTCAAATTGGCATATAAATCAAATTCTTAAGAATTTCAAAGAAAGGGAAATTTTCTTCTGCTCTTCTAGGATTTTCTGCTTGGTCTAAGAATTAAATTGACATGTGACAGATTTACAGGAGACTATTAAACAGGAGTTTAATAGCCTGTGTACGTGGGACATACCCAGAGAAACTGAGTAACTTGCCAAATACCCGAAACACTCACCTTAAATACCATTTCAATTAAAGACGAAAGAGTATGTTGGGTGTAATGATTTAGGAGTTCAAAAGTGGGGAAGGCAACTGACATAAAGATGTTTGCAAATGTTTGTTAACAAATGTTTCTTGGGGCATGTAGAGACCATGAGACACAGAGAAGATTTTAACAGACACACTTTGCTAGGTTTCTGCATACCTAGTTCATACTACAGTTACCTATGGATAGCTCCCTTCCTGGAAGAGTTTCCCTATCTACGTTCTTTAGGCCATTAGGGGGAACATCAAAGGTTCTTCCTGAGTCTCTTAGGGCTTGATTGCTTTTAGCTCAAAATAATCTGCATGCCAAAAAGACTCATTTTTGGGTGTTGATAAATTTTGTTCTCCTGCAGTATATATCTGTGTGTGTGCATTGTAAACATATGTTTACAAAAACGCAGATATTCACATGTAATAAATATATATCTATATAAATATATAGATCCATAAAAATATAAAAACAACTCTAGGAGTTCCCTGGTGTCTCAGCTGGTTAAGGATCCAGGATTGTCACTTCTGTGGCTTGGGTCACTGCTGTGGCACAGGTTTGATCCCTGACCTAGGAACCTCTGCATGCCTTGGACATGGCCAAAAAACCAAACAAAAACTACATTTAATAATACTAATGTGAAAATTAGATCAAATAATGCAAAAAAAATAGAAATAACTATAGAACAATGAGGTGATCTAATACATATAGTTTAAAAATTAAAATTAAATTTTATTTGATTTAACAAAAAAACAGAAGAAATTACTAGTCTTTACAGATATATATACACATATATTTCATTAAAATACATGTGATTTTATAAATTAGAGATTTTTTTAAGGAAAAAAGGATATCTAAAATACTGATATTAGAACAATTATGGCATTTACAATATACGTTTTCATTTCAGACATCTTTGATTGTCTTTCTCTGGTGAGAGAGGAACTGATTAGCATTCTTGCATTTCTTCTCATCTCACCTTTTCCTCACTTTTTAATCTTTGGTACTTGTATTATCTTTACTTTGGATGAATGAATGGCATTCACATTCTGATCTGCTATTGTAATTTCTTTCATTATTCAGTCTTCCATTATTTAGTTTCCATAGTTTTGTGGATTAAATACTTACTAAGAAAGTTTAAATACTTAAGCCATTTATGAGAGTTGCTCCATTTAAAAAATTTGTTTTTAAGAGTTTATGTCTGGCTGGATTCGGCTTTATTTGATATTTTTTTCCTTGTGTCCCAAATGACTTATGGGTAGCATATGACCTTTACTCTTTGAGAAAGCCTCTCTGTGGTGTTTACTCTTGAAATATAACTTGGATGAAATCAATAAACTTGTGTCACACTTTTTATCCTTCAGCAATATGTAGACATTTTTCCACTGAGGCTGCTATGGGAAAGAAATGAAGTCATCTGAAATTTCTCCCCCATGGGTGATATTTATTTTGATTAGATGAAGCGAAAAATTCTTTATTTTTTTTGAATTCAATAACTTACCTGGGATGGGTCCCAGTTTCTATAATTGTGAATCAATTTGTCTGTATATCAAGGGTCCTTTCAATTGATCAGCCCAGTCTTTTCACTTCAGACAGATTTTAGTTGATTGGGTCTTTGAAAACCCTTTCCCCTATTTCATTTGTTCAATTCTCTACTTCAAGGACTTGTACTTCTAAGCTGGATTGTCCTTTTCTCCATTGTTGGACTGTTATTTATTACATCCAATAATGGCTTTAATCTCTTTAACTTTTTTTTAAGCACAGTATTGATATTGTCCTTTAACCATGATGGATATTACCAGATGATACACCAAAAATACTAGAGCAACGCACACCACTGGTCCCCAAATTGGGCTTTTGATACCATTGACCAAATGATCGAGTCTCAGCCTTTCCCTCACCTGCCCCAAATGATTTATATTCTGGGACGGGCAGGAAAACCTTCATTCAATTAAATAAAAGCAAAAACAAAGAAACAAAAATTGCTCAGGTACTTTGATTCACTATCAGATGGGAAATCATGGGCTTTTACCACTCTCTTATACTCTCAAAGCCAGGGAAATCCTGCTTCCCTTCAAATTAGTTCCCTATCTCTATGTCAGTGCCAGCATGACATACTCACCATACAGTTAGGTCAGCTGAATAAAATCTAATGAAAATCAAACAAGGTCACATCTGGAGCACTTGCATCTGTGAATATCTGGGAGGAATAATAAGGGGGCACAGTCAACATATGGAAAGTGTCTAGAATCACATGGTTGAAGGCACCAGGAAAAATATCTCACCCTCTTCATGTTTTGGCGTGGGCCATGTTTTCTGATGACCATAGTTTATCTATTAATACCATGAATTGATTAATAGAGATGCCAGGATCCTTATCTATTTTGGCTTTGTTACAATTCTTATCTAAAATTCCAAAGATGCCAAGGGTAATAAATCAGACCAGTTTTTAATTCAAAAGTTAAAAGCACTGCAGGGAGAAATTTTTCCAGTGCTTTGAACTATTATGTTTAGATCTCACGTATGAAATAGATAAGAGGTTAAGCAGGGAGCACATTGCGGGAACAGCTGCTCTGCTTGGTCAGGATTCCTTACCACCTGAGGTGACCAAGAGGCTTGGGGTCAGTCTCTTTTTATGCTTGTGCCTGACCTTTCAGGATACTTGTCTTCCTTCATCTTTGATTGGCTGGGCTTAGCTGTATGATTCAGGTGATTTAATTGAGGCATTAAACACAACTGCTCACATCACCCCCAACAGGTCATCATTCCAACCCCTGCCCTGAGAAATGCTCGCTAGTCCATCTGCCTCAACCCTGATAAAAAGGATTATAGGATGACCAGTGCTCATTTTCTCTCACTGAGTTAATATTCTTTTGATTTTCTGAAGTTTAATTTCTCTTCAAAAGAAGGTTTCTGTGTCTCATATTATCTAATGTCAACATTGATCTGGAATTAGGGAAAAGAAATAAAATCAGAATCACAGCCACTCTGATTTTGCCCATTACCCAGTCTCTTTATTCACCTGTCTGATAGTTTTCACTGTTTTTAGGAATATTTTTTTTCTCAGCATCTTGACTCCTATCATTTTTGTATCATTGGAGCAAGTGCTGTATGTTGACTGCTCCATAAGTCTTTGTTCTTAATTACTACTTCCTCCCCAGACAAAAGGTGAGACAGAAGAAATAGTTATGGTTGGGAGAAGACATATTAGAGAGATGTGTAGAATCTAAAAGGATCTGGATTTGAGAGAGGTGATGGGGAAAGAAGAACCAGACATGATTTTTGAATTTCAGCTTAGGGGACAGCAAAGATCACCTATCTAACTGAAAAACAAAACAAAACAAAACAACAACAACAACAAAAACCCTGGCAGAAGAGTGTGAAAAGAAGAATTTAAGTTCAGTTTTGTGTGTGTTTTAGGTGGCTGGGGAACATCCCAATAGAATTGTTCACTTGCAATTTTATAGGTTGAGGTCTTAACTCCCAATACCTTAGAATGCAAATGTATTTGGAAATAACATCTTTTCAGATGTAATTAGTTAATATGAGGTCATAGTGGAGTAGAAGGGTCCCTCAATCCGCTAGGACTAAGGTCCTTATAAAAGGGGGAAATTTGGATACAGACACATGCATGAGAATTTCATGTGAAGACAAAGGCAGAGACTGGGTGATGGTTCTACCTGCCAAGGAACACCAAAGATTGCTAGAAAACCACCAAAAGTTATCAAAGAGACAAGGAACAAATTCTCCATCACAGCCTTCAAAAGAAACTAACCTTTCTGACACCTTGATATTGAAGTTACAAGTTTCAGAACTGAGAGATGAGAATTCTGTCTTTTAAGCTAATTCAGTTTGTTGTTCTTTGTTATGGCAGCCATAAAAAACTCATACACTCCCACCTCCACTTTGAAATCATTGGTAATAAAATGGGCTATACCAAACCAAGAAGCTCCATGACATCAAAAGCCATGGTACCATCATTTGCCATGGAGCCCCTCCTCACCTAGAACCATGCATGATACATAACAGGTAGCCAGTAACTGTTTTTTTCAATGATTGGTTCAATTTATTCAACTCCTTGTGCCAGTTACCATACATAGTTTTTAACTCCCTCAGCACTTGTGCAGGTTAGGCACTGTTAACCTCACTTTTATTGTAACTATAGAAACTATGATTCAGGGATAATGATGTATGAGACAAAATGAGCATAGACTTTTGGAATCAAAACACTCTCCCATCCCTGTTACTCAGTGACAGCATGACTTTAAGCAATTGGTTTAATCTGTGTGAGCTTTATTTTCTTCATATGTAAAAATGGGGATAATAAAATATACTTCAAAGGAGAATCATGAGGATGGACAGAGATGCCATATGAGAAGCCACATGGAGCAGACAATTCACAGAATTTAGATTTCTTTGTTATCATTGTAGTAAGAACACTTAACATGAGCACTACTCTTAAATTTTTCAGGGTACCATACAGTATTGTTAACTATAGGTGTGATTTTGTACCGCAGTTCTCTAGAACTCGTTCAACTTACATAACTAAAACTTTGTATATGTTGAGTAACAACTTTCCGTTCCCTCTTCTGTCTGCCAGCCCCTGGCAATCGTCATTCTACTCCCTGCTTCTATGAGTTTAACTATTTTAGAGACCTCATTTAAGTGAAATTATGCAGTATTTGTCTTTCTAAAATTGCTTTATTTCCCTTGGCATAATGTCCTCCACGTCCATCCATGTTGTTACAAATGGCAGTATTTCCTCCATTTTTAAAGCTAATAGTCCATTGTATATGTAGTCCACGTTTTTGTTTATTACCCAAAGTTACCCATTTTAATAAATAGCTGAGTCAAAACTAAAGCTCTTATCTATTGCCTCTAAGCCTGAAGTATTCCCTTTGGACAAAGCCACAAGGCTAAATGTACTTTGTATATTCTTTGTCAAATGAACAACCTCTAGAAATTAAAACCCTCTATGTATTCATCAGGACAAGCTTTCTACCTTCTTTCTGAGAGAACGTCACATGATTGATTGAGAGTTTTTTGTTGTTTGAAGCTGAGAATCCCAGCCTGGGAAGAATACACAGTGGAAGATGAAATGAGTGTCAGAGGCTGGAGGGAACCAAGTGACCAACACCCATGTTTGGCAAACTGTAATAAATGGGTTCTGGTTTGAGGACCCACAGAGGTTATCTCTTTGCAGAGGCAGCTTAGCCAAAAGCACAGAGCCTTCAACTATCTCCAAAAGTTTTATTCCGGGAATTACTAAAATGGAAGGATGAAATTTATCGGCATGTGGGTGGCTTCACACCACAAAACAAGCATAATCTTTTCAATTTCGTCTGTTTAATTTTATGCCAAGAAGCACCCATCGAAATACATTAGTGATCAATCATCGCCCAGTATCCTTCTCCCTTATTGCCAAAAATTCTCTCATAAAAGATGACTAAGACCAATATTCCAGTTCTTGGATGCAAATGGGTTCAGACTGAGACAGTCATGAATCACACTCAAGTTCAGCAGGTCAGGAGAATACAGCCTGCTTTATTTATTTGTTTAAATCAGGCATTACATTTGAAATCCAAAACATATTAAATTATTTTCTCTGAAATTTTTGAGCTAATGCACATTTAAGGAGGAGGGTTCATTGAACAGATAAAGTACTGAATCACATCTCTTCCTTTTATCTCTAACATATGTTAATGCCCAAGGAGGGTAGTATATCAACTCAGCATATGATATGATGCTGCCTGAATTAAAGTAAAATAAAAGATCATAGCATACTTACAGGATGCTCTGTTTCCTTGCATATCAAGAAATTAAAATCTCTTTGCAAATTGTTGTGTTTCAGGTGGGACCCAAAAATAGAGCTCCCCAAAACCCTTTAGCAAATGAGAGTTGAGAACCTGCTATTCATCAATGCTTTATCCTTGAATGTGAAAAGGATGCACATCATTCTTTCTCCCTTTCTACCCTTTGCCTTCCTCCCTCCTGCATTTTAATGAGGCCCACTGTTACTATTTCCATTATTCTGATTTTAGGATTTCACAGGTGGAAGATGTATGGCTGTGCAATACTGGCCTCCTTGCTTCATGACAGATAATTGAGTTTTAATAAACCCCGCAAGGAAAATGCCCTTTGAATTTTAACAAATATTATATGCAAAATTACTACCACCTTGCTGATGCTGAGAAGAAAGTGCTCCTTCTGGATCTAGACTCCTGAAATGAAAACATAGATAATTGACAACAAGTTTGAATGTGCAAAAAAATATTCAGCAGTAAGGGAACATCTGCAGAGTGTTAGTTGCTGGGGAGGCTATTAATAGACTATTGCAGGTTCCTACCTGGGAAATGAAGAAAGAAGCTAAATCATGTATATCTAGAGAAGTTTCATTTTGAAAATGGCTTTCTCTATCCCTCTGTGTGTGTGTGCCTGCATTTGTATACTTCCAGCATTTATTCTTGTAAATAGCAAGTCAGGTTTTTCAGTGTTATAAAATCAGCAGCAGTGAGGAACAATATATTCATTCGTTCAACTCTAACTGGTATGTCACAACCTTCACTAACTTTTGAGAAGAAATTAGTTTACATTTTAATCTTCCCAATGTTGTATCTGACCCTCCAAATGCTCGTGCAAGAAAATCCAGTCTTTCCCCAGATTCTCTTCTTTATTCTCTCTTTTTTTTTTTCTTTTTTGGCTACCCCATGGCATTTGGAGTTCCCAGGCCGGGGATCAGATCTGAGCTGCAGTTGTGACCTATGCTGCAGCTGAGGCAACACTGGATTCTTAACCCACTGTGCCGGGCTGGGAATTGAACCTGTGTCTCAGTGCTTCAGAGAGGCCACCAATTCTGTTGAGCCACAGCAGGAACTCCAAGATTCTCTTCTTCAAATAGTTCCCAGGTATCTAGAGTGCTCACAAGTGCCTGAGAATCAGTTCCGGTCAGGTTTTCAGCCCACCAGGGACCATATGACTTGTGCTTCACATTCCCCTTGAAGCCAGTGTTGGTGACCAATGGCCACCACAGTAGCCATAAGGACATATGATTCTTCCTTGGTCACTGATGAGGAACCTAATCTCTTCAAGAATCCCAGAAACAGGCAAGGGTGGAAGATGGCGTGGAGGACAGGAGAAACTGGAGGAGAGGAGCCTATGATAAGTTCTCATCTGTCACCAGCATGTTGTAGGTAAAGTAGTCCTCAAAATTGTCTAAATTTATCCCTGAAACCTATAAATTGTTACCTTACCAAGAAAAGTGGACTTAGCAAATGTGATTAAGGTTAAGGACCTTGAGATGGGTGGATTACCCTGGAGCTAATCTAATCATGTGAGTCCTTCAAAGCAGAAAGCTTTTCTCAGCCAAGGTCAGAGTCAAAGGGAGATGTAACAAAGGAAGAAGGATCAAAGGATGCAATGTTGCTGGCTTTGAAGATAGAAGAAGAAGGCCATGAGCCAAAATGTGCAGACACTTTCAGAAGCTGGAAAAGGCAAAGAGACAGATTCTTCTCCAGAGGGGAATGCAGCCCTGCCAATACCTTGATTTTTTTCACTCAGTGAGTCCTGTGTTTAATTTCTGATCTGCAGAACTGTAAGAAAATTCATTTGTGCTATTTAAGCCTCTAACTTTTTGATAATTTGTTGTGGTGGCAACAGAAAATGAGCACAGAGATATCGTGATTTAGCAATTTTGTTACCAACCAGGGCTCTTGGACTCTTTAATCAATAGACACTGCAAAGACGCCAGACAAGAAATTTAGGCAGAACTTAATTGGGACTGGTGCTGCAGCACCAGGGAGGGATAACAAGTACAAGTGCCCTTGCTTGCTGCCTGAAGCGGGGTGAGCTGGTCTCTTATATTGGGTGAGGGTAGGAGTGGGTCCAGGGGTCAGGCCAGAGAGTTGGCTTAGGTGGTATGCTTACCCACTTGGTGGTACTGTGTGCAGAGATCATGCCCAGAACCCTGCTTTTGTTCTCAGCACCTCTAAATTGGCAGTTAGGTTTTTGGTCTTCCTGTACCTTGTTGATAATTTGCCCCAACTATCCATGCATGCAGTTATTTTTTTATTTTCTTAAAAAATATTAAAATGTAGTTGATTTTCCATGATGTGTCAATTTCTGCTGTATGCTTTTTAAAGAAAAATTATTAAAGTATAGTTGATTTGTAATGTTGGGATGCAGTTATTTTTTAGTCCCTTTAAGTTACTTTGTAGTCTGTGCCTCGAGGAGATGTTTGCCCACGTGCAAGCACTGTAGCAAGGGGTCCCAGCCTATCTCAATGTGACTCTTTTTTTCCATCATTATCACAGGCTAGTGCCGCCAATCGGGCTATGCTTCCTGCTGACACCCAGCCCACCATGACTTTGCACAGAGGAAGGGAGGCACTTTTTCTCATCTTTTGTGCTCAGAGGGAGGTAGCCATCAGCCAGCCTGTGACAGCTCTTTCCAGTCATTCACTTTGTGGTACAAATTCATCAACCAGGTGGCTGACTGGTGGAAGTAGCAAATTCCTGATTTCAAAGTCAACACTGCTCTTTTTAAAAATTAAAGTATAGTTGATTTACAATGCTGTGTCAGTTTATGCTGTACAGCAAAGTGAACCAGTCATACATGCATATATACATTCTTTTTCTCCTATTATCTCCCATCATGTTCTATCACTAGAGATTGTGTGTAGTTCTCGTGCTGTTTTAACCTTCACCTTTACTGCTGAAACCAATCCCCAAGTCAAATTCTCTTATGTTCAGCTTCTTCATAGCGTTTATGCTTCCTTTTCAAAACTCTTTCTGGTGACACTTATACTAATAGACTACTGTAGGAGTTAGATGGTGTAAGTTCCAGGCATAACCCTTAACTGCCCCTGCTTGTTCAACAATACATAAGCAGAATAGAACCATTCATTCAAGCACCTCCCTCAGTTGCTTCTAATATGGTGTTTTAATCTCTTGTTTAATGTACAGGCATACAATTGTGTGGTTTCTCCAAAAGGCAAGCAGCATCCCCAGGCCTCAACCAAGTGACCCACCAGCAGTGAGAGTCATCCAAACATATGGATGTTTTTCCCACCCCTGATTATTAAGAGTATTTGGATACTTGTATTTGAATGTTTCTTTCATCTCTCCTCTCTCCTTTCTCTAACACACACACACACACACACACACACACACACACACACACACAGAGTTCAAACATCTGCTTCCACTGATCAAGTCTGCTGGAAAATTATTCTGCTTTCCAAGTTTCATAGTCTTAGGTATGGCATTGACATGGATGTGTACATAAATGGTTACATATTGGTCCCGACATAGATCTACTTTTGATGTAAAAGATGCAATAACACCATAGACCAAATGGTAAAATGTGAGTGGTGAGTAAGAACTATAATTTTTAAAACATTTTCTGAAAGACTATGGCAACTGTACATATCCATCTCTGCTATACCTCCTTACTCTTCATGACATCCATATTAAACGATTACTACTATCTCTGATTTTCAAGAAGGAAACTGATAACCACAGAAGAATAGCAACTTGCTGAAAATCTCATACTGCTAATGTTTTTTGTTTGTTTGTTTTGTTTTATTTTTGCTTTTTAGGGCCACACCTGCGGCATATGGAAGTTCCCAGACCAGGGGTAGGGGTCGAATTGCAGCTACAGCTGCCAGCCTATGCCACAGCCACAACAACCTGGGATCTGATCCAAGTCTGCAAACCACACCACAGCTCACAGCAATGCTGGGTCCTTAACCCACCAAGCGAGGCCAGGGATCAAATCCGCATCCTCATGGATACTAGCTGGGTTCTTTACCGCTTAGCCACAATGGGAGCTCCTCATACTAATGTTTAACAAAGTTCTCAACCCTGGTTCTTATAAAACATTTCTATTGTTCTTTCTACCCTTTCATTCCTTGTGACCTGGCTCCCCCCCCCCCAAAGTTGGGAGAGCATCTGTTTACACAAGCAACTTGGTTAGGATCATGGCCCTTTCAAAAAATTGTAATAATAAATCTTAAGCTTATATCAAAGCAAATGGAGTTCTCTTAATCAGGACATAGAACACCTGCCTGACAGATTCTTGCCAGAGACTACAACCTTAATCTTCTGGAATTCAAACCTTATTAGAAGCCAGGCCAGTTGAAATATTATTTATGGGGAAAAAGTTGTATGTATCTGTCCACTGGCTATAGAGAAATGCAAATTTAAGTAGCATTGTTTTATCATTAAAGGACAATAAAAAGAAGCAGCTCCATAAAATGTATATTTAACCTTGTATCAGATGTTGTGAAAAACAGTCTTATTTATTAACCCCAGAAGAGAAATTTCAGGATCTGGAAGTGCTGTGCTCTTCTAAATATTACTTAGTTTTTCATTTTTGGCAACTCTAAATCTTGTTAAAAAAAAAAAACCCTATATTTCCCACCCTGCTTTGGCCTTTAAGAAAATTTTAAGTCAAATTTGTAGGCTGTGTCATTCATATATTTGGCTACCTTTTTATCACAGCAGGATTTCTTCAGTTTTCTTCTTCATCTTTTCCCCTTCATCTTGCCTACATCATTTATTTATCTCAGTCTTTTAATCACATGCACTTTATAATCTTCAAAACATTTATGGAACTTGGTGATAAAAAGAAATAAGGTGAATTTCTGGTTTTGTAAAGCCAATTTAATAATCAAATCTTGTAGCTGTTTATATTTCTGTCTTAATACTAAAATAAAGCTTGAATAATTCTAAAATTATGTGATTACTAGTTTGGGCTTATCCTTTACGAATGTCCATTGATACAGCTGAGCTATATTAAGAGCTTTAGGGAAAATATCCTCAAAATAAAGATTTTTGGAAAGAATATAACTATCAGATATTCATCTAGGTTATGGTTAAAAAAGAATTAGTATAGCTTTAGATTCCACAGGTGTGGGTAGAAGGGTTGAGGTTTTATTTTGAACTGGCATTGTAGATATAGTCTTTGGAGGTAAATTTGAGCCAAATCCCAAATCGCTTCTTTATTGCCTGCATAAGTTATAATCTACTCTCCTTGCATTTAGTTTCCACTATTAAAAAATCTTGAGTTCCTTGGATGATTAAATGAGATAATGCATGTAAAGCATTTAGCAGAGTATCTATCATAGAGTAAGTCAGCAGATGGAAACAATTATTGCTATTATCCTAGGTATGATGGTTATCTCAAAATAATAAATATTAGAAATTACTGTTATTACTATTATTATCTCAGAACATAAGAGTGGTCCACAGGTACACCTAAAATCAAGGATAGGACTTTGCTCAGAGATAGCAATGGATCTACTCTAATGGTCCCCCAAGTTCTTGATAGAAAATCCAATGTACTCACACCATTATATTAAAGATCCATAAATTTTTTAGGGCAAGTTTCTATTCTGATGGGTTTCTAAGAATGCATCCAAATGTATATAAATGTATGCATCCAAATCTGTAGCTCATGTATACATTTGGATGCATCCTTAGAAATTCATCAGGATCAATTACCTTCAAAGTGAACCCTCAATAACTAAGTGATTTCACTTGTTGGATAGTGTTATTGAGTTCTTTTATTTGGTTGCCAAAGTTGTGTCAAAAATGATTTTAATTTTGGCACATATCATACTTAAATATCCTTCCTAATTATTAGCCATCAACGAATTCAACTGTTTCTGGACAATAATAGAGGAACATGGGTAAAGAACATTGTGCTTTTCAGTCTATCAATCTATTTGCTTAACTGTTCATCTACTTATAGTTTTTGTTTTTTTACTTAAATGAAAAAACAAGTGAGAAATTATGAGTCAGATTTTCAGTTTAGGACCACATTTTCCCAAAGATACTAGTAAGCGTTCCAAAATATCACAGGTCAGCTATGCCACATGTAAAAATATTCTGACACTTTAGCGTTCTTAGGACAAATGTCATTTCCTAAAAACTTTTGGCGCCGAATGCAAACAATGTTCATTCAAAGATATGAATTTCAGCCTAGATGACACATCTATTTTTATACTTATGATTTTGATACCTAATTGATAGTTTCATTCACAGTAGGCTCTGTTCCTTCCCCATTTGTTCATTTTTGAATGGCCAGTGCCTAGAATGGGTCTGATATATGGTAGGTTGAATGAATGAATATGTACATTAATATTTCAACCTGAAAAAGCAATACACAACATCTATAATCACAGTTTTGATAACAATATTTCCAGTAGTATGTGATGAGGATCCCTTCTGCGGACAGTTAAATAAACAAAATTAGGTGTAATGTTGTATGGCTCATTTCTATCTTCTACAATATTCTATCAGATAAAATGCCACTGTCAGTGATATCCATGTTTCCAGAATTGCAGGCATCATGAACTTGGCCTAGAATACATTTGAACTCTAGAATACTTTTTTACCTAACAAATCTAAAATATTCCATTTTAGACTAAAGAGATAAACTTCTAATAAATCACCCTTCTTTTTTAGTTAAGTTTAATATCTCCATCAATGGATACTTGTTTTTGAACCCTGGTTTTCTGATCCTTATAATAGTTTTGTACATTCATAGATTTTCAAAAGTCTGGATGGATTTAAGTAATTCTAATGATTTGAATTCATTCTGCAAACATTTCCCAGCCTATGACTTAAAGAAATATTTAACATGTCATTTTTAAAGACATGCTATTAACTAAGCTTAAATATTCTCCACACACTTTGTTATGTGCAAAAGCTCCAAAAGTGTTCTGAATAAAAACGACTTAAGAGTTAGTAATATATTTATCTTATATTTACATATTTCTATAATAGATTTACATATAACTATCAAATAAGTGTTCTGGTTATGCTTAGAATTTAAAATCCTGCTTGTCTTTCAGATAATACAAAATAATTTCCAAGATAATTTTCTGAGTATTTGTCTCATTTGATTATATGCATCATGGTGGCATTTGAAGAATATTAGTCATATGTTGAAAGAGTAAAAAATAGATTCTTTTTCATTCCAGGTAGTTCTGATGACTTCTGAATAATTATTGAAAAGAATGGTTTTTTTCTTCACATTTTTTACATAAGATATTCAATGTTTTCTTTCCAGTCAAGATGATAAATATAATACCATCAGCAACTCTAGAAAAGCATCATTGCTTTTACAGATGTTTCATATAAATTATTTTAAAAAAATGATAATGGCTGTTGATCTGGTAAAGCCTTGCCTTTTCCCAAGGCAAAATGACAAGTGGCCCTGGCTTTTTGAAATGCCAACAAACACCCATAAAGTAAGTTACGTTAGAATTCCAGGTATTCCAGGTGGTACCTTGAGGATAAGTGCCAACATGGCAAGAATAGAATCTATAGAACTCTCTCCAGCTTCATGAGGACCATAAATCACTGCTTGATATACCCATAAAGATAAGCATGAGAGAAGCATCTGAGTCCCCATTTATGTCTGAATCTATGGGTGTCCAAATCGCCAAATGCTGGAAGGTAATTTGTTTTCTTTATTTATCGCTGCAGACTTTTATGATTGCACACCACTTCCACCTGTGACAGATGTGCTGCAGCAGCAGCTTGCAACCTGGTTTTTGAAAGATAAGTATCTGTTTGTACAGAGCTAGATTCACTAAGAGACAAAAATTAAAGAGGCTTTTATGAAAAAAAAAAACCCTACCTATATGATAAAATTTAATAAAGGTAAATATGGCACTAATCTTTTCTGTAAAGCCTCTGAGAAAACAATACTTGTCTCCCCCAAGCTAGGTATATCGTTAGCATTCCTAGTATATTGGTTAATTATAGGGTGATTATGGAACTTCTTTTGAAATAGGAAAAAAGCAAATCCCAAGAGCTTAAATGTCTAGCTCCATTTTAAAAAGAACTACTTAAGTAAACTTTCTAAATATAGGATTAAATATTCAAAATTATGTAACAAGTGATTTTAGCTTTACAATTGATAGAGATTTTCTTTCTTTTTTTCTTTCTTTTGCTTTTTTAGGGCTGCACCCAGGGCACATGGAGGTTCCCAGAATTTTCCAGGCTAGGGGTCAAATTGGAGGTACAGCTGCCAGCCCAAGCCGCAGCCACAGCAACGCAGGATCCGAGCTGTGTCTGCAACCTACACCACAGCTCAGGCAACGCCAGATCCTTAACCCACCAGGTCCTTAACCCACTGAGTGAGGCCAGGGATCGAACCCACAACTGCATGGTTTCTAGTCAGATTCATTTCCACCGTGTCACAATGGGAACTCCAACAATTGATATAGATTTCATTCCAAAGTTTTCTTAGGGCCTTGTCATCTGATGGTTCCAGTAACTTAAGACTAAACTTTTTTCCTCAAAAATTCTCATTTTGGCATCATGATGTACGGGAACATCTCTTTCTCTGTATATATTTTTTCCAAGTTCCTTTTTTTTTTAATTACTCAATGAATTTTATTACATTTATAGTTGTACAATGATCATCACAATCCAATTTTATAGCATTTCCATCCCAAACCCTCAGCGCATCCCCCCACCCCCAACCTGCATATTTTCTTTATTAATTCTGAAATTAAAATTTGGAGACCAGCTTATATGATTCTGTGTATATTTTTAGGCTATTAATTAGATATAATACTGATACAGAAGAATGGTTTTGATAAAGGAAAGAACTATTTCTTCTACAGCATGCACTTCCTGCTTTAGACCATTTAATAATGAATCCTTCCTCTGTTCCATGTGTTGATGTTGTCATCTGCCTTGATGGCCTTGTCACACATGTGCACCAAGGCATTTCCTGGTGAAGTATTCTGAGTCATTGGTGGCACGTGAATTTTCATTGGATTAATGACTCAAATGGAACTTAATCCTTTTATAAGAAAATAGTCTCCCACCCCCAATTTAATTTGCTAATGACTATGGTAACTCAATGATCTTCATTATGCTCATTATCACTGCCACTGTAGAACACTAGGAGTACACTGGCAGCAAACCAGTGAAAGGCTGTAACATGACATCATGATTTCTAGCATAAATCAATCAGATCACCAGAGGTTGGAAAGGAATGGAGACTCTTCTTGGAAGATGTTCAAAACCCAATCATGATCAGTAATGCTCTGATTTATAGAATCTCCTGCCTGTTTGCTCTCTTATTTAAAGGACTTATGTTTCCTTTTCAAAGTCAATGCTGGAGAAATTTCAAATACAGATGACATTCAACAGGAAGGAAGACATAAACAAAACTCAAATGGGTTCCTTAATGCCCAAGCACATGAGTCACTTCGTCAGGTAATTTAATCCAGCCATGTAAACTGGTTTATGCCTAAGGTATGAGCCTAAAGAAAATTGGACAGTGGTTTTAAAAAAGCTTCTTGCTTAATACCCTGGAACATGAAAGTCAATTCCAACTCAAGGACTTTGAACTCACTGTTCTCTTGGCCTGAGATGCTTTCCTCCCCAAATTTTCATTCATAATCCAAGTATCAGCTCAAATATTAGTATCTTTGAGAAATGTTAGCACTGCACTAACCTCCTCATGAATTTGTTTCTGTTTTATTTTCTCCAAAACATTTCTCACTATCAGAAATTATCTTAAGCACTGATTTACACAATTACTTATTTATTATCAGTCGTCCACTCCCCACTAGAATGTTAAGTTCTATGAGACCAGACACCTTTATCTATTTTGTTCATCAGTATGTCCTCAGTGCTCTGAAGAGTGCCTGGCAGGGACAAGGCACTAAATAAGTATATGTAGAATAAATGAATGAAAAGCAATGAGTATCTAAAGACAAAATATTCAATTACTTCAAGCCTAGCACATAATCGACACTGAGTGAATAAAAAGGAGAGCTTATTACTCCTTTAGTTCCTAATGGGGAAAATAGCATTCCTTTAAAATAAAACATAATAATTAACAAAGGGCTAAATTTTAGTAAAACTGATAATACAATTAAAGCTTTTGATTTTAAAATTTTTTTAAATTAAAGTATAGTTGATTTACAATGTTGTGTCAAATACTGCTGTATGGCAAAGTGACTCAGTCACACATACATTCTTTGATTGATATATACAAGATTTTGAATGTTCTATCACAAGAGATTATTTGTAGTTCCCTGTGCTATACAGCAGGAAAGCTTTTGAATTTTTGACATACTGTGAGTTATTGTGATCATTTGTGATGCTGAGCTCAGCACAATACCAATAACATGGGTCTCCTGAATTCCAGGACTACTTTGAGTTGAGTGTATAACAGCTTCACACAAGAACTGGCAATTTTCCTCAGCATAGTTAGTTTTCCAGTTCTTTCCATGACTAGCTTTCTAGGAAGTAGTATAGGGTAGTAGTTAGGCAAATGGATACTAGAATCAGTGGTCAGGGAGTATCTCTGCTCACTAAAAACACCTTGCATGAGTTCTTTACCTGCCAAAATTTCTTGTACTTCATCTGAAATCATATAGTACTTATCTCTTGCTTTTAGTTTGCTCAACTTGCTATAACAAAATACCACAGGCTGGGTGGCTCAAACAAGAAATATTTATTTCTTGTAGTCTCAGGGCTGGGAAATCCAAGATCAAGGTATGGGCATGTTTGTATCCACTGTGAAAATAACAGTTTACTAACATTTATGTTCTGGTTGTGTCCGTACATAGCAGAGAGAAAGAGCGATTGGAAGCAAGTTCGCTGGTCTTTTGTTTTTTTTTTGTTTCTGTTTTTTGATTTTTTTTTATTATAGCTGGTTTACTGTGTTCTGTCAATTTTCTACTGTACAGCATAGTGACCCAATTACACATACAAGTATACACTCTTTTTTTCACATTATCATGCTCTGTCATAAGTGACTAGACGTAGTTCCCAGCGCTACACAGCAGGATCTCATTGCTAATCCATTCCAAAGGCAATAGTCTGCATCTATTAATCAAAAGTTCCCAATCCATCCCACTCCCGCAACCACAAGTCTATTCTCCAAGTCCATGAGTTTCTTTTCTGTGGAAAGTTTCATTTGTGCCATATATTAGATTCCAGATATAAGTGCCATCATATGGTATTTGTCTTTCTCTTTCTGACTTACTTCGCTCAGGATGAGAGTCTCTAGTTCCATCCATGTTACTGCAAATTGCATTATTTTGTTCTTTTTGTGGCTGAGTAGTATTCCATCTTCCTAATCCAGTCATCTGTTGAAAGACATTTAGGTTGTTTCCATGTCTTGGCTATTGTGAATAGTGCTGCAGTGAGCATGAGGGTGCATGTGTCTTTTTCAAGCAAAGTTTTGTCTGGATATATGCCCAAGAGTGGGATTGCTGGATCATATGGTAGTTCTATGTATAGTTTTCTAAGGTATCTCCATACTGTTTTCCATAGCATTTGTACCAACTTACATTCTCACCAACAGTTCAGGAGGGTTCCCTTTTCTCCCCACCCTCTCCAGCATTTGTTATTTGTGGACTTATTAATGACGGCCATTATGACTGGTGTGAGGTGGTACCTAATGGTAGTTTTGATTTGCATTTCTCTAATAATCGGTGATGTTGAGCATTTTTTCATGTGCTTTCTGGCCATCTGTATATATTCCTTGGAGAAATGTCTATTCATGTCTTTTGCCCATTTTTCAATTGGGTTGTTGGCTTTTTTGCTAAAGTCAGCATAAGGAAGGAAATCATAAAGATCAGAGAGGAAATCAATAAAATAGAAAATCAAAAAAACAATAGAAAAAATCAATAAGACCAAGACCTGGTTCTTTGAAAATGCAAAAAGAAATTGACAAACCTCTGGCCAGACTCACCAAGAAGAGGAGAGAAAAAACCCAAATAAACAAAATAAATAAAAAAGGAAAAGTCACAAGAGATATTACAGAAATACAAAAAACCATGAGAGAGGAGTTCCCATTGTGGTGCAGTGGAAACGAATCCAACTAAGAACTATGGTGTTGCAGGTTTGATCCCTGTGTGCATTAAGGATCCAGCATTTCCATGAGCTGTGGTGTAGGTCGCAGACGCAGCTCAGATCCCGTGTTGCTATGGATCCGGCATAGGCTGTCGGCTACAGCTCCATTGGACCCCTAGCCCAGGAACCTCCATATGTTATGGGTGCAGCCCTAGAAAAGACAAAAAGACCAAAAAAAAAAAATGAGAGAATACAATGAACAATTGTATGCCAACAAATTTGACAACCTAGAATAAATGGACAATTTTTTAGGGACTTACAGCCTGCCAAAACTGAATAGATCAGAAGAAATAGATCAACTGAAAAGACCAGTCACTAGAAATGAAATTGAATATGTCATAAAAACACTCCCTACAAATAAAAGTCTAGGACCAGATGGCTTCACAGGTGAATTCTACCAAATATACTAAGAGGAACTTATACCCATCCTCCTTAAATTTTTTCAAAAGGTTGAAGAAGAAGGAACACTCCCAAACACATTCTATGATGCCACCATCACCCTAATTCCAAACCAGACAAAGATACCACCAAAAAAGAAAACTATAGGCCAATATCTTTGATGAATATAGACACAAAAATTCTCAACAAAATTTTAGCCAACAGAATCCAACAACATATAAAAAAGATTACACACCACAACCAGGTGGGATTCATCCCAGGTGCACAAGGATGGTTCAGCATATGCAAATCAATCAACTTCATACACCACATTAACAAAAGAAAAGTCAAAAATCATACTTAACATAATCAAAGCTATTTATGAAAAACCCATAGCAAATATAATACTCAGCAGAGGAAAGCTGACAGCCTTCCCACTAAAATCTGGTCTGTTTTTATAAGTAATACTTTAATGAGGACCACATCCTCATGATCACATATTAACCTAATTACTTCTCAGATGACCCACCTCAAGTACCATTGAATTGGGGGTTAGGGCTTTAATAAAGGAATTTTGGAGAAACACACTCAGTCTGTAATTCTTCATGAATGTGTAGTTGGATTACATGATAAAGTGCATTTGAAGTGCTGAGGGCACTTTTGGTGTATAAGCACCCAAATGTGTTAGCATCTCTTATTAAAATACATAGAATAGGGAGTACCCATTGTGGCTCAGCAGGTTAAGAACTCGACATAATATCTGTGAGGATGCAGTTAAATCCCTGCCCTTGCTCAGTGGGTTAAAGATCTGGCATTGCCATGGCTGTGGCATAAGCCTGCAGCTGCAGCTCCAATTCAACTCCTAGCCCCAGAACTTCCAGATGCTGCATGTGCGGCCTTAAAAAATTAAATTAAATTAAAAATAAAATAAAATACATAGAATAATATGAATTTTACATAGGATTCATATATTTTCTGAAATAAAGTTTGAGTAGAGATTTTAGATTTTACACTGGATTTTATTTCAGTTCAGGCAAAAAAAATATACTGATTCCATCACTTGACTCTTTGCTTAAAATTCAGTTCATTTCATGTGCTGAAATATTATCTTTTGGTTTACATTTCCCAGCCAAGGATGATTGGGATACGGTCCATCTCCCAGTTTAGAGTCAAAAAAGGATTGTGAAATGACAAATGAATAAACACCAGCTCTGGCTGGAATTGCTTTGTCTGACTACCTGTGAGCTTAGGAGACCAAAAGGGCTTTTTAAAATGGTGCTTGTGAAACCAATTCATAAACGTTTGGCTAATGATCACCAGCAGAGATGTTGAACAACAAAATGCCCTCAAGGAGCCTGGTGATTGTTCAGCGGACGCTCAGGAATTGACAGGAGGAATGCACTAGACAAAATTAAGTGCAAGTGCTAAGTGATAGGCATTTAGAATCTGGAACTTGAGGGGAAAAGTCCACACATACATAAATGCCCCAAACTAGGTGAGAAAATCAATAAGTATAATAAGCCATCTATCTTCCCCTGATATGAACACATATGAATAGAAGAAAATCACTTCACCTCCCAAAGCCTGGGGTTCCTAGAACCAATCTTATAAATATTCAAACATTAAAGAAAAGGGAAAATTGAGATATGAGGACTCAAAAATGGAAAAATAGTAATGACCCCAATTTTTTAGATATAATTGCCCCCCCTTATGTTCAGATTCAATTAACTGCAGATCAAAAATATTCAGGAAAAAAATTCCAGAAAGTTGCAAAAGACAAAAATTCAATTTGCTTCACCCAGGCAACTATTTACATATTATTTACATTGCATTATGTATTACAAGCAATCTAGAGATAATTTAAAGTGTGAGAGAGGATGAGTATAGGTTATATGCAAAACCACATCATTTCATATAAGGAACTTGAGTATCTGCAGATTTTAGTATCCTCAGAGGTCCTGGAAGCAACCCCTACATACAGAGGGATGACTGTATATTTGTATTTTTTTTAATTGTAAAATACTGCAGCATGTTAACAAAGAAATTCTGGGTGTGGCATAATATATATATATATATATTTGTCTTTTGTCTTTTTTAGGGTCGCACCCATGGCATATGGAGGTTCCCAGGCTAGGGGTCTAATCAGAGCTGTAGCTACCGACCTACACCACAGCCACAGTAACTCCATATCCTAGATGTATCTGCGACCTACACCACAGCTCCCGGCAACGCCGGATCCTTAACCCACTTAGCGAGGCCAGGGATTGAACCCACAACTTCATGGTTCCTAGCCGGATTTGTTTCCACTGCACCATGATGGGAACTCCAGTATGATATTACAAATGAGTTTATTTCCCACTTTGTTAGAAAGCATGTGATTTGCTAGTGAACACACATGATTTTCATGATGATTAAAAAATTAAAACATTATTATAAAAATCTTACATGAATCTTATAAATTAAGAAAAACAATGTTTATGTGGAGTTTTTAAATATGGGTCTATTGTATCACCAGGTACTCTTTTGTCATTATTGCCTGTGAAGGTTGAACTTAGATCATAAACTCCAAAGGATTAAAAGCAAAGACGAGTTCATCTGGAAATTGTCTTACATCACTCATTCATTGAACACATGTGTTTGGTTTTCCTAGCCTGAGAACTCTTCTGGTCTGTAAGAATGCAAAGGACAGTTGGACACATGGGTCCTCAAGAAGTTCTACATCTGGGAATCAGGAAGGCTGGGCAGTAAAGTAAACAAACAATTACAAAATGAAGAAGTAAGAACAGAGATAGACTAAAAGAATGGAATTAGGTTGAAAAGAGGAAGTCAAGTCAAGTCAGGGAAGACTCTAAAGAAGGATAATGAGTAAAGGGATACTGAAGCTTTCTAGAAGTTCTTCAGGTAAAGTAAGAAAGGTACTGATTGGAAATAGAAAACCTGTCTTAATCAAAGAGACAATTGAGGAACAATGATCTTATTTCTAGGAAACATTCTCTTTTTTTTCCCCCTAAGAGCTAGAATAGGAGAAAACAGATAAATGGTTGATAAAAGAATAAACAAAAGCAAAATTTTACATATCAGTTAGCAGATAACATAAATAGCTACTGAGTAATGAATAACAGCTCATTAAATTAGAAGGCATGGAAACATGAGTAGAAATATATATATACAGGAAAAAGAAAATAAGGAATGGTAATCAATCAAATGGAGATGGTAAGAAGAAGCAATAGAACAGGAAGAGTCAAAATGACTTATAGAAATCATT
Organism: Phacochoerus africanus; assembly: GCF_016906955.1. Taxonomy (NCBI): domain Eukaryota; kingdom Metazoa; phylum Chordata; class Mammalia; order Artiodactyla; family Suidae; genus Phacochoerus; species Phacochoerus africanus. The sequence goes on along the minus strand of NC_062549.1, from coordinate 57,489,518 downwards.
TAAAATGTAAAATATAAAGAGAAGGATGCAAAGCAAACACACACACAAAAATAAAGGCAGCCCAAAGGGCAACTAGAATGAGATAAGATTATCCTTGGCAGGACCAGCCAAAACACAAAGGATGTAAAAATAATAATAATAATAATAAATACTTGTTCATAAAGAGAATATGAACATTTTAAAAGGATATGTATTAATGCAAATGAGACAAATATAGAGAAATAGATGGAAGTGGCAAAGAGCCCAGCATGTGTTCGAGTTCAGTAGCAGTTTCATGATCCAGCACACTGGAAGCTTAACCTTCAGAGTACTCTCACATCTGACCCAAGGCAACTGCAGTCTTTATAAAGGTAGATGCAGGAATTTTAACAATGGTTTTGGGATTTTTTTTTTAAGGTGTAAATGTGGTAGCCACACTAAATTTTCTGGAGGAAAAAATCAACATGTTACATTTAAATATGAGGTAGTTTGGTGTAGAGTTGAAGCGCAAAGATATCGATTTCAAATCCCGGCTTATCACTTCCTAGCTGTGTGACTTTTGTACAGTTTTCTAACCTCTCTGTTCCTAGTTTTTCATATATAAAATAGTAATGATAATGTGATCTACTTCAAAGAGTTGTGTCAAAAGACAATAATAAAATAGCCTCCTTCACTGGTCATTAATACAATAAAGGATTTAGAATTGTGACTAACCCATAGTGAAAACCTTTTAAAAGTTAGATACTGATGATGATAATGATGATCATCATGATGATGAGTGCCTAGGGATTAATTTCATGGTCCCCCAAATTCAGACAAAACTTTGTCTTTTGCCTTACCTTTGTGATCTTAAAAATCCGTAGTCACTCTAAATTTCAGTACCTTTATCCACTAAAAAGGAGCAATGGTAACTACCACTTTGCATCTTGAGAGAGTTACTGTGAGGGTGAGTGTGTTCTGTGAGGAATATAAGTCTGCCAGGCCCCTTTGAATTGGAGCAAAAATATATCATCAGAGTTGATGCCATGCCTACAAGAGAACATCAGGCTTGTCCAGTGTTGTTTCATTTGTGTTACAAGCTGAACTTAGATTGAGCATAATTATGGTGGGATCTATTATTCTAAAAAGATCAAAGATGGAGTTCCTGTCGTGGCTCGGTAGAAATGAATCTGACTAATAATGAAGATGAGGGTTTGATCCTTGGCCTTGATCAGTAGGTTAAGGATCTGGTGTTGCTGTGAGCTGTGGTGTAGGTGGCAGATGCAGCTCAGATCTGGTGTGGCTGTGGCTGTGGCATAAGCCAGCAACTACAGCTCTTATTTGACCTCTAGTGTGGGAACTTCCATATGCCACAGGTGGGGCCCTAAAAAAGACAATAAATAAATAAATAAAAGGATCAAATACAAAGCCATATTGATAGATGCTTCCTTCCCTACACACAAATGGAGACCAAATTATTTTTGTACAAATATGATATGGCACTGGTAGATTATCTAACATCCTAGAGGACCTGGTGAGAAAATTAGCCATGGCTAATTTGAGGGGAATTTCAGTGAGAAGTGTGAGCCAGAACTAACCCTCCAGAACTTCCAAAGAGCCCACTGCATTGTTCAAAACTTGTCATGATCAAGCAGAGAAGGCTTTCTTGAGGTGCCCTCTTAAATCATCACCTAAGTTTGCAAAATACTGAAATGGATCAGGAGGATAAATATTTTCTTCCCGTAAAGAGGAATGGGGCTTCCCAAAGGAGCAGGAAGGGATTTTGAGCGAGTGATGTATGTTGGGAAAGGAGCAATTAAGAAAAGGAAGACAATGAGGATAAAGGAGCAGACATATAAGACTCTTTTTTTGGAATGACATCTTGGTCATGATCAAGGCAGTAACTACCCAAGAAATATGCACTTTTCAACCCAATAACCATATGTTGAAGTAGTTATCATGGGACAGATAGAAGCCACATTGTTGTGACTGTGAAACAAGGAAATGATTTACACTTCTATTATGAAAAGAATTTAGTAAGCTAAGAATATTGACAATATGGAAGAATATTTAGAAATTTTAGAAATGCATTAAAATGAAAAGATAACATGTAAAACAGCAAAAAAAAAAAAACAGCCATTAAAATCATGTTTGTGAAGAATGATAAATGAGATGGAAAAAAATTATATACATAGAGGTATGTCTGCATGTAGATGCAGAAAGGCAAAAACTGAAATGACATGACAATCTCAGCTATATGTTTTTTTTGAAAGTATAGGAAAAGAACCAAAGCAAAATACCTGTTAACAGCATTGCATAGTGGCTTCCGAGTGAGGAGTTACTGATGGAGCTTTCTGCTCCTTTACCCTGCTGAAGCCCTGCTGGGAAAGATGCAAACTTCATAGGTGATGAGGAGGGCAGAGACATAATCTGCATGGAGAGTTGCCAAGACTACTCAGCACCCAGCTCAGCTGTACAAAGTTACCAGGAGACTGAACATCTGCAGTTTTCCCATCCATGGTGCTTCTGCATAAAGTTGCTAAAGCCAAGACAACCCTTTATTCTAGAGTCAGGAGGAGAAGTAATATGTTACTAGTATTCAAAACTTCTTAATAGCTTTTATTTTTTTCCTATCACACTGAGACTGATTTGTCTTTCTTCTTTTTTTAGTTAATCTTTTTTTTTTGTTGTTGTTGTTGTTGTTGTTGTTGTTGCTATTTCTTGGGCCGCTCCCGCCGCATATGGAGGTTCCCAGGCTAGGGGTTGAATCGGAGCTGTAGCCACCGGCCTACGCCAGAGCCACAGCAACTCGGGATCCGAGCCGCGTCTGCAACCTACACCACAGCTCACGGCAACGCCGGATCGTTAACCCACTGAGCAAGGCCAGGGACCGAACCCGCAACCTCATGGTTCCTAGTCGGATTCGTTAACCACTGCGCCACAACAGGAACTCCTAATCTTCTTTTTTAATGGTTGATTTATACTATTGTGTCAATTTCTGCTGTACAGTAAAATGATGCAATCATGTATATATATATACATTATTTTCTTTTAAATGTGTGTGTGTATATATATATATATATATATATATATATATATATATATATAATAGTAGTTGATTTACAATGTTCTGCCAATTTCTGCTGTATAGCAAAGTGATCCAGATCTATCTATTATCTATCCATCTATCTATTATCTATCTATCTATCTATCTATCTATCTATTATCTATCTATTATCTATCTATTATCTATCTACCTATTATCTATCTATCTATCTATCTATCTATCTATCTATCTATCTATCTATCTATCTATCTATCTATCTGTCATCTTTTTCCTCACGTTATCCTCCATTCTGATCTATCACGAGTGATTGGATATACTTCCCTATGCTATGGAGCAGGATCCCATTGCCCATCCACTCCAAATGCAACACTTTAACCCTTATGAGTTGGCCCTTGGTTTACATCACAAACCCCTCCCAAATTCTCCCCCAAACCATTCCCACCTGGTGGAGCTAATCCAATTCTTGCGGCTTCACCTCTAATTACTGGCCGCATTTTGTGAAAATTAATTGCTATGTCATATTCAGGGAGAGAAATCCTTTGCTTGGAAAATAGAGTGGGTCATGGACTATTAAGCCACAGTTGCAAATTATTGGGGCGGGGGGGCGGGCGTCAGTCAAAATGCTATTGATTGGTTCAGGCTTCTTTCTTTGTTTTGTCTCTCTACAAAGTCTAGAAACCCTTGTAATCTCTCCTAAATATTTAAACTGAATTTTTCTCATTTATATTCATTAAGTTTTACTGCCTTTCCTATCTCCAGCAATTCTTTTTATTAAACTCCCCTCAACCCCATTCAGCCTCACTCAAGAGTCTTGGGTCTACTCAGCATGAGGTGTAGAACAGGAGGTCAGCACACACGTGGCTGTATTTTTTCATTTTATGCCAAGAGCATGCTTTACTTTAATAATGAAGAAAACAGGTAATACATAATCAAGAAAATAATCATACAGTAAAATTTTAAAAATAAAGATGTTTTTCCTCAAATTGGAAATATATATGCATGAAATGAATATATATCATAATATATATATTTCAATTCATATATATAGAAATAAATACAATGAAAATCTTTTATACATAGATGTGAAATTGGAATACACCTGAATAATCAAATAGAAATTAAAGAAATCTTTCTCACTTTAAGTCATTTAATTTAGATGTCTAAAGAATGTATTCTGAAGTAGTCTTTTATTGATAACTTTCTACATAATTCCCAAGGCTACTAATATAGAAAAGCAGTTTTGTTTTTTTTAATAAAAATGCTATCAGAATCCACTTATCTGGTATAAAGATGTCAAAATGAGTCCACAGGTTTATAAGAATTATTCATCTGTATGAAATAAACATGAGATATTCTCCCTGATGCCAATAAAGTACTTATTAATAGGACTGGAAAATAGTTTAGTTCTAAATTTAGTTCAAAAATGTATTGGAAATTTTTAGGTTTTATTATTATTATTATTACTTTCATACTATTTCAGAAACAATTTTATTTTTATATCTCCCCCATGCCCTGTGATCCTTTTGCCATCATAAAATGTTACAGAAAACTTTCTTAGCATCTCATATCTCATGATGCAAACATCGACAGAAAAAAAAAATTTGTTTGTTTGTTTTAATTTCAGAAATATTCCTATCATTTCTGGGTGGAATTTTAAAACTCTGAAAAATTATCTAACTGAATTTTAGTTTGTCACCCTAACCTCCAGTCACGTTGGCCAATACCTGCTTAAGTGTCTGCTGACTTTATTTCTCAAACATTATACATTTTCTATTTTGGTGTTTTATATTGTCTCTTGAAATGAAAGTGAGTTATTTAAGAACTTTCCAAATATGCGGCTACTTCCTCTCAATTTCCTAAATATCTGTATACTCTAGTCCCTACTGCAGATTTTGCATTTATATCACTACACTAAGTAGTTCTCAAACTTTTGTACAGATGATGTGTCTATCAGGGAATAAGTTCACTGCATTGAGGCAAATACCAGGTAACCCTTTCTATTTAACATTCTAAAAGTGCTTAGGGACATGTTAAATGAAATTCCATAAAAGAGCAATCGTACCTTGCCTATTAGGGTTGAGTTGAAAAGCTAATTACATAGTCATCTATGCTTAGTTACTGAACCATAGAAACACCTAAAGATGCAATTTGTAGTTATCCAATGTGAAATAGTTATCCCATTAACACTTAATTCAAAGCATAGGAAAAAAACCAAGCATTTCCTAAAACCGAAGATAAAATAGAAGCAAAATACTTTCTTTAATGGCTAATTGAGCCCAATGCAGTTAAGCTAACAAATGCAGCACATTTTCTACTAACAGTTCTGTTTTCCTGTTAGCCAGAAAATGATACATCAAATTACAGAGATAATTGTTAGAAATTTACATACCACCTGTTTTTATTTCCATTCCGATGTTCTTTTAAACCTCTTTTTATATCTTCAATATTTATATTAAAACATCAATTTTTTTTAGCTTTCAGAAACTTGAAAATAACCTACTAAAGAATCCTGATTTTTCACCTTTTCGGTGGATGTTATCTGAACTTAAGAACATTCCTAATGGAGCATTATCGTCTATAAAACAAGGATCCTAGTTTTTATTTGGCTTTGTTAGATGGATTTTTGTTTCATGCGTCATGGTCTGAATGCAAAGTTCACTCCCCAGTCTTCACTTCTGGCCATGTAAGGGCAAAGGAGGTAAAACTGTACCATGTAAATTAGTGGTTGTACAGTACCCAGTGCAAGGCCCTGGCTTCAAATGCTGAACTGATAACCCTCAATCACTTACCTTTTTTTCTAAGATTGGAAGAGATATCCATAGCAAAACCATCTTTGATGCAATAGCTCTGAATACAAAAAGGAAAAATGCAAGCAGAATAAGAGAAGCAGATTATCTCAATTAATGCCTCAATTCTGCCTTTTGCCAGCCACCATTAGTGCTCCATGATCTTTAGCAATAAGCTGAAATTCTCTGAACCTCAGTGTTTTTATTTTATTTTGTCTTTTGTCTTTTTAGGGCCACACCTGTGGCATACGTATGTTCCCAGACTAGGGATCCAATCAGAGCTGAAGCCGCTGGCCTATGCCATTGCCACAGCAACCTGGAATCTGAGCCGCGTCTGCAATCTACACCACAGCTCACGGCAACACCAGATCCTTAATCCACTGAGTAAGGCCAGGGATTGAACCCACATCCTCAAGGATGTTAGTCGGATTTGCTAACCACTGAGCCACAATGGGAACTCCTTTATTGCATTTTATAAAAGCACTATAAAAAATAACATATTAGAATTTTAAAAAGAAAAAAAAAAACTGGTCCTAGGTTATCATTTTAGAAACACAATACTGCCTACTTTTTTTTTTTTCTTTTTAGGGCCACACTCGTGGCATATGAAGTTCCCCAGGCCAGGGGTTGAATCGGAGCTGCAGCTGCCAGCCTTCGCCACAGCCATATCAACACTGGATTGCCTACTTTGGAGTTCCTGTCATGATGCAGTGGGTTAAGAATCTGGCTGCAGCAGCTCAGGTTGCTGCAGAGGTACTCTTCAATCCCTGTCCCAGTGCCATAAGTTAAGAATCTGGCATTGCCGTAGCTGTGGTGTCAGTCACAGCTGTGGCCTGGATTCAGTCTCTGGCCAAAGAACTTCCATATGTCATGGATGAGACCAAAAAAAAAGATATATATATATATATATATATATATATATATATATATATATATATATATATACACATACACACATGCACATATATATGCTTACATACATACTTTGCTTACTTCATTGGGTTTCTTTGAGTAACTTTATTGTCTTCAGTCTACCCACTAACCAACAGGGCCGAAAAAGCAGTGCCCACCATTATATTAAACCTGAGAAAAAGATTTCTGCGGAGACCCACAGGCCCTCTTAACTGCAGAACCAGCCACAGATTCTTAGGAGTCTGTGAGAGAAATTGTTAAGGAAACAGAATGTTTCTGTTCCTGTCCCCTTCCCACTGGTCACTGGTGTCTCCTTCCTGATCCATATCATCCTATATATCAGTCAGAAAACTGAGCAGAGGTCAATAAAATTAAGCAGGGAAGCAAAGACACTCCCACAGTCATATAGATGCACAAAGAACATACATCCTCCTCATTTTTTGAGATTGCTCTTATCTTCCTCAAAATCCCTCGAACCCTGGCTAATAGAGGAGAAAGGCTGCCTTTAATCATTCTTTAAATGTTGGCCTGATGCAAAAATTTATATGGTGTTTTTAGGTAAAATAAGCAAGTGCTCAGCTTTCACATTTCCTTCTCTCCTGGCAGAGGCCTGTGGTTTATGCGATCTCGTAGAGAAAAAGGAAAAGAAATCTTGCATCCTTATGTTGTCCTCTGATTCCTTTGGTTTCCATGGTGATGTTTTGTTCCTTTGGTTGCTGAGCATCCTGCTGGGATAAAGCTAGCAGTCTGTATAAACTCCTGGTCCATCTTTTCTTGTCTTGGTGAGGACCTAAAAATCAAACCCTATCAAGCCTGCATTCTAGGCCTCCAGGTTTACTTTGACCCCCACACAGTTTAATCCCCAGCAGTTCTGAGTAAATCAATCTTTCTGATGCCTGTAACTCATTCTTGACACACCAGAGAGCTGAGGCACACAACTCTGTACTAATGGAATACAGAAGATCTCCTCCCTATGTGAAAGGGCTTTCAAGGCCATTGTCACATATTGCAAAATCCTGTTTAAAATGTTTTTCAACCTCATGGTAGCCCTTTATTCCCACTCTCACACCCATCTCATCCCTCGGGAGAAAGGGATACCATAGACTTGCTAAGGAAAATGTCAAATAGTGGAAAGGCAGAAGAGAAAAACCTACTGATATTTTACTTAAAAACACAAAAATGATGGAGAGACCTATTAATAAATGCAACATATTTCACGTCTCTTTTTCAGGTCATTTCCTAGTCCACTAAAAAAATGAAGAGGGAGGGGGAAGGAGGAGCAGCTCCCAGGCGCTAAATCAGGAAGACAAACAACAATGGTGGGAGCTGGCAAGTGATTGGCTGGGCCTGGCCAGGAGTTAGATCATTTGGAGTTCCCCAACAGTGGACTGCAAAACCCATCCACACTTTCCCATTTTCCTGAAGTTGTTTTTTCAAAGTATTAGTGAGAATCACTAATTTGTAAAGCAGTTCAACAACTGTAGATCAAAGGGAAGTCTGCTACCTTGATAGTCTAGAAAGCTAGACAGTAAACACAATCTAAAAAAAAAGTCTGAGTTGGCCTTGAATATATTCCTCATTTCTCTTTGTCCCTTTCTGGCTGACCCTGCAATCCTTCACATGCTATTTCATTATTGGCTGGAGAGCTCATAACATGAGCAAAAAATTATAAATATCATTCTCCTAATCTACTGTATATGGCATGTGGCTATACATCGCATGAATGAATTGTGACTGCGGCTTTTGTAAAACATGGCTGAATTCTCTTTTATTTCTCACATTTTCTTTATACTTCTTTTGTGTCTATTATTCTCGAAGGTCATATAAGTTTTTTTTTCAGTACTTTTTTTTAAAGATCCTGTCAATATGTGTTTTAAGAGGAAAAACTGTGTTATGGTCTCTTTATTTTCTAGATGTACATTGAAGTTGATTTTGTTTGGTTGTTTCCCTTATACTGAGCTTTGACTCCTGGGAGTAAGGTAATAAATGTTCAAAATGGATTCCAACCTGTCTTAAGCCCTTTGCACATAACTATTTTTGTAGAAATGTCAGTGCAGCTTTTTCAGCCCCATGGCTGTTCCAAAAAAAAGAGTGAATCAATGAGTACAGAGATTTCTCCATTGGGTGTATTAGTTTGCTAGGGCTACAGTAGCAAAGCACTGTAGACTGGGTGGCTTAAGCAATAGAAATTTATGGTCTCACAGTTCTGGAGTCTAGAAGTCCAAGATCAAGTTGTCACCTGAGTTTGTTCCTTCTGAAAACCATGAGGGGAAAATCTGTCCCTTGTTTTTCTTCTAGCTTCTGATGATTTGCTGGCAATCTCTGGCCTTTGTTGGCTTGTTGATCTCTGTCGTCACCTCCATACAATGATCTCTATGTGTACATTTCTGTGACCAAATTTCCCCCTGAGAATGAGGACATATTGGATTAGGGCCCACCCTAGCAACTTCATCTTAAGTGATGCCATCCACAACAACTCAATTCCCTAATAAGATCACTTTGTGAGGTTAGGTGTTAGGACTTCAGCACGTGAATCTGGGCAAACACAATTCAATCCATGATACTGGCTACCCCAAGAAGACACATATTTGGATGATGTAGACAGTCTCTTCAAAGATTATTTGCAAAAAGAGTTCTTTGCAAAAGGTCATCTTGCATCTAACCATTTGTGGTATCAGAACACTTGACCCAATTCATGAAAGTAAAGGTTAAGTTTCATCTTTAAAAGAATCTCAAATTCCCTCCTCAATTTACTCTGAATATAGAGGCTGGGTAATTACACAGCCACCCTCTTTTCAGCCAAACCGTTTCTGATCCAAATGCCTTCTTGAGAGGTGCTCACTTCATTGAAGGTTGAACCATTCTCAAAGGTCTTCTTGTGACCAGAGAGACCTGTTACCCTGGCCAGAAGAGATAATTATTCCCAGGACAATGAGCATGTGCCAGAGAATGTGAGATCCAGGAGAGAGGTTCTCAGCACAAACCCTAGGATAGAGTAGGCACCCAGTGTTTACTGACTGATCAAGTTGACTGAATGATGAATGTGAAGGCTAAGCACACATGAAATTCAGTTCCATGAAGCTGAAATGAAAGAGGCTGTTTCACAAAGAGTAGAATATATATGTAAAGAGAGCTCTCTTCCTGTTCTTTGGGTTTCACCCTACCATGATGAATTGCTTGGAAGATATTCTATTGTCATCTATTTAGGTGCTACTTAGTCCTGTCTTTGCATTTTATAAATAAACTAAGAGCCAGAGAGGTTTAAACAGATTATTATTTGCCTACTATTGGCATTAAAGTCAGTACTAAAATCGAAGCTTTCCAAAACCCAGTCAATTGCTTCACACTAGCAAGTGTTCTTACTTTTTCTTACTCTTTCAGCTAGGTAAAGTTGCTTGATTATGGACTTTACGTGGGGCTGTATCATAACAAAGACCTGTTCTCCTTGACCAAAGTTTCTGGTCTGAGCCATCTTCTTGACTCAAACTTTTGGCTTCCATGTTAGCCTTTCATTGCCCATTCTTAGCAAGAATCCTGCTAAGGCATTTAGCCAGATCCTGCACCCTGAACATCTGATCATCCTTGATATCTGATCAAATTCTTCATCCATTACCATCCTCCAGGTAACATCTAATCACCTTGACCAGCCTTTAGCAAGAATCCTATCAAGTAATTTAGCCAGAATTCTCCCATTATCTCTGAGGTTTCCTCTTTAGGGTTCCATTTACCCTGCCCTTGGCCATAAATGTCTACTTTTCTATGCTTTATTTGGAATTCAGTGCAGCTATATTCAGTCCAGTTGTGTACTTTCTTCCTTAGAAATGCCAATACCACCTACAATAAATTGAATTTCAAAACATCTAAATAAACTTTATTGTTCAAGTTCATAGTACCAGCATACAAGATTACATTACCTCTACTTTACAATGCCAGTTAGGTCCTTTACTCATTGTTAAATTAGATTTTAGAATTTTTTAAGGGTAGGACCTACATATTACTTAGCATTGTTATCAAAGCCTGACACTTAAGAAGTCCCAAAGGAAAATTAGTTGAAATGTCAATTAATAAAGGATGGATGAATGAATGTATAAATGAATGAAGTCTCTGTTCTTGACATCAATACCAACATTTTAATTAAACTATATTTATTATAACTTTATATTCAATACCCAAATTACTTCAGAGGAGTAATTTCCTCTAGTTGAAGAAGGTGAATTTTAGAGGAAGATTAATACAGACACGATATGTAAATAGTCAGCCACGTAGCCTGAGAAATCACCCCCTTGCTCAGCTTCACCTTCACGTAGTATAGGTTTCACTGCATTCATATGGGCTTGTGCTGACAGTGTGAGCAAGATTTTATATACTTACCCATTTCCATGGTAGCTGAAGTCCTCAAGGATAGTGACATGTGTCCTTTCTCTGCTGTCTCCATGGTGATAACAGTTCTGCATTGTGTCTGCTTGCGATACACTGTTGACTGGATCTTATATCCAAGGTTTTCTCTGGTGAGCATGCCTCAGCCAATTAGCATGATTCCAGCTTGGCATATTTTGTTTTGCAGTTTTCAGCAAGTATTTACTGGATTTCTTAATTTCTAAACTCTGTCAATAATTCTGTAAACATGAAGTTTGGGGCTTTGGTTTCACTCTCTTTGAAAAGGACAAGTGTGATGTAGTGACTACTAAAGATCATTGTAGATGCGGTAAACAATTGTCTGCATGTTCTAATATTAATTTTCCTGTTTCCCCAATACCTTGGTTGCTGGACAATACTTTTATTTGAATTTAAATATTCCACCTAAGCCCCTCTGGGAAGAATTCAAATATAAAATCAAAAACTGAGGAGTTTTTGTTGTGGATTAGCAGGTTAAGGACCTGATATTGTCTCTGTGAGAATGCGGGTTTGATCCCTGGTCTCACTCACTGTGTAAGCATCCAGCATTGCCACAAGCTGTGGTGTAGCTCACATAAGTGACTTGGATCTGATGTGGCCATGGCTGTGCCTTGGGCCAGCAGCTGCAGCTCCAATTTGACCCCTGGCCAGAGAACTTCTATATGCCACGGCTATGGTCATTAAAAAAAAAAAAAAAGGAAAAACTGGGGGCCTTAAAGATTCTGATTGAATGGAGAGGATGAGTACACAGCTTTAGTGGGAAACATGAGCTGGATCATCCCAATGGAAACAGGTGTCCAAGAGTGGGGTGCCTGGAGAAGGCAGTAGCCTTCAAAGACAGCAGTGGCGTGCTATCAAGCCTTCAAAGACAGTTTAAGGGAGAATGTTTATTTTACACTTTTCCTCAAATGTAACCTGGAAGCTATTACAGTTTTCCATGTATGAGTGAATGACAGAAGGAACACTCATTTTGACCTCTAAAACAACTAGGCAAAAATTTCCTTGCATTACTGATGTAGGGGTCAATTGTTTCACAAAATATTATAGCCCAAACCAAATCTGCATTATTTTCATTTTCTTCTTTCAAAACAAAGAAAGAAAACACAGGTACCCATCTGCGATCTATCTGCAAAACCATAATAAGACCAATATTATTAAGACCAATAAGGAGAAAAGAGTTTATTACTATTCCCATTAGGCCTGCTGTCCTATTTCTATTTGACCTACTCTGATTTTTTTATTCCAGCTCACATAGATAAGGAAGGGGGCAAAATGAGTTCTGCCCTTGGATGTAACTGCAGCCACAATCTATAAGGGTTCCCCGCCATTTCCAAATGTCAGGCTTCAGGGAGGGCGGAGGAAATGTGGCCTGTGAATAAGAACAAGACTAAGTTAAAATTACACTTTTCCCCTGTCTTCATTGGCTAACTCACTTTGGACTTGCATCTAACAAGGGAGAGGGGCATGTATACTGTGTATACTGCCTCCCAGTCTTACTTTAACACCTGGTGCTGCACCAAGGCTATGCTCACTTCTAGTCCTTTCATGCACTGGCCCCTCATTTAGCCCTCAGGGTCAGGAGATATAATCAGGTTCCTCCTGAATCTTGTTCACTGTCATTACTCCCTGACTCTCTAAAGCAATCATCTTGATTTTTTAAAATGATTTTTATTTTTTCCATTATAGTTGATTTTCAGTGTTCTGTAAATTTCTACTATAGAGCAAAGTAACCCAGTCATACATATATATATATATGTTCTTTCTCTCACATTATCCTCCATCATATTCCATCATAAGTGACTTGATATAGTTCCCTGTGCTATAGAGCAGGATCTCATTGCTTACCCACTCCAAATGCAATAGTTTGCACCTATTAACCCCAGACTCCCAGTCCATCCCACTCCCTCCCCCTTCCCCCTTGGCAACCACAAGTCTGTTCTCCAAGTTCATGAGTTTCTTTTCCATAAAAAGTTTTATTTTTGCAATATATTAGATTCCAGATATGTGATATCATATATGGTATTTGTCTTTCTCTTTCTGACTTATTTCACTTAGTGTGAGAGTCTCTAGTTCCATCCATGTTGCTGCAAATGGCATTATGTTGTTCTCTTTTGTGGCTGAAAGACACTCATAGCTTCTGGAAATACCATCCTTTCCCCTCTTTGTCACTCTCATCTACCAACCTCTCCCAGAATCCCCCACATTCACACCAGACTCCCTCACCTGAGACAGACTTCACATCTACTCCAAGTTCTCCTACAATCCTGAGAGAATTTGGTATTCAGGTGGCAACCATCTAACCCCTTGGCCTCTCAGTTTGTCAGTGGCCTTACACCCAGTGACATACACCACTTTTCCACTAGAGCTGCTCACTCCCATGGCTTTGACCTGGTCAATTTCCTTACCTGTAACCACTATTCCAAAATATCCTGCTTTGTGCTTATAAAAATTTCAATGCTCTTTTTACAAAAAAACAAGCAAACAAAAAGAAAACATGTCTTTTATGATCTTCTAGCATTGCACTGAATGGTTCCTGGATTGGGAAACACACTTGACCAAACGAATGAGTGAACAAACCCATGAAATGAAGAGGAATATGCCAATAATTCAATTACAATAACATTTCTTCTTCTGTTGAATAAAAAAACCTAAATCCTGTGGCGAGTCTGATCCTGAGTTGCTGTGCTGCCCTGCTGAATCCAGATAAAGCTAGGCCTCCCGCCTCCTAATGTCATTGCTAAATACCCGGACAACCCAAAACAGGTAGGAGATGGGGACAGAAAGCAGTCAGAAAATCGGGAAGAGGTTTCTTACCACATTCATACTGTAGTGGAATTTTTATTTGAAACATGAAAATACTGGTTCAAACATGTCTTTTTATAGCTAAAGAGACAAAATATGTGTCTATGTAAAGAACTATTTTTTTTCATTTTCCCTTACTTTTTTTCATCCCTATACAATTAAAAATGCATAAATCCTTTCCCTTGACTAGTTGATTAAGGGGAAAGTCCAATACATGCAGGTTTAACTGAACTGGGAGGTGCAGTAGAAATAAAATCTTGTACATGTCCAAAAGACTCCTTTACTGGATTAGCACACATTCTAGTGAGTAATTTCAGGTTCTCTCTTGGTTCTGCTCTCTGAGGTCCATAAACTTCTTGGCTGGGCTTATAGTCATTTGCACAATGTTTTAACTTGAATCTTTCCCTTTTATTTCAGAAAAATAAATCTGTATAAATCTCATGAAATTTTTGAAAAAGTAAAACATCAGATAAAGTTACTTCCAGTGTGAAGGTTTTCCCTGTTACTCTATAAGATGTTTTTCATAAATCCATTATAGGCATTTATCAACATTGCAGTGACACTATAATGTTGTCACTAGTCTTCTTAGAAACTATGAGCTACTTTCTCAAGGATAGAAGACATGTATTATCTCTGTAATACAATAACTAAATGCAATGTAGAACTCAATAATTGTTTATAAACATATCTATCAATGAATAAGAATGTATCAATGTGGGCTATAATTAAAAAATTCAATACATGTTTATGAAGATATACTACATGCTACTTACTATTTAAGGTATTGGCAACATATTAGTGAACAAATGGATGAAAATTCTTGCCTTGTGGAGCTCATAATCTTTGTATCCTAGAAGGGAAGGGAGGTATGGCAGCCATGTAAGGGTACCAATCAAATGTACCTTCAAAGGGAGCCGACTGATAGTATCTGCCATTGTAAGCCACTCTATCCATGGGCTGTTCCCAGCCAATGACTGAACTCAGAGTGGAATTAGAGATGGGCCATTTAAGCCCATAAGGGACTCCCATAATAATTAATCTATGTTCTGGGGTTGCCCATTGGGTATCCTGGCAAAGACTTTCTCAGGGCTACATTCTAGTCCAAGGTTCTTTCTAACCAATTCTCCTTCCTAACTTCTCTCCTTCCTCAAATGACACACCTGTATTACAGTCTAAAGGCTCCCCATACCTACTCTACCCCTTCTTCTTTACTTTAGTGGTATTTTCCCCCAAGAAATCTCTTGCACTTCTAATTCCATCTTGGAATTGTCCTGCTGGAGGCACAGAACTGATACTGAAAGGTAGCAAAGATTTTCTCCTTTTAATCCTTTAACAGAAAATAGATCTTTACACTAATATGACTGCCCGTGATATGCTTACTACTGCCTCATCCTCAGTAGCAGATTTTGCAAAGTCCACAGAGTAAGTGTTCTCATGTGATGCCAGTAACAGTTATATAGATGTATGTTAGAAAGCAAAATTGTTAGAATTCCAGGTAATGCATTGCTGAAGCAGGTTAGCATTAGTTCCGGGCCTCTTTTCCAAACTCTGCATTCAATGACATCTCATTGGTAGGCGGAAATCAGCTAAGGGGGAGGAATTTACACTGTGTAAATTGGCAAATTCTATTAATGAGGATTGGTTTTATTTTATGTGTTTCATTTCTTCCAGAGAGCTATTTTAACAGCACATCACTGCTTCCAGACCTTGTGTTCAGTCATGCCCAGCTAGCCCAATCAGCATAAGAGTGCCTACTTTTTGAAAGTGAAACAAAGAAAGGACCAAGTGGGAGTTCCCATCGTGGTTCAGCAGTAATGAACCTGACTAGTTACCATGAGGATACAGGTTCTATCCCTGGCCTCGATCAGTGGGTTAAGGATCCAGCATTGCCATGATTTGTGGTGTAGGTCACAGACATGGTTCAGATCCTGCATTGCTGTGGCTGCAGTGTAGGCCTGAGGCTGCAGCTCTGATCTGATCCCTACGCTGGGAACTTCCAAATGCCACAAGTGAAGCCCTGAAAAAAAAAAAAAAAAAAAGGAAATGACCAAGCAAATGTTGCAAAATTTTCTTGAAAATAAGCTCAAATTATTTCTCTGTAAAAATAGCTTAATAATTTCTCCATTGGTTCCTGCTTTAAACACCCACTTATCTGTGTTTACATATCTCTTCCTCTTTCCACTCTTCTTCCCTCTGTAGCACCCTCAGTAACCTTCTCTGGAAGAAGCCCACCACAATTTTGGCTCCAGTAGTGTGCACTAATATGGGAACTCCATTGCATTATTCTCATAGTATATTGTCCAAAGAAAATGCTTTGATTTAATCTTTGCAATTAAACACATTTCCTTATTTCTTCATTTACATTTTGAAATACAAAATTTTGGGCCCCTCCCCTCACCTTCTGAGATGGCCCACACTCTGTCTGTGGAGTGTGTTTCTCCCAGGGTCACTCTCTTGCCTTTTGAGACAGACTACATTTTGTCTATGGAATATCTATTTCCCAGGCTACTCGTGCCTTCTGAGATGGCCCACACTCTCTGTCTATCTCTCTCAATGAATCTATTTCTTACCTATCACTTTGCCTCTTTCTGAATTCTTTCTGTGCTGAGACAAAAATAACCTGAACTTCAGTAGGTCCTAAGATCAGGTGTTTGATTTTAATTAAAAGATAGTGGATTCAAGTCCCAATCTGGGTTTTGGCTGGTCAAGTCCCAGCCTATGGAATATATATATATGTGTGTGTGCGTATGTATTGCATGTGTGTGTATATGTGTGTGTGTGTGTGTGTGTGTGTGTGTGTGTATGTTTCATATAAAATAAAACAAAATTTTGGAGTTCCTGTTGTGGCTCAGTGGTAACAAACCCAACTGGTACCCATGAGGATGGGGGTTCAATCTGTGGCCTCGCTTAGTGGGTTAAGGATCCACTGTTGTGGCTGTGGCTAGGTCAGCAGCTGCAGCTTTGATTCAAGACCTAGGCTGGGAACCTACATATCCCACCACCCTAAAAACCAAAAAAATTTAAAAATTAAAAATAAAATACAAAATTTTGAGAGGCATAAATATTATTATTGCTAAATACTCAAAGTATACCATTTCTGACACCTATATAATTAATAAACATTAATTAACATACATTATTCTTTGATATTTATTTTCTATGATTCTCCATATATTTTTATGATTTTTCATGTATTTTAATTTTTCTTTCATATATTTGGAAATTTATTGTTATTCTAGGGCTGTCATTGATAAATTATTTTTTATGGTATTCACCTACCCTGAAATGTATTCTGGTGACCCACTTTAGAAGTGTTTTGCTTGTTTTTCTTCCTTCTGACTTTGTGTTTCCATTTTTATATTTAAAAAATAAAGCATCTTGTCATTTGCTTTTACAAAACCATATAAGAAAAATGTTGGTTTTCTTATTTTCTGCAGTCATAATAAAATAATTTTAGGAATGATAATAAGAAAACATACTTATTCCACAGTCTTTATGGATGCATTTAAATAGAACAGATGTTTGGCAAGATGTCCATCAACTTCCTTGAAAGAACAGAACTTCTTCCTCAGTTTATAGTGGTACTCAAAAAAATAGAAATAATATTGAGAACACATTTTCCACATGTTTCTTGCAAACCCTAATATTTTCTAGTGTGTTCATTCAGAAGAATTAAAAAAAAATAGACACATCAAAAAGGAGAGCTTACATGTGGTCCGCACCCCTAGCAGACATCATTGCCACCCTTCCCACAGAGCACAGAAAAGGCTTGTAAATTCTCTTGACTGGAATTTGCTATGAGATTAAAATAGCTTTTTACAAAGACCCGCATTGTTTTAACGTGATTCATAATACTTCTTTAATATTCTTACGTGCTTGAAATACCTCTTGAATTAAATGATATACTAGGAATTGAAATGTTTTTCAATGTCTCCAAGTTACTAGAAACCTTAAATTTTCCTGTGTTTGAGATATCACATAACTTCCCTTTTTTGCTAGCATTCCTCCATTGTTGTTAGCCTTCCTAACTTTCCTTGTTCTATTTCTAATATTAAAATATATACCCAGGCCTTAATTGAGACCGATTTGAAACTTAAGTTAGAGATGTTTCATGCTCACCAGCTCTTTATAAATACCTTATGCCTGAAATATGAATTATCAAGAGACCCAAAAAAGGAAGTTGCTCAGTTATCTAGGATCCTCAACTCAGTGCTATTAGACAATATCTGGTTAATAAGGAATTTTGACAAATGATAGCTTTGGCTTCATGTGTGAAGAAGAGCTTCCTGTTACTTGATTCTGAAGTTTAGAGTCCCAAGAGAATGAGCTCAGAAATGAATTTCACCAAAAATTTAATATTCTGACATATAACAGTATACATGATAATCAAAGTATTTAATCAGCTTCTTTCTGACCATTTGATGGCCAACTTCATAGTACAGGAAGCTAGAAATTGTAAGTATATGGTCCTACTCTGCTGGGATAGGTCTACTAATGAGGCCCAGGCTTTAACCCCTGAAACCTGTGATTACAGCTTTACATGGCAAAGGGACTTTGCAGATGAGCTTGAGGATATTGAAATGGGGAGGTTATCCTGATTAAATGGGTGCGTCCAAGGTAATAAGTGTACTTATAAATAGAGATTTTGTAAAGCAAAAGAGGGAAGTAGTAGGGTCAAAGAGTGATTTAAAGATGATCGATTTCCCATTTTAGTAGATGCGAACTATAGCATTTGGTGTGGATAAGCAATGAAATCTTGCTGTACAGCACAGGGAACTGTATCTAATCACTTGTGATGGAACATGATGGAGGATGATGTGAAAAAAAGAATATATATATATATATATATATATATATATACACATACACATATGTATAAGTGGGTCACTTTACTGTACAGAAGAAATTGACAGAACATTATAAATTGACTATAATGAAAAAAATTTTTTTAAGATGCTAAGTTTCTGTCTTTGTAAGTGGAGAAAAGATCTCCAGCTAAGAAAAGCAAGTGGCCTCTAGAAGCTGGAACAGGCAAAGTAGATTCACCTCAAGAAGCTCCAGAAAAAAATTTTTTTAAACAAGCCAAAAAAAAAAAAAAAACCCCAAAGATTCAACCTACCCCTATTCAGAACAAATTTAAAAACACTTTACAAATTTCCAAGTAAATTAAAAATGAGTACAGTTTATATTGATTTTAGATCTCAGTGATGCTAATTATATGAAATCTTTCCTCAGTCTTTTTGATAATAAAGATGATAATAGCAATAAATAAAATAATTTAATCACAGTAATAATTATCTGGCTTTTCTGTAAATACTCTGAAAAGATTTTCTTAATTAACTGTCACAATAGCCTGACCAGGTAGATATAACACCCATTTAAAGTGTGAGTTATCTGAGATTTTGAAAGTATAAAGCAACTTATCTTAGGTCACACAGTGTTTCAACGAAGTGAACAAAATATGAAATTGTATTTGTCTGATTCCAGAGTTCATGCTTTTTCTGTCATGCCTGATGTATCTTATGCTCAAAGTCTTTCATCACCACAATAGGAATAGAATAGAAATATAAGTCATGGCTCCTCTTTGAAGTTTTATATGACAGTAAAAATGGTATCTATGAGTTCTCTATAATAAAATTTGGATTATTTCTATAAAAGTGGAAAATTGATACATGAATTAATCCTAACTATGTAAACACAACAAAATCATTACAATTTGTTTGAATTTTTAAAAATTTTTCTATAGTATGAGTAAGTTTTATCTTTAAAAATTACCTCTCAGAATCCATTCCACCGGCTGTTTTGTAACATTTTGGTGGTTCTCAAGGAATTAAGATAGGAAGATTTTTGGCACACGGAGTGTAATATTGCAAAAGAATTGAATAGAGGAACACTACCACAGAGATATTTTTTAAATGGGAAGTCACCTTATTCCAAATTTTTCTGACCTTGATTATTAATGTTATCCTTCAAGAATATTATTTTATGGAAACAAAGATTATTTGTAAATAACTTTATAACATATGTCCAAAAATAAAATACCTTCAAAGGAAGCCACTACCCATTATTTGTGTGAAGACAATTTTATAAAAAATATAAAAGTTCTATTAGAAATTAGATGATAAATACAGTTGTGAATAGCCTTTAAACATTTTAATGTAGCTTATTTCAGAGAATTTTACTTTATTCAGCCCTTATTAAGGTGGGCACTGGGTCTTACTAAACATATTCCACTTATCATAGGGGAGGTATTATTGTTCTGAAGGTGATACTTATGTACCTAAATTCTCAAATTCAATTCAACTGATATAGTTACAAGAAAAACATAGACCAATATAGGCTTTTACTTCTTTTCCAAATAAAGGTTATATTCCTCCTCTACCTAATTAGATGAGTCACTCTGACTTTATAATCAGTTTGCAGTCTTCTCCCTATAGAGAGTAGAGCTTGAAGCATCCTAACATTCTCATCAGCAATTTTTGTCTCGTCTCGATGTTTAATTTGGTGAAAGATGCACCAAGATGAAAAATCTTGCATCAAGTTTTATATTGCAGAGAGCCTTTTTTTCCCCCTTAAACCAGAACCTTCCTGTCTTGCTTTTCACTATGTTTTGAAGTACATCAAACCTTGCTGAGCTAGCCATTTAAGGCTAAGCAAATTTCCCTCTAACATGTAGAAGGCTTGTTTTTCCTGTTGACTCTGATATAGTACAGTTACTGTTCACAGCAGCTACATAGTTTACAAAAATCAATGAAAGAATCAAAGAGCCAGAGTTATCATGCACTTTTCTTAGTAACTCTTGATGCATGTTACCTTCCAAATAAAGTCAGTTGCCTAGCAAACACAAACACAGCCCTTGTTCCAGACCTCCAGAGGCCTAGGATCCCAACTAGCTAGTGACACATACACAAAAATTGTGCAGCCCTTGTTTATGAAAGCTACCAACCTGTAGCCTTCAAGAAGTCCTCCTAAGAGTTAATCAATCAGGAGCTGCATTTCTGCTAAGTACCACATGTTTAAATTAACAATCCCTAATGTTTAATAATAGATGATTGAATGGGGATCTGCTTTCAATTTTGAAGAACACTCAGATAAAAGATTCCCTAAGGAAGGAGTTCCCACTGTGGCTCAGCAGATTAAGAACCCAGCACAATCTCCATGAGGATGCAAGTTTGATTCCTGGCTTCACTCAGTGGGTTAAGGATCCAGCATTGCTACAAACTGGCATAAGTCATAGATGTGGCTTGGATCTGGTCTTACTGCGGCTGCAGTGTAGGCTGCAGCTGCAGCCCCAATTCAACCCCTAGCCTGGAAACTTCCATATGCTGCAGGTGTGGCATTTAAAAAAAAAAAAGATTCCATAAGAAAAAGAGAGGAGACAATATTAATAATAGGCCAACCACTCACAGTGAATTTATGAAGTAGATAGTAGGATAAACCTGGATAATGGAGTTTCTATGACTATACTATTCACAAGATAAGGAATATAAGAAATGGATTTCTCTAATTCAATTCTTCTTTTAGTCTTTTTATATCTTCTGGAGTTGTGAGTCAATACCTTGAATAAACAGTGAGAGGGTACTTTGTGTTAAAGTGACCTAAACCATGACCAATGAGTTTAGTTTCAGAGGTAAAGATCATAGCTGGATATGTCAGCTAGCAGAATGGCAAAGCCTTATCACAGCAAGGAGAGGCTAAAGATAAGTTCTTTCAGGACCTTATGGGCTGAAAAATGAAATACCTTGTGGATATTTCTCTGAATATGATATTAGAAAGCTCATCTCTAGCCAGTTCTTGCCTGTTTTATGTGAAAATGGCTTCAAAACACAATAAAAGAGATACCATTAAGGCCTGGGTCAGAATTTGGTATTCACATCCTTCTCGTGTTTCAGTTGGATGTTTTGTTTTCTGTGGTTGTCAGAACTGATTCTAGAGCACTGAAGCATTTTCTAAACTACTGTGATGGAAAGTCCAAGGGTTTTAGAAATAATCCAGGCACAAACAAACTAAAAAGCCAAGATATAATGAGAATGTTTTGGGTCTCATTTGCAGCAGATGTGTGTGAGGCATGAGGCTTTCAGGGAGGGCATATCCAGGTTGCTAGCTGCTCTGAGTATTTCAGTTAAACTGGATCTGTAAAACAGAATCTATTGTATGTGGATACAGCAAAGGTAAATGAGAAAAGAGAGAGTGCACTACTACAAAATTACTTTCTGCTGCAACATACATGCCCACACATGGATTCGTGTGAACCCAAGCAGACACACACACACACATACACAAACACACAACACATACATTCACAAGCAGTGTTTATGTATCTTCTGAATACAGTCCCCTCCTAAGAATTCCCAAAGGTACTGACCTCATTAATTTTCACCTGGTCTTTGAAATAGCTCTTTAAATTATTTCCCCATTCTTCATCCGCTTTCCACAATATGCCAAAGTTACTGTCCTTATATATATATTTAATCATGTCGCTTATAATCTTCAAAACAAAATCTACATTCACAGCTATGGTATTTAAGTCAGATTAAGATATTTTGCTGCCTCCAGTAGGCTATTAATTTATCATTCCTTTAAACCAATTGTTTTTCAATATTTGTTCACCCATGATTTATGTATGAAGATGAGCATCCATGAGAAAAGGGACAGAAGAAAGCACTCAGCCTCCCTCAAACTGTCAAGCACAATTCAGCTCTGGTCCCAAATTTGTTTAACTTGTTCTGCCAAATGAAAGTCCTTTTAACAGCCAGACTGATCTTTCTTAAGAGGGAGTTAGGATACTTCTCCCTTTTGATATAGCGATTTCGTTCCTCCATGTTTGCTCAAGAAAATAAAAACAACAAAAAAGAAATTCACAAAAATTATTAATAATTATAACAAACTTGAAAATAAAGCACTAGTGTCTTTCATCAGGAAAATGAATAAGCAAATTGCCCTACCTTCACACAATGGAATACTACTTAGTAATAAAAAAAGAACAAATAACTGTTACACACAGCAATATGGATGAACTTCAAAAACAGTATGTTAAGGGGAGGAAACTAGACAAAAAAAATTTCATACTGTATAACATTCTTTTATATGAAACTCCAATGCAGGCAGAGCTAAGATTATCATACTAAGTGAAATTAGTCAGACAGTGAAAGACAAATATAATATTAGAGCACTTATATGTGGAATCTCAAAAAAAGGATACAAATGAAATTATTTGCAGAACAGAAACAGATTAATAGACTTTGAAAAACTTAGGGTTACCAAAGGGGATAGGTGGGGGAGGGATGGACTGGAAAAATAAAAAAGAAAGAAAAAGAAAATAATAATCTATGGTGAAATAACAGCAGAAGGGAGAATTGACTAAAAGGGATATGGAACTTACTGGAAGATAGGGATATTCAGTATCTTATTTTGTTGTGGGAGATGATTTCATAGGCATATACAATTGTCCAAATCTATCCAACTGAATACATAAGATGCATACACTTAATATTAATTTTATCTCAGTAAATAAGGTAGTTATGGGTCATCTCATCTGTGATTTCTGGGATATCACCCTTTGTCCCAAATAGCCAATCAGTTTTCTTTGCTAACACCTTCAGATTGTTTTTCTGGGAGGAATCCCAGTAAATACACTTCTCTCCATATTATTAACTTTCTAATAAAAAAACTAGCACCCAATGATTTTTTTTTTACAGCTCCATGTAAATGAATGCATTGCACAAATATTCAGCTAGTGTGGTTACTCGTTTGGTCTTCATATCTGAGGATACTGGCAATCTTTTCCAGCCTACCATTCCATTCTAGCTTCCTCTTCTGACACTGTTCACTATAGAACCTATATTCACTTCAGCCACAAAGATCAGCTGATACTTTCTGGACGTATCTTTGCAATTTAGCTGGTGTTGCATAGGGGTTACAGAGCATGGCTGCCTGATTTTGAATCTTTCATATTTACTACCATGTGAATCTTGTTAAATGATTTAACTGCTCTATGCCTCATCTTAATGGAAGTAAGTTGAAAATGCATATCCAACTAATAGGATTTTATGAGTATTAAATGAATTTGTGTGTGTTTGTGTGGCTTAGAATAGAGCCTATGGTTGCCAAGAGAGAGGGAGAGGGAGTGGAATGGACTGGGAGTTTGGGGTCAGTAGCTGCAAACTATTATGTTTAGAATGGATAAGCAATGAGTTCCTACTGTATTACACAGGAAACTATATTCAGTCTCTTGGGATAGGATATGATGGAAGAGAATATGAGAAAAAAATGTATATATATGTATGATTGGGTCACTTCTATACAGCAGAAATTGGCACATTATAAATCAACTATAGTAAAAAATTTTTTTAATTAAAAAAATAGAGCCTGATATATACCTCAATATGTCTTAGTTATTAATGTTTTAATATTGTTATTTGTGCTTCCATACATGTGTACTATTTTTAATTTATTATTTTATCATTTAAAATAATAACTATAAATTTATATAAATGTATAAATTAAAAATATAAATATATCATTTTCATTCTCATTTACTTTATTGTAAAAATCAGCTTAGCTTAGACTTCCTTAAGAGAAAGAATTTACTTTTTTTACTTGAAGCGAAAGTTGACACAGAACATGGAATCATATCAATGGAATCTTATTCAAGGAAAGTATTTTGAGTTGTTTGTAATTAATTTTTTTTCCATTTTCATGACAATGTTAAGACTGTTATGAAAACTGATGTTCTATTTCCAGGAGTTTTGTTCACATAAAGCTGCATGCTAAGATTGTCCATTATCTCATTGCTTGTGTTTTATTTTAGCAGCATTGTTATGGCACAGATGGGTGAATAAAATGCTGGGTGAATATTTGCTTTGTCACTAGGGCAGTTATCTCTGCACTCTTTTAACTTTCCTCTTTCCTTCAACACTCTGAAGATGCCATGCTTCCCAGAGACAATAGAGTCCATTTGTAGAAACCCTCTCAATTCTTTGCAACCTTGCCTATTAGGATACCTACTTTCCTGCCTAGCCTTGCCTCCATCCTTCCCCCTCTTCGTGTAAGAGGTGATTCTTCTGTGGTCCAGATGCCACCTGCTCACAAATTTTTCAAGGACAGCCTGTAGATTTTTCTCCTCAATCTTCTTTCTCTTCTCCATCGCTCTCATGTATTGTCAACTTCTTTCTCTCTACAGATTTTGTTGTTTAAGAATATTTATTTTGGAGTTCCCGTCGTGGCACAGTGGTTGGCGAATCCTACTGGGAACCATGAGGTTGCTGGTTCGAACCTTGGCCTTGCTCAGTGGGTTGAGGATCTGGTGTTGGCCGTGAGCTGTGGTGTAGGTTGCAGACTCGGCTTGGATCCCGCGTTGCTGTGGCTCTGGAGTAGGCCAGTGGCTACAGCTCCGATTCAACCCCTAGCCTGGGAACCTCCATATGCTGCAGGAGCGGCCCAAGAAATGGCAAAAAGACAAAAAAAAAAGAATATTTATCTTGCAGTATAACAACTAAACATCCTAGTTGTAACACATTCACATGTAAATTTAGTAAATTTTTGAATTGCCTGATTCTTTTTTTTTCTATCTTTTTGTATAAGATTTTATTGTGATATGATTCACTTACTGGACTTTTAAAGTATGCAGTTCAGTGTTTTTTAGAATATTCAGAGAATGGTGCAACCATTTCCACAATCAATTTTAGAAAATTCTTGTCACACCCAAGAAAAACCCAGTTCCCATTAAAGATCACTCTCCATCTTTTCCCAGTATCTTACCTGCCCCCTCCACCCTAAGCAACCATTAATCTTTCAGTCTTTTTCAGTTTTGCCTATTTTGGACATTTCACATAATATAGAGAATTACATTAAAGTTCTTTAAACTTGCTAATATGGCTTCTTTCATTTAGCACAACATTTTCAAGTTTCATCCATATTGTAGCACATAGCAGTACTTTTTACTGTTGAATGTTCTATGGTATGCATTTTCCACACTGTATTTATTCCATTCATCTGTTAATGGACATTTTAGTTTCTACTTTTTGACTGTTATGATTAATGCTGCTATGACATTTGCATAACTAAATTTTGGTGTGGACATATGTTTTAATTTTTCTTGGATGACAAATAGGAATTTCCTTGGCTCAAATTTTATGCCTCTCAAATACATAGTCATTTTTCAAAATCCAAATGCATTTTCACTTTTCCACTCTCCCAAGAAGAGTTAGTAAATCATTGCATCTTATATGCTTTTATAACATTTCAGACATAAATATGTTGAGGGTTTAATTACTGTTTTTATAAGTATTGGTTTATAAAGCTATCTTCCCACTCACTGTGAGACTCTGTGGAAGAAAAGAAAGTCTATTCATTTTTTTTCTCCAGTTACTAGCTCATAGTTCTCAATAGATGGTCAACCAATAAATTAGGTGTGAATGAATAATTTGTGACTTATTCCAGTTTAATAATTCAATTCAGCATTACACACTGTGGGTCAAGCATGGTACTGTGCCTTGAATGTATACAGATGCGTTTTCAGAGTACGAGTCTTGATCTCTTTAGGTAGGTTTATTCCTAGATATTTTATTCTTTTTGATGTGATACTAAATGGGATTGTTTCCTTAGTTTCCTTTTCTTATATTTCATTGTTAGCACATAGGAATGCAAGAGATTTCTGTGTGTTAATTTTGTATCCTGCAACTTTATGGAATTCATTGATGAGCTCTAGTGGTTCTCTGGTAGCGTCTTTAGGATTTTCTATCTATAAGTATTATGTCATCTGCAAACAGTGACAGTTTTACTTCTTCTTTGCCAATTGGGATTCCTTTTATTTATTTATTTTTCTCTGAGTGCAGCAGCTAGGAATTCCAAAACTATGTTGAATAACATTGGAAGTCCTTGTCTTGTTTCTGATCTTAGCAGAATAGTAGTTCCTGGTCATGAGGGCAAAAACAGAGAAAAATGCATAGGGATGTTCCCTGCAGACTCCATAGCCATAAGCCTGTGCCCTTGCTCCATGCTGTGCTCTGATGGGAAGCAGGTGGGGAGAAAGGAGAAACCAGACAGGAATGTTGGAGGAGGAGCTTGCCAGCTGAGTGGAAATTGAAAGGTGTTCATTGTTAGAGACCCAAAATAGACAAACCAGCAGGATCCTAGGTTTTAGAGCAGAATCTTCCTCAGATATGATAAGATTTGTATTTATTTCAAGGCAAAGGTAGCCCAGTATTATATCTAAAAGCAATTTGCTGACTGAAAGTGCTTTTAGCTAGATTGAAATGTGAGGGAGGGGGCAATGTAAAAAGTGGAGGCCAGGTTAAATCCAAAAATGTTGATAAGTTATTTATTTATAGTGTAATACATATTTATTGAGCAAATACAAGGGTCCACACTGTGCTGGCCCTTGGGAAACAAAAGTGAATGAAGAAAATTTTCTGACCAATATGCACATACATATATGTGTTATTTCCTTATTTTTAAGACAACATTGCAAAGTTAATATTATCTTTGGGGGAATAAAAGAACTATGTTAAACATAAAAGTCAACTGTAAGATCCATTGCAATATTTGAAATGTAATAATGTGTAAAAAGGTTTGTTCTAAAATTGCAGAAACAAGATATACAGTACATTATTTATATCTATAACATGTTTATGTTATATAATATGGAAGAAAATCTGCAAATGATGCAACAGACAAAGGCCTAATCTCCAAAATATATAAACAACTCATAAACTCAACAACAACAACAAAAAACCAAACAATCCAATAGAAATATGGGCAGAAGACCTAAATAACATTTCTCCAAAGAAGACATATGGATGGCCAACAGGCACATGAGAAAATGCTCAACATCATTATTAGAGAAATGCAAATCAAAACTACAATGAGGTACCACTTCACACTGGTTAGAAAAGCCATCACTAACAGTCAACAAATAACAAAAATTGGAGATGGTGTGGAGAAGCGGGAACCCTCCTTCACTCTTGGTGCGAATGTAAACTGGTGCAACCACTATGGAAAACAGTATGGAAGTACCTCCGAAAACTAAATATAGAACTAACATGATCCAACAATCCTACTCCTGGAGATATATCTGGATAAAATGTTCATTCAAAAAGATACATGCACCCCTATGTTCATTGCAGCACTACTCACAATAGCCAAGACTTGGAAATGACCTAAATATCCATCAACAGATGAATGGATTAAGAATATGTGGTACAGCAGTCCCATCATGGCTCAGCAGTTAATGAACCAGACCAGCATCCATGAGGATGTGGGTTCAATCCCTGGCCTCACTTAGTGGGTTAAGGATCTGGCATTGCCATCAGCTGTGGTGTAGGTTGCAGATGCAGCTCAGATCTTGCATTGCTGTGGCTCTGGTGTAGACCAGTGGCTTCAGCTCCGATTGGACCCTTAGCCTGGGAACCTCCATATGCCACTGGTGTGGCTCTAGAAAGACAAAAAGCCAAAAAAAGAAGATGTGGTACATATATACAGTGGAATACTACTCAGCCACAAAAAAGAGCAAAATAATGTCAACAATCCATGGCAACATGGATTGAACTAGATATCATAATACTAAGTGAAGTAAGTCAGAAAGAGAAAGACCAATACCATATGATATCACTTATATGTGGCATCAAAAATATGGCACAGATGATCCTGTCTACAAAACAGAAACAGATCATGGACATGGAGAGCAAACTTGTGGTTATCGGAGGAGAAGGAGGAGGGAGTGGTGTGGATGGGGAGTTTGGGGTTAGTGGACACAGCATTAACACTTGGAATGGATAGGCAATGGGCTTCTACTGTACAGCACAGGGAATTGTGTGTGATTGTGTCACTCTGCTGTAGAACAGAAATTGAAGAAGCATTGTAAATCAACCATACTTTAATAAAAAAAAGTTTTTGAAAAAAATTCAAATAAATAAATGTGAGTGACACTGAATGTGAAGTGTTTTTCACATGTGATCTCAGCCATTCCTCAGTCAAAACCATATGACTGTAGGTAAAACAAATTTAGCACTGGCAGTGTGCTGTTATATTTTTATGCAATCTTACCAACAACTCTACCTGGCAGCTGCTATATTACTGATGGGAAAACAGAGGCAGAGTTATTCCCCAAGGTCGTTGAATTTCTAGCCCTTGGGCATGGAGCGAGTGAGTGGGTAAGTCAAGATTTCAACCACACAGTATCTGTGTATCTATGCTATAACCATTAGACAATACTACTTCCTATATAAGATGGATTTTATCTTTATTTTGCAAATGAGGAAGTTGGAGACCAGAAAGAGTGATATAATATTCATAACTAGTTCATAAGAAGTTTATAAGAAATTAAAACTGATTTTTAATTATTTTATTGAGATCTAATTAACATATAATACTATGTGTTTAGGGTATACAGCATAGTGATTTGACTTACATACATCATAAGATGATTAGCACAATAAGGTTAGTGAACATCTATCATCTTATATAGATACAGCACTAAGGAGATTTTTTAAAAAAATATTTTCCTTTGGGTAGAATGGCCATTTTTATAATATTGATATTTCCAATCCATGAACATGGAATATCTTTCCATTTCTTTACATCTTCTTTGATTTCTTTGATTAAAGTTTTGTAGTTCTCAGCATATAGGTCCTTTACCTCCTTGGTCAGGTGTATTCTGAGGTATTTGATTTTGTGAGGTGCAATTTTAAAAGGTATTGTATTTTTGTATTCCTTTTCTAATATTTCATTGCTGGTATACAGAAATGCAACTGACTTCTGAATGTTAATCTTATATCCTGCTACTTTGCTGAATTTATTAATCAGTTCAAGGAGTTTTTAGGTTGAGTCCTTAGGGTTTTCTATGTATAGTATCATGTCGTCTGCATACAGTGACAGTTTTATCTCTTCTCTTCCTATTTGGATGCCTTTTATTTCTTTTGTTTGTCTAATTGCTGTGGCTAGGACTTCCAAAACGATGTTGAAGAGCAGTGGTGAGAGTGGGCATCCCTGTCTTGTTCCAGATTTGAGTGAGAAGGCTTTCAGTTTTTCCCCATTGAGGATTATATTTGCTGTGGGTTTATCACAAATGGCTTTGATTATATTCAGGAATGTTCCCTCTATACCCACTTTGGCGAGGGTCTTGATCATGAATGGATGTTGGACTTTGTCAAATGCTTTTTCTGCATCTATTGAGATGATCATATGATTTTTGACTTTTCTTTTGTTAATGTGGTGTATGACATTGATTGATTTGCGTATGTTGAACCATCCTTGTGAACCATCCTTGTGAACCATCCTTGTGTATGTCAAACCATCCATGAACCCTACCTGGTCATGGTGTATAATTTTTTTGATATGTTGTTGGATTCTGTTGGCTAAGATTTTGTTGAGAATTTTTACATCTATATTCATCAAAGATATTGGCTGATAGTTTTCTTTTTTGGTGTTATCTTTGTCTGGTTTTGGAATTAGGGTGATGGTGGCATCATAGAATGTCTTTGGGAGTATTCCTTCTTCTTCAACCTCTTGAAAGAGTTTAAGGAGGATGTCCACCAGATCCTCTTTATATGTTTTATAGAATTCACCTGTGAAGCCATCTGGTCATGGACTTTTATTTGTAGGGGACATTTTTCACAGAACTAGAACAGACAATCCAAAAACTTATATGGAAAAACAAAAGACCCAGAATTTCCAAAGCAATCCTGAGAAACAAAAACCAAGCAGGAGGTATAACTTTTCCAGACTTCAAGAAACATTGCAAAGCCACAGTCATCAAAACAGTGTGGTACTGGTATCAAAACAGTCAGACAGACCAATGGAATAGAATAGAGAACCCAGAAATAAACCCTGACACCTATGGTCAATTAATCTTTGACAAGGGAGGCAAAAACATAAAATGGGAAAAAGATAGTCTATTCAGCAAGCATTGCTGGGAAACCTGGACAGCTGCATGCAAAGCAATGGAACTAGAACACACCCTCACACCATGCACAAAAATAAACTCAAAATGGCTGAAAGACTTAAATTTATGTCCTAGAAGAAAACATAGGCAAAACACTCTCTGACATCAACATCATGAATGTTTTCTCAGGTCAGTCTCCCAAAGCAATAGAAATAAGAGCAAAAATAAACCAATGGGACCTAATCAAACTGGAAAGCTTTTGCACAGCAAAAGAAACCAAAAAGAAAACAAAAAGACAATTTAAGGAATGGGAGAAAATAGTTTCAAATGATGCAACCAACAAGGGCTTAATCTCTAGAATATATAAACAACTTATACAACCCAACAGCAAAAAGCCAATCAATCAATGGAAAAATGGGCAAAAGACCTGAATAGACATTTCTCCAGGGAAGATATACAGATGGCCAGCAAACACATGAAAAAATGCTCAACATCGCTGATTGTAAGATAAATGAAAAACAAAACTACCATGAGGTACCACCTCACACCAGTCAGAATGGCCATCATTAATAAATCCACAAAGAGCAAGTGCTGGAGGGGGTGTGGAGAAAAGGGAACCCTCCTGCACTGTTGGTGGGAATGTCAACTGGTACAGCCACGATGGAGAACAGTCTGGAGATACCTTAGAAATCTATACATAGAACTTCCATATGACCCCGCAATCCCACTCTTGGGCATCTATCCGGACAAAACTCTCCTTAAAAGAGACACATGCACCCGCATGTTCATTGCAGCACTATTCACAATAGCCAGGACATGGAAACAACCCAAATGTCCATCAACAGAGGATTGGATTCGGAAGAAGTGGTATATATACACAATGGAATACTACTCAGCCATAACAAAGAATGACATAATGCCATTTGCAGCAACATGGATGGAACTAGAGACTCTCATAGCAAGTGAAATGAGTCAGAAAGACAAAGACAAATACCATATGATATCACTTATAACTGGAATCTAATATCCAGCACAAATGAACATCTCCTTAGAAAAGAAAATCATGAACTTGGAGAATAGACTTGTGGCTGCCTGACGGGAGAGGGAGGGAGTGGGAGGGATTGGGAGCTTGGGGTTATCAGATAAAACTTAGAATAGATTTACAAGGAGATTCTGCTGAGTAGCATTGAGAACTATGTCTAGATACTCATATTGCAAAAGAACAAAGGGTGGGGGGAAATGTATAGTGGGGGAAAAATGTATACATGTAAGAATAACTTGACCCCCATGATGTACAGTGGGAAAAAATTTTAAAAAAAATTTCCTTGTGATTAGAACTCAGGATTTACTCTCTTAGCAACTTTCATATGTAAGGTACAACAGTGCTAATTATATTTATCTTGATGTACATTACATCCCTGGTACCTATTTATCTTATAACTGGAAACTATTTATCTTATAACTGGTATAACTTATACCCTTTGGCTACCCTCATCCAATTTCCCCCTCTTTGCTCCTTCACTTCTGATAACCACAAATTTGAACTCTTTTTCTGTGAGTTTGTTTGTTTTTGAAGTATCATTGGCCTACAACACTGTGTTGGTACCTGGTACACAACGCAGTGATTAATCTTTCTGTATATTTCAAAATGATCACCAGGAAAAGTCTGGTTACATTACAAGTTAAACCTGTTTTTTAACCCAAACTTGTGTGTTCTAATATCTCTAATGTTTTACTATATTTTTGCCACCCAATCAAGCTTTTGTGAATAAGTAGATTAGTAAATGTGCTCATATAAATTTTGTTTGTTTGTTTTAAATAGGCCTCTTGGCAACATATATTCTTAAGTAAGTATCTGTTGTGGATCTTCAAGGTTATGCTCTACTGATTTGGGGGTATATTTAGAAATGAGAATTTTGCATGACCCCTCTCAAATTACATGTGAAGGAATTTGGGAGCAATCCCTATTCTGAAGCATGTTGTCCTTTAATACTAAACTGCATGTGATTAGAATGGACTAGCATGTTAGGCTTATATACTTGAATATGTAACTTTTTAGCCCTTAGCAGTTAAAATTCCTTCATATGCTTATTATTTATCACATTTATTTAAAAAGTTAAAATATGTTTATCATTTAGCACAAAAGCACATTTGATGTGTTGATTTGAATGGATTGCCATAAGAGCTTGAGATTATTTACTAGTGGCAATCATTTTGTGTATAGAAATTCATATGAGTTACCCTTACTCTTGAGCTTCGAAATACTCCCAAGCTATAAAAATGAAACCAGAGCAAATACTCTAAAAGTGACATGAAGTCATTATTAAAAATATGTCCTGACCTTGGAAATTTAAACTCTGCTTCCTTTATTCTCTTGTGCTCACTACTGAAATAAATTGCTTTGTTCTGAGAGTGTTAGTTTTCAGTATTCACAGAAACTTTTTCTTGAAATCATGCAGAAAGAAATGTACACTTTTGCATGCAATCATAAAGGGAACACGTCTCAGTAATACAATAGCATATTGAAGAGGAATACAAAGAAAATCCAGGATATCTATAAGGGATTCATTTCTTTTGGCTCAGGTAAAGGATTACAGGAGTGAACACTTTCTATTTTACTTTTCTCTGGAATGTATAAAAAAATGTATTAGTTTCCCAGTGTTGCTGTAACTACACCTTACAGTTCGTTTCCTTCCATTGTATTCCGAAACCTACACTATGTTTAAAATCTTCTACCTCAGGCTTTAACCTATGTGCATTCTACTTAAACAAAATAAAGACATTTTTATGAAATACCTTTTTATCTCAAGTATGATATGTTTTCCTTTTATCAAAGGGTGTGGGGAGAGGACTAGGAAAAAAATGTCATCCCTCAATATATTCATTATCTCTTGCTGAGGAATACATACCATAAACTTAGCCTCTTTCCCCAACGCACATTAAATACTCACAGTTTTCATGAATTGGAAGTCTGGACATTGAGTTTGCTGCTCCAGGGTCTCACAGGCTGCCATCAAGATGTCAGGAGTCCTGGAATCTCCTCTGAGGCTCGGGGTTCTCCAAAACTCATATGGTTGCGGCTATTAGCAGAGTTCAGTGTCTTGGGGCTGAAGACCTGAAACCCTTGGCTCCAATAGCTTGCCCACAGTTCCCTGCCATGTGATCCTCTCCATTGGTGGTTCACAACATAGCAGCGTGCTTCTTCAAGGTCAGCAGGAGAGGAGACTGAGTCTGCTTGGAGTCATAATGTATATGGATAATGCGTTATAATCATGGGAGTACTATTCTTACCTTTACAATATAATATAACATAATCACAAGGGAGATATCCCATCACAGTTTCTATTGGTTTAAAAAAAAGTCACATGTCCCACCCATCCAATATTCAGCTTTTCTTTGTCACAGGGTTGTTTCATTTAGCTATTGCTGCATAAGGAACCATCTCAAGATATAGTTATTGTTATTTTTTTGAGTGTTTTTAGGGCCACACCCAAGGC
Organism: Phacochoerus africanus; assembly: GCF_016906955.1. Classification (NCBI taxonomy): domain Eukaryota; kingdom Metazoa; phylum Chordata; class Mammalia; order Artiodactyla; family Suidae; genus Phacochoerus; species Phacochoerus africanus. Next base: position 57,455,219 of record NC_062549.1, on the reverse strand, counting down.
ATATGGAGGTTCCCAGGCTAGGAGTATAATTGGAGCTGTAGCCATAGCTGGGGGCCTACGCCACAGCCAAGAAACGTGGGATCTGAGCCTTGTCTGTAACCTACACCACAGCTCATGGTAATGCTCAGGTCCTTAACCCTCTGAGCTAGGCCAAGGATCAAACCTGCATCCTCATGGATGGTAGTCAGATTCGTTTCTGCTGAGCCACAACAGGAACTCCAAGACATAGTTATTTAAAATAATTATTTATTATTAAATCTCATAAGTCCCGAGGCTGGGTGTTGATTGATCTTGACTGGGCTTGCTCATATTTCTGCAGGTTAATTCTACCTCATGTGTCTCTCATCTTTCCCCTCAGCCCTGAGGCCCAGCCCAGGCATATCCTTTTTGCATTATGACAGAGTCTGTAAAGAACAAAGCTTCTCAAATTCAACACTATATTTATTTTATTTTATTTATTATTAATTTTGTGTGTGTGTCATGCCCATGGCATCTGGAAGTTCCTAGGCCAGGGATTGAACCTGCACCACAACAGTAATCTGAGCCACAGCAGTGACAAGGCTGGATCCTTAATCCTCTGCACCCCAAGGAAACTTTTTTATTTTATTTTATTTATTCACTTATTTATTTACTGGCCACAGCTATAGCATATGGAAGTTCCTGGGCCAGGGCTGAATCTGAGCCACAGCTGCCACATGTGCCACAGCTGCAGCAACGCCAGATCCTCAACCCACTGTGCCTCAGTGGGAACTCTGGGAACTCCTATTTCAGATTGAATCATTCTTTCTTGTGGAAAGTTTCCATGTCCATTTCAGAATGTTCAGAGAACCCTTAGCGACTATTCATCAGATGCCAGTAGAATCCCCCAAATTATGAAAAACTACAAATGTTTCCAGAAACTGATAAATTCCCCTGTGAGCAATATTGCCCCCAGCTGAGAACGACTTTTATAGTGCACCAGCAGAAATGTGTAAGGCTTCATGAGTCTTATGCTTGGAGCTTCTAACCATCACTTCTACTTCATTCTATTGTGCAAAACACATTAGGTGGAGAATGAGCCAAGAGGAGGGGCAGGCCACCTTATTCGTGGCAAAGTTACTTGGGAAGGGATTTAAATACAGAGAGATTAGAAGAACTGGGCTGTTATATAGTAAATCTACCTCAACAGTTATAAGTTTGGGAATTTCACTCTGGTATAGACTTTCTTCCAAGGCTATAATAATGTTTTCCATAATTTATAATCTTAGTAGAACAAGTTTCCAGGACCAGATCCTGTGCTCTGACTGCTTCCCTTTTGGTCTGATTATTTGCAATACCTGCAAGACATAATATGTATCACATAAATAAAATAGCATTATCTCTTTTATACTTTATATATTAGGTTTTTTCCAATATAACTCACAAAGCTGTCCAATCTAAAAAAAATTTTATTAAAGTATAGTTGATTTACAATGTTGTGCTAGTTTCTGGTTACAGCAAAGTAGTTCATATATATATATATATATTTCATACTTGTTTTATTATCGTTTGTCATAGAGCAGGACCTTGTTGTTTACCTATTTTATGTATAGTGGTATGTACCTAATCCTAACCACCTAATTTATCTGTTCACCCTTTTTCCCCTTTTGTAACCATAAGTTTTTTTAAGTCTGTTTTGTAAATATCTATATCCATATTTTTTTTAGATTCCATGTATAAGTTATACCATATGATATATGCCTTTCTTTGTCTATCTTACTTCACTTACTATGATAATCTCTTGGCCCATTCATGTTGCTGAAAATGACATTGTTTCTTTTTTTTATGGCTGTGTAGTATCCCACTGTATATGTATATTCTATCTTCTTTGTCCATTCATCTGTTGATGACACTTAGATTGCTTCCATGTCTTGGCTATTGTAAATAGTGCTTCTATGAACATTGAGGTACATGTACCTTTTCAAGTTAGAGTTTTCTCCAGGTATATGCCCCAGAGTGAGATTATTGGATCCTACAATAACTCTATTTTAAGGAACCTCCATACTATTTTACATAATGGCTGTACCATTTGCATTCTACCAACAGTGTAAGAGAGTTCCATTTTCTCCACATGCTTTCTAGCATTTATTGTTTGTAAAGTTTTTAATTAGGACCGTTCCGATCAGTGTGACTTGATACCTCATTATAGTTTTGATTAATCTAAAAATTCTTTATACTGAAATATTAAGTTCTACAATGATAATAACTACTTCTTACTCAAAAAGGCATATTCACACACAACAGTGCACACATACAGAGAAACACAGAATAACGTGCTTGATGTTAAAATAATCCAAATGCAACACGGGTGCTCTATGTATCAGAATTGAATGCATGTACAGTATACATTAAATAACACACTTAAGATCTAATTATTTTCAATTTAGGAAAAAAGAAAACAGGTTGCAGATGTTGGTAAATACATTTTTGTTTAAAGAGAAACAGCTATGACTTAGGGGGAAGAGCACATTTGGAACTGAATCTGTCCTTTACATTTAGATAAACTTGAGCAAAGTCAGTTCATCTGATATTCAGTTTTTTCAGCCATCAGGTAAATGAGGCTGGATCATATGAAAGTGCCAATACTGAATTGATTTTTTTTAACCTTCAAACAGAGCAACTTTATATGATTCAGTACAACAGATAATAATATCTCTACAATATTTTTTAAAATGTCAATATTAGTTGATTTTTTAATCAAACCAAGGCATAATAGTAAACAATCAGAGAAATACAGAATCCATGATATTAATACAAAACAATATCAATATCTAAAGGAAATAACAATATCTAAAGGAAAGTCTTAACAGCATTTTTAAGAAAGCATCTTCTCCTTTTTAAAAGTTTTGATCAAATTCCAAGTTCAAAAAATAAGATCGCATAAAAATTAGAATTACAAAAATGGTTAAAGGTGGTGAGGAGAGGGAAAAGAACAAAAGAGAGAAAAAATTTTCCTTAAAAATAGAACAAAGAACACTATAAAAGAGATTAAAAATGAATTCAAGGTCTGTTATTCTGAAATATTCCTGTTGGGGAGAAAATGAATCTTTTTTTTTCCCTAAAGCAATCAAACCTTCCCCGGGAGTGAAACACAAAGACCAAAATGTTTTCTTTTGAAGTTGGATAAAAGATGAGTCATCCTTCCAGGCAAGTTTCCTAAAAAGAGAATTTAGAAAGAGTGAAGTGATAAAAATACAGTACGAGCATGTTTTTATTAAATTATTTCTTAATTGTATGATAGTTCAGTAGTGAGTCAGCCACCTATATTATGTTGTATACTCATTTTATGATGAGTTTAAAATAAATATTATCTTTCTTTTAAAAGTAGTAAAAAGTAAACACTGTAATACTTACATTTGGTTCCAAAACCATATTAATCATTAGAATCACTTGAGATGCTTTTTTTCTTTTTTCTTTTCTTTTTTTTTTTTATTGCTTTTTAGGACCACTCCATCAACATATGAAAATTCCCAGGCTAAGGATAGAACTGGAGCTACAGCTGCAGACTCACACCACAGCCACAGCAACTCAGGATCCAAGCTACCTCTGCAACCAACACCACAGCTCATGGCAACAATGGATCCTTAACCCACTGAGCAAGGCCGGGGATCAAACAGCATCCTCATGGATCATAATCAGGCTCATTAATCGCTGAGCCACGAAGGGAACTCCCAAGATGCTTTTTTAAAATAAAAAATAAAGCACAGAGACACCACTCAAGTTCACAAAGTGAGAAATTCTGGGATTTAGGTTCAATTATTTGGTTGTTTAAGAAACTCCACAATTCATTATCACTTAAATTTGAAAAAACTCAGTTAAAGCTATTGTTCTTTTATATTTATTTAAATTGATAGTCTTTCCACACATGAGAGGCCAAGTTTTTTTCAGATTCTCATGCCTAGTCTCCCTTTAGTGTTCTAGTGACCTTTGTATCTGCTTTGTGTTCTGACATTAGATTAGTAACTATTAATCTTCTTAGACTGCCATAACAAAACACAACAGATTGGGTGGCTTAAACGGAGATTTATTTATTCCATTTATCATTATTATTATTATGCAGGCAGGAAGTCTGTGGGCAGGGTAGCACCATGGTTGGTTTCTGGTAAGAGATATTTTCCTGGTTTGTAGATAGCCAGCTTCTTGCTATGTCCTTACATCACCTTTTATCTGTGCAAGGCAACTTGAAAAAGACAATTAGAGAAAGAGGCCAAGTTCTTTGGTGCCTTTTATTTTTTTATTTTTTTATAACACCAATTCTATGGGATTGGCGTCTCATCCTTCTGATCTCATGTAAACTTAATTTAGGAGTTCCCATCGTAGCTCAGCAGAATTAACCCGACTAGTACCCATGAGGATGCAGGTTCAACCCCTGGCCTTGCTCAATGGGTTGAGGATCTGGTGTTGCTGTGGGCTGTGATCTAGGTTGCAGACATGGCTCAGGTCTGGCATTGCTGTCTGTAGCTAAGGTGTAGACTGCCAGCTGCAGCTCCAGTTCAACCCCTTGCCTTGCCTGGGAATTTCCATATGCCACTGTGCAGCCTTAAAAAAAAAAAAAAAGACAAAAACAAACAAACAAACAAAATACTTAATTACTTCCCTAGAGGCCCCGCCTCCTAATACAAACACCCAGGGGATTAACACTACAACATGTGAATCTGCAGTGGGACACCAATATTCAGACCATAACAATAACCAATTACTTCACTCAAAGAATCAAACTTAGTTGGTTTCAAGATGTTTTTAAAAGCATCACCTATGATGGAGGAAAAAACCTCAAACCAAATGAACTGTTTTATGTCTTTCTGTCTAAAATGCACAGGTGTATAGGTCATTGTATAACACCTGAGGCATTCAATAAGTGTCTGTGTGTCAAATAATTTTGTACTCTTTAGAGGACCAAGAAGAATACTAAGGATGTCCCTCCCTTAAGCATCAGCTTTGTTCTCTGGCCTTATCTGCTTCAGGACCCTAAACATCCCTCAAAGGCAGGAAGCGGGAGGAGTTGTGGTGTTCCAGATGGAAGAATCTGAAGAAAAAAAAAAAAGGGCATATGGAGATGTATACGCTCCAATTTACAAAGACAAGGATTTTACAAGTAGTTTACAAAGACAAGTTATTGATTTTTTTTTTCTTTTGGAGGAAGAAAAGCTCTAGTAAAAAGGGTCTACTGGATTAAAGTTATTCATGCCTTGTTACTGATTAATTTCAGATCAGCCTGAATAAGAAAGATTGGCTCTTGGTTAGTTAGTTGCCACAAAGGAAAAAAAAAAAAAAAACCCAACTTGAGTCACAGAAATTTCTAGGATTTTATTCAAAGAAAATAATCTGGCATGAGATCAAGGATATAGGTAAAGGATGTTCATCAAAGAGCAATCTTCTCCATCATTTTGTTTTCCTTTCTCAGATTGTCTCTGAGTTTTGCCAGTTCTGCGTTAAGTTTTTGGCCCTCTACTCTGGACTTGTGGGTTTTAAAAACAGAAAAAAAATAAAAATTGAAATATCTAAGGTACCAATAAAGAAAGAATCATGAGATAAATTATAGCACATTCAGACAATGGAACATATTACAGTCATTAAAAATGGTAATTACAAGAAATTTTAAAGATGTAAAAATATTCCCTATATAATATTAGTGAAAACAGGAAACACCGAACTGTACTTAATGTTAATGTGATCTTAACTAAATATAAATATATAAATAAACAATATCCAAATAAGTAGATTAAATATATATATGCATAGGAAAAGATCAGCATGAAACATAATTTAAAAATTTACCTGTTCTTATTTTTGGATGGCGAACTTAGGAGCCATTTAATTTTTTTTCCTTAGGGTTTTTTTTTAATATTTCAATTACTTGGTGATAAACTTTTATTATATTTATAATCAGGACAAACTGTTTTAAAGGAATAAAAATTAAACAGAACATAAATGAAAGTCATTGTGTTGCTTCTTCCAACACTTGGGCAGATGGGATGAATTTTATACCTACACGTATCTATTGAATTTTCCCTATGGTAAATTAATATTTAACAGTCATAAATCTGGATTTCCTACATTCTAAATTCTTCATCATTCTGGAAGATGTCTTCACCTTGAGACAAGCAGAATTGACTTAAAGTTGTTAAGAATGTAAGAATGACGGCTTTCTGTCCCCCATTCCTCTAAGATCAGCTTTTAACACCTGCAGTCTACAGAGCCTGCAGGAGAGATAAACAGTTCCATTAAAGAAACAACCTGCTTCAAGGACAGATGTTTGGAGTGGAGATGCAGCTGTGGGAGCCAACGTCTAAAGGCAGTAGTTGTGAACAAGGGGCAGGTACAATCAGCCAAGGAAAGCCCACAAGACAAGAGGAGAGGGCAAAGCACCAAACCCTGAGTTCAGCCAACACTCAAAGAGGGGCTTAGAAAGAAAAATGAAATGATGGCGGATAGGGCAAAATTGACCTAGTCTGAGGCAAAACAGTCAAGAAAGGTGAAGAAAAGCCAAAAACAGCTTCCTTGTGTGAGCCAATAAAGTAAGGCATTTAAGCATAGGTAAGTGGTCTAAGCAGGAGTAAAGATGTGAGTCCTTTTTTCTTTTTCTTTTTGTTTTTTAGGGCCATGCCTGAAGCGTATGAAATTTCCCAGGGGTCGAACCAAAGCTACAGCTGCAGCCTATGCTACAGCCACAGAAACGCCAGATCTGAGCCACTTCTGCGAACTACACCACAGCTCGTGGCAACACCAGATCCTTAACCCACTGAGTAAGGCCAAGGATTGAACCAGCATCCTCATGGATACCAGTCAGATTCTTTTCTGCTGAGCCACAACGGAAACTCCAAGATGTGAGCCCTTTTGAAGACAGAGACTTTGAAAACAGAAAGATTGGTTCTAAAACAAACTCTACTCAATATTCTGTGATAATCTATGTAGGAAAAAATCTGAAAGAGAATGGAAGTGTGTACATGTGTAACTGAACCATTTTGTGGTACAGCAGAAAATATCATGGTACTGTAAGTCAGGTATAGTTCCATAATACTTTAAAAAGTGGAAAAAAAACTAGAATGAATAAACCAAAACATAACATAAAATATGTTGAATTCTATGTTAAAAAATAAGATTTTATTTTCCAGTCTATGAGAGCTGGAATGTTTACTTTCAGTCAGTCTTGAAAACCTAGATTTGATAGAGAACAAAAAGTTTCCTAAATTCCACAACTTCCTTGTATGCATTAAGAATAAAGCTTAGAGGTCCAAGAATACAATTGCTCTAAGGATGCTCTAAAGAGGAGATGTTGAGCAATGCCTTCTGGTATTCCCTTCATCCAATTGCTCTAAGGATGCTCTAAAGAGGAGATGTTGAGCAATGTCCTCCCCAATTTGCATGCACATATTTTGGTCAAGATGGATTCCAGAGCAAAGGGATGGATGTTGAGCAATGCCTTTTTGGTATGGTAGAGATGTTGAAAGAATCCATTCACATAAAGACATAGCCCAAGTCCCTGCAAAAGGGAGGAGGAAGCATGATAGAAACACTGACGGAGAATCCCAATAAGTTTAGAGAGAATCCAAGAACACTTTGGCAGTTTCCTCGCTGCCCCATCTCTTACAACATGGCAAAAAAAGATGACCTCTAGGGGAATCTGCCTGGGCCAGTGCACCCTGACCAGCTTTATGAAAACCTCTGAATTGAGCCCCCACTCCCACCCCTGACAACAAGTGGAGTGAAGAGGTATTGATCTCAGAGAGACAACAGTGAGCAATGGCTTGGAGTGAGATCTTAATTTTCTGCTCAGGAATTGAACCTGGGCAGCCTGGGTGAAAAACAGGAGTCCTAGCCACTAGACCAGCTATAGGCTGAAAGCAGACTGAAAGCCCTAATTCTTGCTCCTGTTGAAAGCAAGAATGTTTTGAGGAGGCAAAGATTATTAAAACAGGTATAGGTTATAGACACAGCAGAAAATGTGGGAGAGCACACAGAGAATTAGTCTATTTAAGACAGAAGCAAGGCAGCAATACACACCCAAAAGAGGAATGAAGGTGCAGGGGTCCTCCTCAGTGAGGAGCACACCAGAGAGGTGATTTAAATCACTTAAATAGGATGGTTCTTCCAGGTCTTTGTTTTTCTTTGGCCAATATCTTGTTTTATTTCTCACACTTGACCGGTCCAGAGGCCTCCCCAATTTGCATGCACATATTTTGATCAAGATGGATTCCAGAGCAGGGCTCTTGGATGGAATCAGGACTTATTATGGACTGCCCCCCCCCTTTCTGATCCCTGGGAGTCTTTCTGCACATGTGTAATTGGCCCCAGGAATGACTGAAGTGTCATCTTATCTTTTCACTCATGTAGAGCTCAGCTCTGGCCACTAACTTTCTCCTTGATGTGTCAAAGAGAAACAAGACCCAATTTACTCAAGTCCTAGCTGGTCTCATCCCAGGGGCCCATTTACCTCCTACCTCACTATGAAAGGACTGATAAAGTGCCATGAGGTCAGGGAGTGGAGACATCAGCTAGAAAGGGTTGAGGCAGGGACCACAAATTTCAGCTATGTATGTCAGCACACTATTTAGAACGAAAGGAATAGGACCATTTTTCAGCAGATGGCAGCAGAAGATGCCTGGGAACCAGGAAGACGGGAGGCAGTCTATTCCCCTGAGACTGGTGCAGATTCAAAGAACAGCAAGAGAATAAGAGGGTCTTTTCCCACCACTGTAGCTAAGCTTCCACCCAAGCCTGGTTACAATCATGGAAAGAAGGGAATGAAGAAAAAAAAGAGTCTTGAGAGGGAGTTCAAATTAACTAAATACTTACCATGAAGAGATACTTTTAAATGAGACTAATTTCTTTTTAAATGGTAAAGTTGAAATTTTTCTGCTTTGGGAAGGAAAGAAGCTTTAAGAATAAGATGAAATCAGCTATAGAAAAAACAAAAAGTGGCAATTTCAATAGCCCTGATGTGAAATTATCATGACATGGGGCAGAAAAGGGTCAGAGGGAAGTATAACTTTTGGGGGAGGGGGGGGAAGAACAGTTTTAAGACCAAGGAAATGATACTTGGAATCATGGAGTCTAATTTTAGAAGAATATTTTCTACTAAGTATTATACATAATCTCAGATACTTCGGTCACTTTTAGCCAGATGACCTTTTGAAAGTTTCTTGTAAGATTTCTTGGAAGGATGAAATGACATTATGTAAAGCAGTTGGAATCATAACTATAATATAGTAAGCACTCAATAAAAATAAGCTTCCAGGAGTTCCCATTGTGGCTCAGTGGTTAACAAATCCGACTAGGAACCATGAGGTTGTGGGTTCGATCCCTGGCCTTGCTCAGTGGGTTAAAGATTCGGCATTGTCATGAGCTGTGGTGTAGGTCAGAGAAGCAGCTCTGATCTGGTGTGGCTGTGGCTGTGGCTGTGGCCGGCAGCTACAGCTCTGATTGTACTCCTAGCCTGGGAACCTCCATATGCCATGGGTGAGACCCCAGAAAAGACAAAAAAAAAATCCATTAATATTATAGTTATTTCTTAATCACATGTTGATGAGAATACAATTTAGTCAAAACATTGGGTTCAGAGGAAGGAAGCTCTCGGCCCAGGTTGTAACCTGCTGCTAGGCATTTAACCTCTCTGTTCCTCACTTGTATAATAACTAGAAAAGAACACAGTAAATTCCATCACCAAGAAGCTGAAATACCCATAAATATCCCTATTTTAGTAACCTGAATGACAAGGCCATTAAATAAAACCAGGCAATTGTCATATTTAAACATCAGGAATATGAAACATCTTAACTTATCCATTTCCACATAACTGGAAGCAAATTAGAAAGCTTTTAAGAGCTCACTTTGTCAAAAAAAAAAAAAAAATCCCAGGCATCGTTGCAACAGCTTATGATGTTTGAACCCTTAAATCCATCTCTAGGTCCCCCAAACTGCACATATAGGAGAGGCTTTAGAAAGCCGATTAACCAAGATATCCCCCCTCCCTTAAGTTCTCCTCAAAAGAATCAGTGGAAGAGAGCAACAAGTAGGAATCCTGATCTCCATCTTCCTCCCAACACACATAGGGTAGAAGAAGCCAAAGAAAACAAAATACAGAAAGTCCCTTGAAAGAAACAAGAGTTACCAGATTAGCTTTCTGATGCTATTTGGTACCTTCCCAGATATCCTTTACTAAGCCTGGTGCTGTGCTGTTGGTTGCTAATGGCTGACAGCTGTAACTTCCTCCAGAGACCCACATTCCATTTATCAGAACCACCTCACTCAAGCACATCTGGGTGATTACCCAAAACCCTGCAGGTGAATGGTGGCCAGAAGCTAAGGATTCACTGATATGAGTACAAGAACCCATCGCCACTGATGCAAGGAAGTGGTACCATTCTTACTCCCAAGCTGTCCAAGGGATGCACTTGAGGCTAGAGTTAAACAAACCCATCTCTTTGCCTACCTTCTTCACCTTCCCCTTGTGCTTCCCTCACTCCCTTACAAGTTTCTCATGAGGATAATCTCTCAAGAGATGACTTGCATAAGAATCACCATCTCTGGCTCTTCTTCCAGTGAAACGTACCTGATGCATTGCCAAGGAGCTTACATTGTTGCTGCTGCAATGACTCCTCACTAGGGCTGCCCTGAAGTGTTTGGTGTTTGCTGAGAAAAGTAATCACTGTGTGGTTCCCATTATCCCTTTTCTGAATTGGAATTTTAACTAGTTATGAAAGGTTACACTTACTCTGTGGTGTATGTTGAATATGTCAGAGGCAGATGACTAGTCTTTTAATTTATAATCACCAGGCTATGAGGAGCCTTACATGTATACTTCCTTAGGATGATGGTAAATAGATCCTATATATGAAATATATATTACTGTTGGTGACTGGTATAGAGCAAAAGATTTTGCTCTTGCCTACCCAATCCATTCTTCCATATTTTCTTACAAACAGACCCTGATTTTTCTTGAAGTGGAAATTCCCCTGTCTGTAGATAACTTGGTTCCCTGCTCCAGAGTAGCTGGAGGTCACTACACAACCTAGTTCTGTGTAGTAAGATAGAAACTGAAGTGACAGGACAAAGCTTCTGGGAAAACTTTTAAATTCAGAGACATGTAATTGGTATACAGCATCATCCATATCCTTCTTTCTACAGGAGAAGCATTGAGAATATCCATCTTAAACCAGAAGGTGACTATTATGAGATGAAAGCCGTATGCTAAGAATGTGATGAAAAAGTTGTAGGGTCACAATATCCACCCTTACTATTTTAAGTCACTCTGTGGTAGATTTCTTATACATCACATATGATCTCAATTTATAAGATGTATCAAAAGAAAAATGATAAAATGACATAATAAGGCAATCTACAAAGTAATTCCAAAGTAAATTTTAAATTTTTATTTTTGGATAAGAGATTGGCAAAAGGTAATATGGAAAAGTACACAATATCAGAAAACCTATGACATAGCAGCTATTCATACACCCAATAGTGACTGGGTATGCAACAATTTTCTAGAATGGACAGGAAAGCACAATGATAAGAGAATTGGAACAGATGGATAAATTAAGTCACACCCCTACAAATACATGTTAGAAACAGATATGAATTGTCTTAATTATTTACCCTATTCAACCATATACTGAGAATTCTAAATTTACCTTTATATATAATATGCAAATATAAATTATTTTATAACTTTATAATACCTTGAGTCAGAGATTAAACTGTTACTATGCAAAATGTTTCCTATTCTCTCATTTGTGCTGTTGCATGTTTCTCTTTATAATAGTTCTAGGACACACCATAATTTAAGTGAACAAAGGAAAATAGAACAGAAATTAAAGGTTAAGAAAGCAATTACAGATCAGGGGTTGTAGTTCAAAATGCTGTCTGATGTTTAAAGATTATTAACTGTATATATCAAAGTCTGAGTATTGACCTCCAAACCTTATCTTTTTATCAATTACTGCAGAAGCTCTCCTAACCAATCACCATTTGTCTTATTAACTAACACTTTCCATTTCTTATGTAAAATACAAGTACAGATGCTTGCAGCACACAAAACATTCTACAATCCTAAACCACCATTTTGTGTGCCTAAATACTTCTTCTTGCAGTTGAATTCTATGCCAATTAAGAGTTTATTGTGTGCAGTCCCAAACTGCTTTACATCTGTTGTATTTGTATTATGATTATATTAATCAAGGAAATATTATATGTATACATGAAATATAAGTACAAAAATAAGTGAGGAAATCTGGAAGGATCCTGAGATTGATGGTGCTCAATTTTCAGAGGAATAATAATTGGATATTAGATAATGAATTGGGAGATTGATTTATTCAGGAAAGATAGCTACTGAATCCATACTTACAGAAAATGCCTTTCAAAATACAGCAAATATTACCCTTGCATGCCTTTAAGTTTAAGCCAAAGGTGTTATGTATAAGTTCATCAGACATATGTCTAGGTTATGCTAGAGTTACAATTTACAAATTTCAGTCATTTCAAACAACAGTTTGTGACACACTCCATATATACATTACAATATGCCTAGAAGCTGTAGACTTTAAATATTTATGGATACCTCTGATGAACAACTGTGTTGAGTTTAGCCAACTGCAAAATCATAGCACACACAAGACTACCCTTACTTCGAAACTAATTGAAATTCAGTAGGAAGGAGAGTCCCCCAAACACCCCCAGGTTAAATAACTCACTAGAAAGATTCATGTAACTCAATAAATGCTGTTACAGTCACAGTTATTGTATATGGCAGTGAAAGGGTACAAGTTAAAATAAGCCACGGAAGAAGTATAGGGAAGATCCAAAAATGGTATCAAGTGGAGCTTCTGCTGTGCTCTTCCCAAGGAGTCATAAACGTGGTATTGCCCACCGTTAATATATGACAGTATATACAGAGTATTGCCAACTAGGAAAGCTCACCCAAGACTTTAGTGTCCAGAGTTTTTACCAGGGCTCTATCACATACTGTCCATTGCCTGTAATTTAATCTCTAGTTCCTCCTAGAAGCTCATACTGATACTTTTAGTCTTCAGCCCCTCTCCCAGGCAGACAGTTCTGTTAAACAGGATGTCTCAGCAGATCACCTCCCAGTAGTCAAAGGCAAAGGCCAGACCTGTCTTTGAAATAACTTAATTTTTCACAGCACAAAACCATATTATGATTCCACATTTGACTGAGTTAATTTACCAAATATATGACCCAATTTCCTTGCATAAGAGGATGTTTTGCTAAAACTAATTCATCTGAATTGACCTTTTAATATCAGCCACTTATTAATTATCTCAACTATTTATGATCCACACAAAGTGCATACAGAACAGGCTTTACTCTACCCTAGACAGGGTGCATTGTTTGGTGAAGGTAACTTCTGCACAGAAGGGAAAATTTTTCCAGGTGGCATCCAATCTGGTAGTTGCCTCTTAACCCTAAAAGCTGTGATTATCTTTGTTACAAGGCTTAGTCCTTGATTTCAATTCAGAAGGTGCATTGGAGGGAGATTAAAGCAATTCCTGAGTAAAAGGTATTTTAAAGGTAATGCATTGAAAAAGAGGTAACCTTTTAAACCGAGCACTGCATGCATCTGTGAAGAAGGAAATTAGGGGCCATCAAGAATATGGTCAGTGAAAGCTCAGCATTCAAAATATGAGCAATTACAGAGAGAAAAACGGAGACCTTTTTGCAATTCAAATAAAAGCCTTGATAAAAGCATAGCCAGATTGTCCACATGCCAATGAATACATAGCTGTCACTTCTGTAGCAGGAGTTAGGATTGGAGATTTGGAGAAAGATTCATAAACCATGTGTGACATGAGTATAGATTTTGAAAGAGATTTATAATCAAGCATGCAGAAATGAGAGGAAAAGGCATTCCAGACTAGAAGAGCATTATGATCCCAGACAAGGAGGTTAAGTCATGTCCAGGTATTTGTAAGAAATCTAACAGATCAACGAGTAAAGGAAGAATCTTGCCTCAGGTTGGAGGGAGAAACAGAAGTTAAGATCTGGAGACAATTACACATGAATACAATTGTGGAAGGTGAGCATAAAGTCCACATGTTATCCATAAACCAGGAGGATAACTCTGAAGTTTTGGAAGATTAGGTGATGTGTGCAAAGAAGTATTTTTGAAATATTCTTTAGGCAGTATTATAAGGAATAGATTGAAGTAGAGAAAGACTGCAGACCATATCATTTGCCCTTCTCTTGAGCATGTTATTAGCTTCCACTCATTTTTTGTGTCTTGCATGTGTACATGTAGCATGGCTGAATTTCAGAGACATGAAACTCTGGAATTCATATATGTAAACTTATTTTTCTTCATCAAACTATTTTTATTGTAAGTCTCCATTATATTGTTGAAAGCATATTTAATCCCAATTACTGCTTATTCAGTCATTTCAGCTGCAAAACTTAAATTCAGGATTCTCCCACCATCCATCTTCATCTCCACTGAGCTAAATCCACGCACCAAAGCAGACTGAAATATTAGCATAATGTGGATGGGAGAAAAAGAAGTGTGTGTTTCACACTTGGCCAGTGTCAGCTTTTGTCCTTAAAAGATGTAGTCTTTGCTCATTGGCCCCTAGGTTTACTGCCATCTACTGCTGAAGTCCCAGCAGTAAACTTCTTTATGGAGTTTGACTCCTGGGTCAATAAACCCCATTTATAAATGGTTTTGCCTCACCATTACCATGATGTGTCTTCTAGTTTTTAAAACTTTCTCAGTCTGTGCAGTTGGCAAATTCTGTATGCATTCCCATGCAATTTTGAGGTGAAGGTGACACATTTTGGGGGTGGCGAAGTGGAGATAGCAGATATTATCTCAGTAAGATCCCCTGATAAACTTTCCCTGACTTGGGCAAAATCTCAGCCTGGATTGTCCATCCTGACATACCAAGCTGGTGTGCAAATTTCTGTGTGAGGCTACTCCCTGGCAGAAAAAATACAGGTACTCTGCGTTTTCAGATACCTCCCAAATTTAAATATGGTTTCCATCTCTGTTCCTCTCACCTCTTTCTAGCTGTTAATTTTATTGTTTTCTCTAGGCCATCAAAAATTATTTATGATTAGAAAAAAGGCTTTTACAATACCATTCAATATGTCCAACCATTTTTTTGTGACAGCATAAACATTCTTTTCTGAGAACTTGAGGCCTTTTGCAAATTTCCTTCAAATACTTTTCTTGATTGGTGAGACTCTTGCAGTCGAAAAAGTTGGAAGAAGATCAGAGTGGTCAGGTAAGTACATTCTAGAATTTGACCTCCAAGGGTTGAAAACTGGCTCTGTCACTTACCGTCAGTATGAAGTGATGCAACTTGCTTTATTTTATCATTGTAAAATGTAAGTTAGAATTACCTACATTAGCTGGAATGTTCTTAGGATCAACTCATTTAAGTATACACATCTTAAACCAGCATGTACATAACAATATTTAATAAAATTGAGCTATCTTTTATTCAGAGTATTGTGCCAAATGCAGGTGTCTCACAAATCGCTACATCAGAATTTCTCAACCTCAGCATTATTATTAGTTGAGGTCAGATGGTTATTTGTTGTAGGAAGCTGCAGTGCATTGCAGGGTGTTTTGAGACCTCTCTGGCCTTGACCCAATAGGTTCCCTAGTGTGATAGCCAAATATATCTTTAGATCTTCTAAGACATCTTCTGAAGTGAGCAAAATCACCCTAGGCTGAGAACCACTGCATTAAAAATGGAAGTCAAAAGTTCCCGTGGTGGCTCAGTGGGTTGAGAACCCAATATGGTGTCTGAGGATGTGGGTTCAATCACTGGCCTCACTCAGTGGGTTAAGTACCTGACATTGCTGCAAGCTCTGGTGTATGTCACAGATGCAGCTCGGATCCAGTGTTGCTGTGACTGTGGTGTAGGGCAGCAGCTGCAGCTCCAATTCAACCCCTAGCTAGGAACTTCCATATGCTAGGTATGGCCCTAAAAAGCAATAAAATAAGATAAAATAATTAAAACTGTCTTTATTCAAGTACAGGTACATAAGAAAACTTTTGGGCAAGTAGATATGTCCATTACACTGATTATGTGATTTCATAAGTATGTACAGATACCAAAAACTTGTCAAACTATACACCTTAAAGTACAGTTTAATGTATATCAGTTATACTTTCCTTATTGTATGTCAATTAAACTTCCTAGTTTAAACCTTTTGTACACAACAAGGTAAATTTATCATCTTATGTAATAAAACGTTCTGAAGTTAAATCAGCATTCTATCTATTTTTTTTAAATTTAATTTTGGTGGAATATAGTTGATTTACAATGTTGCATTAGTTTCAGATGTACAGCACAGTGAATTGGTCACACATATAAATATATCCATTATTTTTCCCATATAAGTTATTACAAACTATTGAGTAGATTTTCCTTTGCTACACAGTAGGTTCTTGTTAATCATCCATCTTATACACAGTAGTGTGTATTATTTTAACATCAAGGTTGCTATGTTTGACAACTGTAAGCTTTACCACTCACTGTATTAGAATGACCACAGTATCTATAGGCATTTTGTTCCTATGCTACAGACTCTAAATGCAAGAAAAAAAAAGTGTGGGGGGGTACATGCTGTCCTAGGTATTTTTCATTTTTATTTTTTTAAATTTTTCATTACATTATAGTTGATTTACTATGTTTTTTCAATTTAAACCAAACAGAAAAGTGACCCAGTCATTCATAGATGATAGATAGATAGATGATAGATGATTAGATAGATAGATAGATAGATAGATAGATAGATAGATAGATAGATAGATATTTTTTTTTATAGTACCTTCCATCATGTTCTAACCCAAAGATTGGACATATTTCCCTGTGCTGTACAATTGGACCCCATTGCCTATCCATTCCAAATTTAATAGTTTGCATCTACTAACCCAAAACTCCCTGTCCATCCAACTCACTCCCCCCTACCTGCTAGCAAACACAAGTTTGCTCTCAGTGTCTGTGATCTGTTTCTGTGTAGCTACAATCACTTGTGCTATATTTTAGATTCTACGTATAAGTGATATCATGGTATTTGTCTTTATCTTTCTGACTTGCTTCACCTCACTTAGAATGAGAAGCTCTAGTTCCATCCATGTTGCTGCAAATGGCATTATTTTGTCCTTTTTAATGGCTGAGTAGTCTTCCATTGTATATATGTACCAAATCTTCTTAATCCATTCATCTGTCAATGGACATTTTAAGATACAGCACTCAAACTCCTGGGCATATATCTTTATTTTTTCTGGATCTTCCAAGCTATTTATCCCACAGAGGAAATGAAAGACTAGGGTGTGCCTAGTCTCCAGAAATTGGTGAAATATCAACTACCAGGCTCTGTCCACTTGATTTAGTACAGAGACTTTGCATTTCTTCTATTCTTCTCTTCTGTTGATGTGAGAGATAGAAGCTGGATTAAAGATTCATGTGGATTCTAATCTAGAATTTGTGCTGAAACTGGGAAGTAATCCCAGGATTGACAGTACATCCATCATTGTAGTTAGTAATTCTTAGACCTTCCCACTTTATAATTTATTTGCTTTCTATACATTTGTCTGAAAAAATCTTGGTTTTTTTTTCCTTAAAGTTTTCTCAGTGGAGAACTTTTGTAGTCTTATGTACACACTCAAAAACATACTCATTTTCTTTACCCTCTTGGTATCTGTCCTGACCATGATCTTTGGCCTGATGGATGCATTTGATGCACAGAAGGATATTCCAAAGAGAGATTTCATCAATTCCATTTTCACTTACCCCAGGTCAGTGCTTGTTTCTATTTTATTTATTTTATTATTATTATTTTTTAATTTTTGCTTTTTAGGTCTGCACCTGTGGCATATGGAGGTTCCCATGCTAGAGGTCCAATCAGAGCTACATCTGCCAGTCTATGCCACAGCCACAGCAACATCAGATCCAAGCCGTGTCTGTGATACACACCACAGCTCACGGCAATGCCAGATCCTTAACCCACTGAGAGAGGCCAGGGATGGAACCTGCATCCTCATGGATACTAGTCAGGTTTGTTCCCCACTGAGCCACAAAGGGAACTGGCATTGCCGTGAGCTGTGGTGTGTATCACAGACACTTGCCTTGTTTTGATCACAGTAACCCAAACCAGGGGGTTTCTCTTCTTTTATACTTTTACTTTATAAAATATAACTGCTGTCTAAATTCCCCAAATGAGGCTGTTGATTTAAAATGGACATATCTGAATAACTATCTTGACTGAGCTTCTCTTTCCACTGCATTCTTCTTCATGCTAAGTGATCCAGTTGCTATCTTTGCAGGCACCATGAGTGACCTGACCGATGAGGCAGCAGGTGGGGATGTGTGGATAATATGCTGGGTCTATCTTCAGGTAGCTTTAAATAATGAAAAACAATGTTTTAAGTTTCTGCTAACAGAAAGCATTCCACAGAGAGGACAACACCTGAATATCTCAAGTTTAACTTCAGATCACCCTTGAATGTGAATGTGATGAGGTGTTCCATGCCTTTTTTCTGGGTTTGGTCTGGTGGAGATTCCCTTTTCAAATTTATTGCTGCTTCACCCCCTTCTTTTGAAAAGAGACTTAAAAGAACCATAACACTTCCAAATGTTAAGAGGTTTGGACCCAGATCCATCGAATATGTTCTTCAAAAAGGTAAGTACTTTAATTTGCTTATCAATTACTATACAGCACTCTTAAATCACTGTGAGGACAGGAACCAGAAACTCTTGGCTGATTAGAGCTTGAAACCATCTGCTTCTCTAAATTCCCCCTGTTGCTATCCTCAAGACAATTCCTAGTTTCCTGGTCAGAGGGTACAAATTCTTTTGTATGTTTCAACAATCCTCCTGCACAGTACACATATCTTCAAAATGCCTCTGTCAAATGCAGACATTATTGAAATGGGACTGGAAAGGGAAGCTAGCATCCCAACTCTTCTGCCTGGCTAACAAGAGAGTGTATATCAATTCCATCCACTGCTTTAAAAACGGACTTGACAATGTCCCCTCTCCTCATGCTTTACCCCACACTCTCCATCTTGAGTTCACTGCTTTAGAAAAGCAGTTTACACACCTTTCACCCATTCATCCTCCATCCTCTTCAAACATCTTCCCTCCCTACATCTACATGTTTGTGACAATATGCCTTCAAATCATTCCTCGACTCTCATTCATTTTTAAAGGACATGACATCTAGTGTAATGTATGAATATTTATTATGAAATGATAAGCACTTAAGAAATTCTAAGTATTCTAGAAGACTGGATGTAACTGTAATAAAAATGTAACTTGCAACCTGTTTGGGAATTCATTGTTTAATTGGCTGGGAATGACATTCATTCTCCAGATGTCCTCATCCCAGGTGTTCACAGCTCATTATAAATGACCATCAGTAGAAGTTCCAGTGGAATACTCACAAAGACAGCTCTGCCCCAGTGGTTTAAAATATGTCCATAATAAATTAATGGATTAGCAATGAGATCCTGCTGTGTAGCACCGGGCATTATATCTAGTCACTTAGGATGGAGCATGATAATGTGAGAAAATAGAATGTGTACATGTATGTGTAACTGGGTCACCATGCTGTACAGTAGAAAAAAAATTATATTGGGGAAATAACTATTAAAAAATAATAATAATGAAAAAAGTGCACAATAAATTAAATAAAAAAATAAATAATAAAAGCCAAAAAACTGAGTTGTTTCCATTGTCAACATCTTTGCATTAAATTCATCCTAAAGGAAAGTACGATGCGATAAATCAATCCACAATGGTAATAAAATTTGAACTACTCATAGAAACTACAAGTTTACCATTTTTTTTTTACACTTATTCTATCAAGGGAGCTGGAGTAGGTGAAAATCTACTATTCACTTGTGCACTGGTTCCTATAAAGTTATATGAGATACTTTTTTTTTTTACTATTTTTATGAAAGCATAGGCAAATGAAAAAGAAGAACCTACTCTTGAAGACAATATACATTTGAGGGCCTACTGTGTATCATGAACAATGTTTTACACACACACACACACACATATGCTATGCTACATATCTTTTATTACAGTAATCTTTAATCTTATAAGAACTCTGAAAGAGAGGTAATAAGCACTTTTTCCTGATAGGAACATGAGGCAAGCCTAAGGAACCTACTCAAGGCACAGGCAAGAGTGGTAGAAGGGTGCTTTCTTACTCTGGCTTATCTATTCCAAAGCCTACATGCTTTTTACCATATCGTGGAAGAAGGCAGGAACCCTGGGGAAATTTGTCAAGTGAAGATCATTTAAATATCTGCTCTACCAAAGTCATTTTGCTAGAATTTGGCCAAGTCTGAGGTGACTCAGACTCTGGAGGTATTCAAAAGACTCCAGCTTTCTGCAAATTACATCTGAGTTATAAATAACAAAGAAACAAAGGAAGAAACACCCTCAAATATAGGGACTGAAATAACATCTAACAACTCTAAGAGTGTATTAACCTGACTACACATCAGAGTGTATGATATATTTACAAAAAGAAGTAACCTAAACTCCAAATTAAAGGAATGTTGCCATTATTAGATACATGTAGCTATGGTCTAAAGGGATGTTTTCCTTGCAAAAGAGAAGCTTAACCTCTCCAGTCTCTTCTGGGTGTTTACCCACAATATGTTGGGGAAAATATGTTTAACTAAATGTAAAACTTTAAATTATCTTCACCCAAATGACAAGCAGGAAAGCTAATTTACCCTTTCTGCTGATGCAGAATGACCATCAACAACGAAATGTCAAGTAGTACAGAAAAACTCTGAAAGAAAGATATCGTGCAACACAGTTACAGCTTAGCCATAAGAAAAGCAACCACGATCAATGCAAAGGGATAATTAAAGCATTCTTTCATATCATCATTAGTGAAAACAAACACAGCCTAGATTATTAGTAAACCACAGGTGCAGTCTGACTAATGGAACCCACTGGCAGCATCAATAAATATTCCATTTCTGAGAGCTTTTGGAAAGAAAGCAGCTTAAGGAGAGAGGAGGAGGAGAAATGCTTAATCAATTTTCTTTTAAGATCATTGCTGCTTATAAAGTTATAAATCAGTCTTTCGTGTGTTCCTTAAGAGTCTAAGACAATGGGTAAAAAGGGAGAAAATAGTCTTGCAAAGACTCATTGCTATTATTGATCTAAAACAACAGATCATAAAAACAGTTTGAACCACTGTCCTTTTTTCCAAAGGCATGAAAACATCAGAGCTAATCAACCATCATATTGTCAAGCTCAGTCACATACAATCCTATCCTCACTACTTTAGCGCTTTTCTTCTTCTCTTGTTATTTCAAGCATTTACTTTGAAGTCAAAAAAAAAGGGATAAAATCATTTTGAAGTGTGCTGAATGTATGGGCCTTTTAATAGAAGGACATTTGCAAAAGTAGAAAAGAGCATGTGGCATGATCGAGGGGAAATAACCAACTCACAATCTCTTACAAAGTTAGGGTTCTTAGAAGAAGAAACGTTTTAAAGTTATGTTCAGCATAGAAGGGCCTCCATTACACTTTAAGTTAATTTCTCTTCTGAGTCATCCAAAAAGATTTAAATCTGGTATATATTCATCTTATGATCTTCTGGAAAAGACATAAAACAAAGCACAGCAATTAGTTTGAAAAGTATGACAATATCCATGAAATATAAATGAGAATGAAAACCAGGCAGCATATGGCAAAACAAAAAGCTTTAAAGTCAAAGAGTCAACATAAGGGTAAGAATTTATCTTCCCACATGGTCAGACATTAATTTGTTTTGCTGACTTCAATGCTTCTCTGAAAATACCCATTGTCTTGGTTAAAATAAATCAGTGGAGTTCCCACTGAGGGTCAGCCAGTTGAGAACCTGACATCGTGCCCATGAGGATGAGGGTTTGATCCCTGGGCTGGCTCAGTGGGTTAAGGATCCAGCATTGCTGCAAGCTGTGGCGGAGGTCTCAGATGCAGCTTGTAGCCCAGATCCTGTCGCTATGGCTGTGATATAGGTTGGTAGCTGCAGCTCCAATTCAACCCCTAGCCCAGGAACTTCCACATGCTGCAAGTGTGACCCCAAAAAGCAAAAAACAAACAAAAATAGATCTTTACTATTCACCCATTAAGAAGAGACATACATCTTATAATTATTAATATTTTTTTAGGTCTCTACTTATTCTGATTTACACAGGCTTGGGGAGTAAAAGGTGTTGCAAAACAATTTTTTCTGATGCATAAAATACTCTAAAATCCCCGATATCTAGTAAGCTAGATAGCACAGAATCTGCTTCAGTATTTAGCAAACATAAAACATATGATCTATGAAGTTTCTTCTACACATTTCAGAACAAAGGCTTTTAAATAAAGTAGTTTAAATAAATTCGCCAAAATAACATTTTAAGCGATTCAGAAATTTGTGAAATTTACCACAAATATAGCTGGATTCAAGTTTCAGATTTAATTTTTAAATTAAAGTTTCATCAGGCATGGACTAAACCTCTCATTAAACTTTTCGCTCCTGATGGAAGTTGGCCAAACCTGTGGACTAAGACAAAGAATTTACATTCAGTTTTAATTGGCTTCCCATACTCTTAGAATTAAAATTCATAGTAAAATTTGTGCAGGAGATATATTCATTTCTGTTGCTGTGTGAGAAATTACCACAAATTCAGTATTGCATAATAATCTGCTTATTACTTCACAGTTCGAAAAGTCTGGTTATAATTATGTTCTCTGCTCAGGGTCTTGCCAAGCTGAAACCAGGTAGTGAGGGAGTGGAGCTGTGGGCCCATCTTGAGCTCAGTACCCTTTTCCAAGCTCGTTGAAGTTTTGTCCAGCATTTGTTTCTGTATAGTTGCAGGACTAAGGTTCCTGTTACCTTGCTGGCTATCAACTTGGGACTGCTCTGAATTCCTGGAGACTACTCACTCTTCCCTATCACGTGGCCCTCTCCACAACACGGCAGTTTGTTCCTTCAACATCAGCATGAGAATTCCCTCATTTGGAATCACTTTACCCCTTTTAAGAGTTCACCTGGTTAGCTCAAGCCCATCCTAAAAATCTCCCTTTTGGTTAACTCAGAGTCAACTGATTAGGGACCTGCATTGTATCTGCAAAACCCCCTCTACCTACTATTGTAAAATAATCAAGAGAGTGCTATTTCGTCATTTCCACAAGTTCCACTCAGAGCAAAGGAGGAGGAATTTTACAGAGTGTGTACACAAGGGTGAGAATGTTAGAACCCTGTTTACCATAGATCCTTGTAAGAATAACACTACCAGAAAATGCTAGTATCTATGTTGAAAAGTTAGCCTTTTGTTTTTTGAAACAATAGGATTATTTCAATAGGATTTACTTATATACGTGACAGTGTAAAATGTTACAATCTATTACCACAAACCTTTGGATGTCATATGTGCTCCTGCTATGAAAATATATTTGTTCTCTCTCAAATGTAAAGCACACTACTGAACCAGGAAAAAAGAAATCAACTTTGGTTAGGTTAGCCTCTTTCTCCTCAGTGTAGCTCAGTCAGTTTCTAAGCTATACACTCAAGTTATGTAGATCCTATGTTAGTGTGGAATGGATCATGGAAACCATTAGCTCATTATGGAGTTGAAACGGGAATTAATGATGCCCCTATAGATATGGTGTCTGATGTGCCAGCCACTGCATTCTGCTGTGCCCTCAGTTCTGCAGTGATGACACATTCCACAATTCCTTTAAAATTGAGTGGCCCACAGGTCAGAGCATGCCTCAAGGGTATGCCTGAAAAGCTGTTTCCTGTGCGTTCAATAAAAAGACATGAGCTTGAACTTACCGGTGGTAAAGCCTGGCAAATCAGTTTCATGTTTTTCAATTTGTTTGCATGTAGCTCCTCTTCTTCAATCATTAACAAGATTTCTCAGCTGTATCTTAGAGACCAAGAAAGCTTCTAAGTAATTAAGATTTTTTCTCAATGAAATCTATTATGACTACTTTCTAAAACA